>NW_027509877.1:926250-1266875 GCF_051311805.1 Agelaius phoeniceus
AGGGCGCGCAGTTTGGCTTTATTGAGGGGCCACTGTTCAATCCAGAGTGGCTTGTGACTTTTCCAGGTGAGACGAGGTGTTTCTGGCAGCGCGCTTACCTCAGTGGCCCCGATTAGAAATCCTGAGTGGGAATACGGAGGGAAGCTCCCCACTGGGATAGAACATCTCTGCCCCAAAGGGTGATGGGGGCCCTTACCACGAATGGACGAATGGTTGCCAGCTTGCCTTCAGGCCCTTCCACAAGGATGTTGTTCTTGCTTCTCATGGACACTGTGGCTCCACCAATCCCTGAAATCATGCCTGCAACAGGTTGTAGATCCCAGTGTGCTGGCCATTCTGAGCGGGCGATGATGGTCACATCAGCACCGGTGTCCAGCATCCCTGGCAGGTGGGTCTTCTCACCTTTGCAGGTGAGGCCGCACTCGATGGTAGGCTTGGATGGTCCCACAACTTGTGCCCACATAGCTGTAGGGTTGAGAGGAATCTGTTCCCTGTGATCCTTTGGGAGTAAAAAGGCTTGTGCTATTGGAGTTCCCTTTGAAAGAAAAAATGGTGAGTCTATGCAGTATACCTGGACGAGAATCTCTTGTCCTGGCTGCACTGTCAGCACTTTTGGAACAACGAAGATCTCCTTTGGGCTATTAAGAGAGTCACCTATAATTAAAATGTGCGAAGGACCACCTTTTGGCCCATATTTGCCTGTGGGAACATGGTGAACATTCTCATTATTAAAGTCAATGGACAAAGCAGTTACCAGTTGATGGCGGGTTCCCATCTGGGTTGCCCCGTGGGTTGGATCCTCTTCTTGTGGTCCGGAACCTCCTGGGTTGGTGCGTGGTTGGGTCTGGGTGGCCTTTGATTTGTTGTCAGCGCCCGGGGCTCGACCGGGCGGCGCAAGAAGTTTCCCGAATGCTGCTGGTAGCGCTGCTGAGTCTGGGGTCTTTGGTAATTGTTGCGGTGGTATCGGGGGTGTGATCTCTCTGGGCAGTCCTTTATATAATGTCCAAGATCTCCACAGTGATAGCATTTAGCTTGGTCTTTAGAAGCTATTACTGCATATGCACCAGAAACTCCTTCAGCAATACCTTTAGCAACTGCTTGGGCCACTGTATTTTCAGTGGACATGTGGCGTGTACAGCATTCTAGCATTTGCTCTATGGTGGGGTCTGTATCCATGGGTAGAGACCTCAAAATGGCTTTGCATTTTTCATTAGAGTTACACAAGGCAAGTTTACATAAGAGTTCCTTCTTTGCCTCTGTGCTCTCTATCTGTTTCTCCAGAGCATCTCTAAGTCTGTCCACAAATTTGATAAAACTTTCATCTGTCCCTTGTTTAATAGTAGAAAAATGCATTGTTGGCGTCGACTCATCATGCACGAGAAGTAAAGAGGTTTTTGCTGCGAGAGCAATGTCCTGCAGTGCCTCTTTATTCAAGGTTTCCAATTGGTCTGCTGGTTTCTGTAAGTCACCTTCACCAGCTAGTTGGGCTACTGTAAAATTCGTCTTAGTAGCATCCGCAGAATATGAATCTGATAATGTTTTTAAATGTCTTTTCCAATGCCTGTCCCATAACAAATATTCTGCTGGGGACAGGAGGCAGTGTGAAATATTTTTTACATCGTGGGGAAGTAAGACATGTGCTGAGAACATGGCTTCTAAGAAATTTCTAAAAATATGTGAGCTTCGCCCATGTTCTTTGGCTATATTTCTTAATTGCACTAGTTCCTTGTTCGAGTTAGCTTTCCACGTCTTTATAGCGGACTCGCCACCATTCCGTCCTTGCTTATATTCTACTGGGAAAGCATTAATTTTCTGTGCCAGCTCCCAGTCCCCAGCCTTTGTCGCTTCTACTTTAATAAGAGCCCATGGATCCGTGTGGATCGTATCAGAATCAGATTCACTGCAAGAGCTCTGGTCCTCTGAGGAGGACTGAGGGGGGGTTGCTATCCGTGACTTATGCTTTTTTCGTTTAGAAGCGTTTTTCAAAGGTTTCAATGGCTGGGGGGGAGACATGGCATGACCTGGGTAGGGGGAGGCGCCAATGGAGCTGGGATGGCAGCACAGCACGCACAGGACCGGGTGGGGGGGGTAGCACCGTGGGGGGTGTCTGGGATTCCGTTCGGGTGGCATTGAGGGTGGGTGGGGGGTTGGGGGCATGCGTGGTGGGGGCAGGGGGGCTGGGCGGGGTGGGGGTGCGGGCATGGGGGGAGTGAGGGTGAGCCGGCAGTGGTACCGGTCTGGGGTGCCGCAGTTACGGGGTGGTGTGGTGGGACTGTGCTTGTGTGAGGTGTCCCTGCTGTGGCAGGCAGGGAGCAGGGGGAGGCAGCGGGGATGGACACGGGCTCAGGAGCGGCAGGGGTGTGGCTCGGGCAGCCGTTGGGAGGGGCCGGGCCGGTCAGAGCCGGGGCGAGGGGAGCGGGGGCGGCGGGCGCGGCAGCGGGAGGGACGGTGGGGGACACCAGCGCGGGGGTGGGGGGGGCCGCAGCGGAGGGGGGCAGAGCCGACGCAGGGGTGGAGGGGGCGGCAGAGGCAGGAAAAGGGACCCCCGGGACCGGAAGCAAGGAGGAAGCCGAGCCAGGGGTAGGGGGGATGTGTGGAGTTACAGATAAGATAGGACTCGCGGAGTTGGGCAGCGCAGGTCCCGCAGGGGTGGAGTATGTGGGGGGGGGAACTAGGGTGGGCAGCGTAACCTCTGCTTTAGGAGTAACGGAGGCGAGGGGGACTTTAGGACCTAAGGGGTGGTGTGAGATATGCAAGTGACATTCCTCTGAGTCCTTATCGATCTCTTTAGTATTTGAAGAGGAAGTGTCTGTTAAGCCCTGCAAGATTTTTTCTCTGTTACATCTTTCAACGGTTTTAGTTATTATATGGAATAAAGGCAAATAATTAGTTACAGAGAAATCCTGGTTTGTTTGGGAGATATATATTGTGTTCCCGATCATATCCCAAAACGAATTTTCAATGACTGCTTTCTTATCAGTATCAGGGTATTGCGAAATAATCCAAGTTACGAATTTTTTAAGGTTAGTTTTCGAGAGCTTGCCTTTAGAAAAGGAGAAGTTGTTAGCAGATAAGATTTCTAAAATAGTTGAATATATCTCTCTCTCGGTTTTACTTAGTTTTAATGTACTAAAAATTGTACCCATGTTAATGGTTAGCCCTTCCAGCAGAAAAAAAACGTGAAAAAAAAGAAAAAAAACCCGAAACCAAAAAGTTTTAGAGCCCCGAAGTTATGCGCGCAATATTAGTTAATACTTACAATTCCTGGGGTCCGAGATCTGTGGAAGGGGTCTGCTGTCGTCAGTTCTTCTCGGAACTTTCTGTCGTTCAGATGTAAGTTTTGAGTGTCGAACTGACCCTCCTGGGGAAAGGATTTTCTAAAACGAAGAGTCCCTTCACAGAAGGAGCGGCTTCCCAAACAGGCAATCACAGAAAACCCCAGGGGGGCTTCGTTGCTCAACCGACGGATATCGCCTCTGAGGGAGTCCGTTGTCCGAAGTCGTTGGGACGCCACTTTAATAAAGCCTCTTATTTGGCCTTATCATAAAGCAGAGCACTAGGGCTCAGGAGCTCAGTCCCTGGGTAGGGACCGGGTGCCCGAAGCTAGCTCGCTCATGCCAAGGCCGCAGGGCTACCATCTAGCAAGCATGGTGATTATCAGCTCTATAGTGATTGCAAGCTCTCAGGATTTCAGCTCTGCTTGCTAGGTAGTGGAGCCCTGGGCTGGAGGCTGCAGCAGACGGAGAGAGAGGAGAAGGAGAAGGCGCAGGCTGTTCCACGGAGATGGCTTTATTTGGGGAGGTCCGTGAAGGGTCTCTGCTCTTCTTCTTTCTCCCCTAATGGGGTACAGTACGCTTCTTTTATAGGGTTGGAAAGGATCCAAGCTTGACCAATGGGTAAGGGGTTAACATGACATTGCCTTATAGGGTTACAGAGGTAGGTTAGGGGGTGGAGGACAGAAAAACAGGAATTTTCTTTTGCTGTTTCAGCATTCCTATTGTTCATATCCTCCATGGTGCTTTTCCTAAATCTATGGGGTTTACTACAGTACTGGTCTATACTTTTTTTTCCCGTATAGTGGTTGCTTAAACTGCTTAAAGGTGAACAAAGTCTGTTCAAGTTTCAGTGGGTTGTTATCATCTGGTTATCACAATTATTAGAGAGAGGCCTGTGAATTTAGGTGCAAATGAGACCATATGCCAAAATCAATAGTCTGGATTTTATGTAACAGTAAATAGGAGGAAGAGAGGGAGAAAGGAAAAGAAAAAGAGGTGGGGGGGTGGCGGGGGGGGGGGGATGGGGGGTTAGGAAGAAGGGGAAGAAGGAGAGTGACAGAGACAGATTAAGTGAAAAACATCACCATTCCATGGATCCCATTGGCATACCATAAAATCCTCTTCTGGTCTTCTCTGTGGTGAGGTCTGGCAAAACGTAAGACTCCAATGGATTCATGCAGATTTGGGCAAGGTGGGAGCTCCCAGGTGCCTCCCTGGGGTGGGGCAAGTTGGACTCTGTCTATTGCTACTTTCAAATCATAGAAAATCTTTAGCATCTGTCTGTCGTTTGAGTCTGCCATCAATTGGCTTCTGGATTTTCAGATCTGTTGTGTTACTTTGCGTGCCCTGCAGTCGTCTGGTGCAAGGCCTCAGGAATGGGTCTGGGGGCACTGTGGAGGTCTTTGATGGGAGGTTTGTGTGCAAACCTGGCCTCAGCAGACGAGTCTGTGGCTGTGACTTGCCCACCTTGAAGCCAGACAGAGCTGATTTTCAGCACAGCTGCTGGGTTTGGCTTTGTTGTGGATAGGTTTTTCTCTTCAGCCTTGTTTACTTCTCCCCAGCCCTGAGCTAATGGGACAATAGTGTCACCTTTGTCTTGTCTCAAGTTCCCTTAGGCAGCTTAACTCACAGTGCCAAGTTCCAGTCCAGAGGCATTTTCAGGGAAGGGTGGGCTTGGGTGGTCGCAGTTTCTTTATACAGTTTTGTCCCAATGGGCAGAAAGTCCTTTATAACAATTTTTAAGCCATTAGCCATAACATTCCAGTCTCTCCCAAGTCCTGTGAGGAGCAGCTGAGAGAGCAGGGGTGCTTTAGCCTAAAGAAAAGGATGTCCACTCTAGCTATTTTAAAGTAATATTTAGGCTGCAGCTTTGTCTGTTCTAACTATTCTTAATGTTCAGATTTTTAGCTCCAGGTTTCAGTATGATCCATCTTTGAATTGCACAAGGCAGCCCTATAGTTCAAATCAAGTCCAACTAGAGGCCTAACATACTAGCTACTTACACCAAACAAGCACTTAGCTACTTTCAAATCATAGAAAATTTTTAGCACCAGTATATGCCTTGAATCTGCCATGAATTGGGTTCTGGATTTTCAGAGTTCCATTGTTGCTTCTTCCAGTTTTGTTGAGGCATTGTCACTCATCTGGGAGATCCTGCCTTCAAAATGGCTTCTGGATTCCCAAAGAAGACCTCGAAAGCTCGTCTTTTGTCCAGGGAAAGACTGACATCTTTCACTGTAAGTACCCACTTACAGGCTGTGTTAAGGCTGCAAACTGCCCTGGGGTCCCTGCTCTCCCTGCCCCTGCTTTAGTGCAAGCAAGAAAATGCTTTAAGTAGGTAATAAGCAGAAATATTCTAGTAAGGCTACAAAACTCAAGTAATAAACGACACAAATATGAAGGTTTCTTTTGAGATGAACAGAGAGGGGGAATTGTGGGAATCCACAAAACCAGAGGGTTTTGGGAAAGCTGCAAAAGGCAGCCTCAGATACAGTAGAACTGTGATTAGAGCTAAGCAGTAGCCATGAGATAGGTCAGCAGAAAAATTATTTCAAAAGTAGAAAAGCAAGGACAAATAGCACAATGGTCTGTGTATTAACGCTTGTCTAGAATAACTCTCTAAGCTATGGAAAAGTTTATCTAGCAAGATATTAGGAGGGTTAAGGCTTAATAATGGAGCTCTGTGCATTGTGCTTTAAGGCTTACAAGCAGGTATTGTATTCAAAATAAGCAAGCATTGTTTTAACCAAAGGTACATGTGCTTATAGTGGTTGGATAGAACTACTGTCAAGGTGCTTTTGCTTTGTGTGATTGGTCAAGAAACTTATAAAGGAAGTTGTAATATTAAGTTCTTGGTCTGCTGCCTGGGATGTGAGCTGCTGGCATCTTCCCATTGTCATAACCATGTAATGAGAGTGATGCTGGAAAATAAAACAGCTCAAGGCAGTTCCACAGCAGCCCTGTCCCGTTTGTGATTTGTAAATAGCCCCTGCTGGTGTCAAGACCAAGCTGCCCTTGGGCACCTGAGCATGTTGGGGGGGAAGCTCAAACTCTGCCCAAAGCCCTGTGAGACAGGGCTGGTCCCAGCTGGAAGAGCTTCCAAAGCAGCTGTTCTCTCCCAGCTCCTGTGTGGGCATGGATCCAGCCCTGCAGACACAGTGTACAGCAAAGCAAGTTATCTGCTGCAGCACGTCCAGAAGAAAATGTCTCAGCAGCTTTGTGTCGCAGACATCTTTTATGAAAAATCCTTTCCTTAGGATTTTTCCTCCTGAGAAGCTGAGAAGCCTCAGGAACAAAATGTAAACAATGATTATCTGCTGCTGTGGAATGCAACAGGTGGATCTTGGATTGGCCCATGTTGGATGTTTGTAATTAATGGCCAATCACAGCCCAGCTGGCTCAGACAGAGAGTCCAGGCCAGAAGCCTTTGTTATCATTCCTTCCTCTTCTATTCTGAGCTAGCCTTCTGATGAAATCCTTTCTTCTATTCTTTTAGTGTAGTTTTAATATATTATATATCACAAAATAATAAATCAAGCCTGCTGAACCATGGAGTCAGATCCTCATCTCTTCCCTCATCCTAAGCCCCCTGCAAACACCATCACACCTTTGTTCTGCAGGATGGTGGAAATCTTCCTGTGCTGGGAATTGTCCCCTGGTTTTGGTTTACCATGTGTTGATGGTATCTCTCCCAAAGGAGTTGGCTTCTCTTGAAAGCTCTGGATTGGTAGGAATCTTGAGGGCTGTACAGTTCTTACCTGCTCCCTGGAGCCAGGGCCACAAATGTCCCTTGGTGTCTGCAGCTCACTTGACTGAAGATGCCCCACTGCTGAGGCTCTGTCCAGGAGATCCCTCTGTTTTCTTCTCTGCAGGGGTCTGTGAGCCCAGAGAGAGAAAACAAATGCTAATTAACAGAGAGAACTACAACTTGGACACATTCCTGTGCTCCTCACTCCTGGTACAACGTTCCTTTCTTGCCTCTCTTGGCCTCACCCAGCAGTGCTATCTCCTTGCTGTGAGTTCTCAGTGCTGTACAGGGATGGAGTCAGGGCAGTTCTGAGAGCTCCTCCCCATTCTTTGAAAAGGTCACTGCCTCAATGCAATGAACCTAAAGAGGAAACAAATGCCCCAAGAGCAGAAATCCCCAACCATGTCACATGCAATCACGGAGAAGCTGATGGGACAGAGCCATGTGGTTGGAGTATGTGTATTGCACTCTGTATTGTTAATTTATTGGTGCTGAGTATTTCAGCAAGCAACTTCCAGGGCTTCCAGGACTGTCCTGGACAATGTGATCACAAATTGTTCAGCAGTGCTACTTGTTCAAGAAAAGCCTTTCTGAACAAGCCCAACTCTGAGGCTCTAGCTGGTTTATTTTTGCCTTTCAGCTGCTTCCCCCTAAGTTCCTGTGGCAGAAGTTTCTCAACATGAAGAAGAAGGCCAGCACTGGTGGGAGTTTTCTACCCAGAATTGGCCCATGTGTAGACCTGGGGAAGACTGGTCCAAAGGTAGCCTTTTCCTGCTCTTCTCCTTTCTGTTTGATGGGAAGTTTGAAGAGGGTGTGTGCTTGTGACAGGCTTGCCTCCAGCAAAAGACCTCAGTGTCCAGGTCCTGTTGTCATTGCAAGCTGCTGTTAGAGGTGGCCTGGGAGTCCTGATCTGCACTAAGCCAACACAAATAAGCTCTGCTGAAGCTGCCTAAGTGTAGCTGCCATTGCTGAAACAATGGGGGGAAGGCTGGGGACACAAAGGCACAGCATTGCCATGTGCCATTCTCCTGCTGAAGGAGCCACCTCTTGCTTTGGTGTGGTCACCATCAAATGCTCGGGGTCACAGGATTCCCTCCACAGTGGCAGCGTTGGCCTTGGAAGGCCGAGGACCTGCAGGAATTACTTCAGCTTTAACAAAACAAATTGTTTTTATGCTTTGGGCTGGAACAATGTGTTGGACCCTGAGGGGGTGTTAGATTTTGCAGGCTGCCAGATGTACAGGGGACTGGCCCTGGGCAGAGGGGAATGGATGGGCTTTATCTGGATCAGTGCCTTCTTAGAGATGTGTTTAAAGCTGCTTTTCTGGCAGGACTGGCTCAGTAGAAAGCACAGTCCCAACGGGTAGGTGACTGAGGTGGGCTGTTGTTATGAATGAGGTCCCTGTATGTCTAATTTAATAAACCAACATTAGAATTTAGCAGCAATTTTAATTGAGCAGCAATTTTATATGAAATCATGCAATCAAATATAATCAAGCAGATCCAAAATAATTTGGCAGTCGTTTGGATAAAGCATAAGCAAAACCAGTCAGGATACAGGGGGGTTTTCTCACCCTGCCTCCCATCCAAAAGATAAAGAATCCAAACACAACTTATAGACTGGATGCTAATACATATTCATCAATAATTTTCTGTCAATCTCCTCCTATATTTGATTCTTGAAATCTGTGTCACTGTACTGCACAGTGCATGCTCTGCTTGTTTCTAAGGGGTCTTTTGGCTTTTGGTGGTCGCTTCCCACGAAGGCTTCTCCTCATCATCACTGTCCTTTGAACAACCCCACAAGCTGCACATACACCCCAAGTCTTGTGTTATAGAAGCCAGCATTATATTCCAAAAAGAAGCCTTATTATTTCATAGATACCTGGAATCATCCCAATTTTGTCCATTTCAAGGCTGATTCTTTCATTATCCTGAGGCCTATTGCCTTTTGGGATGTACTTGTCTCAAACTACATCCTGCATCCTGTTTTCTCATGAACATCTGAAAACATCTGTTTTGTGACACTAATTCCATATCCTTTTCCTCTCTTACTTTTTAACAAATATTTTCTAAAATATTTAAAATATAGTTACAATTGTTAGCACGAATCACATTCATCTATCACACTGTTGAGCAAGAAATTGGCAGCAAGAGCCATGTAACACACTGGTTAAGGATTGCCCAGACAAAGCAAAGGGGAGAGTTTTCTCCAAGCAATGCCTCTGCTCCAGAATCATTTGCTGTTGTTGTGTCATTCCAGAAGTGCCTCTACACTGGTATCAATAATATGGCAATAATTATAAGATAGCAATAATGACAAGAAAGCACCCATTTAAAGCACATGGAAAACAGAGATAGCAACTCTGCTTTTAGCCAAGTTGCTGAGAAAATAACTGAACCTTTTCCTCATTCAGCATTGACCTCATTTGTCTTTTTCCTAACTTCTGTGTTACTTGATTTTTGCCTTTACCTCTGTTAGAAACACACTAACTTTTAAATACAATTAAAGGGGACAAAATCATCGAAGCAAAAGGAAACTTTTGTAATGATTCAGCTGAGCCGGGTGTTTCTTCCTCCCTCTGGAGATGAGCAAACACAGCCTCTGAGAAAATGGCAATCTTTCTATACCCTTTATACCCAGCCAGGGCTGCCCCGTCCCCTTTCCCCTTGGATGGGTACTTGGGAACTTCCATTCTCTCAGATCTCCAGCTTTTCTGTCCCCTCCTCTCTCCCCCTGCTTCCTTTTGGTCAGGTCTTCAACCCTGTCCCTCTGCCAGCTCACAGCAACACCCAACAAACCCAAACGATCCAAACACAACACACAGAACCAACAACTTTCATTCTTTAACTTAATAACCTTTTGCCTTCAGCAAAATATCACCTCATCTCTCACTCCTCCTCTGGTACTGTTCTCTTCTTACTGATGCCTAAGTTCTAGATCCAAACAGATATTTGCAGTTGTGTGGGCCTCAGTTTCCCTGTCTCAGAGTAAAGGACATCCCAAAACCGTTTCCCGTGGAGTTTGATGTAAATTTGTGTGTTTTTCTTACTCCACGAGTGTTCAGGCAGTGCCCCAGAGCTCTGTGACCACATGGGCACAGGGCTGTGCTTAAGGAAAGTGCTGCCTGGCACTCTGGAGAAGGAAAACTGGAGAAATCCATGCCAGAAGAGCAGCTTGGCTTGAGGCAGCTCTGTGTGGCCCAGCAGCTGTGGATCAGCTCAGAGCAGAGGTGGGTGAGCCACTGTTTGCCCAGGTGTGCTCACCCAGAGCCTGTACTTCACTGGGCATCAGTGCATGGGATCCTTCATGAACCTTCCTCCCAGCAGCTGAAGCTCTCCCTGCTCTCTCTCGCCTCTCCAGCTGCTGCAGATCCCCCCAAGCAGAACTTGTTTCAGATTTCCCCACCAGAGGTGGTATTTCAGAACTTCAACACTCGTGGTGTCTCTGAAATGGCTCTGTCTCTCACCAATGTGGGCAAGGTAAGTGCTGGGACGTGGAGCTTTCTTGGTTTCTCTGGGTCTGGACTGAAGGCACTTGAGATGGTAGTTCATGTTTGGAATCAGGTGTTTATTATTTCTTATCAGTAAAGCAGTCTCACAACCATGAGTTCAGTAGCTTTTCACTAGCAAGGCACAAAATGAATAACAATCTCTTGGTACAAGGTCTTTTAAGACTAAACTATCCAGTTAAGACCTAACACTTAGATTATTTTCCCTTTTAACCCAAGAACTGATCCCAAAGAGCCTGCAATGCAGACTTTTCTGTCCAATTACAAAATGCCACCCAAAGCCATGAGGAAGAAGGAAGAAGAAGCACGAAGAAGAAACTCAGGATGACACCCTGTGCCCTCTATCCTGCTTCCATCCATGACATACTAAAAATCCCAAAACCTAAATTTCTCACCAAGTGATACACCTACACTCTTTATAATCTATTGCACACTTTTGTGGATTCTAGTCTATCTTGAAGTCTAGGAAACTTTCTCTATGCATGAGGGTCAAAGTCAGTGCTCCCCTGGGGGTCAGGACAGCCCAGAGCAGACAGAGAAATGCTCCCATTGTCCTGGGTTTCCACAGAGCTTTAATGCTGTGCTGGAAGAGGAGAGAGGTGTAATTCCCAGAGTGTACAGCAAAGCAAGTTATCTGCTGCAGCACGTCCAGAAGAAAATATCTCAGCACCTTTGTTCTGCAAGATGGTGGAAATCTTCCTGTGCTGGGAATTGTCCCCTGATTCTGGCCATGTGTTGATGGTATCAATCCCAGAGGAGTTGGCTTCTCTTGAAAGCTCTGGATTGGTAGGAATGCTGAGGGCTGTGCAGTTCTTACCTGCTCTCGTGCTTTGCCTTGAGTCTGTACCACATCCTGGGTTTCCTTGGTTAATCTTGGCTCCTGGTAGGAATCTCTGCCTCTCTCAGACTGTTTGGCTCCCTTTGTGCAGCTCACAGTCAGCTCAGGGGCTGAGTCTTCTCCACTTTATGCTGGAATCACTTCTCATTCATGGCATTGGCACTGCAGGAAATGTGTTCTGAAAGAGCCCTGCAATGAGACTGATGGAGCAGAAGCAGTGGGAGGCCTTTAGGTGCCACTTGAGGCTCCTGCTCAGCTTCATCCAGCTCTGCTCAGCTTTTCCAAAAGCAACACGGTGCTCTGCTTTCCCTTTGGAGAACCACAGCACATCCAAAGCCATGTGCTCCTGGAGGCTTTTACCTTCACTTGAAAAAAATTGGGATTGTTTTGCAGTTTCCCAAGAGAACTGAGAGGGAAAAAGTTGAAAAAAGTCAGCAGTTGTGTTCCACTGTAAAGAGGAAAACAGAGACCATTGGAATTTCAGTCAGGGAAACATTTTCTCAAATGAAGCTTGTGGCAGGAGTGGGCTGGTGGGAAGAGACAGGAGGGAGTCCAAATCATCTGGTTTAGACTTTTGGAGAGCATTTTGGTGCTTGGGGGTTGATATCTATGTGCTAGAAAATGCATGTGTGCTGTGTCTGTGAATCCCAGAGGGCAGCACCTGGCCTGCTGGCTGCAGGCAGGAATGCCCAGCAGCCCAGCTTGCCTGCACAGGCAGCAAGAAGCCCTGGAGAGCCAAGATTGGCTTTGCATACTGGAACCACACTGTCACTCAGTGCTGGTCATGTTTCTCCAGGCAGAAAATGCCTTTGAAGCCCAGAGTCAATAGGCACAACCTGTCTGTGTTTCCATCACTTTTGGCAAGCTGAATGCTCTCATGGTTTTATGATTCCTCCTTGCTGCTTTACTGCCCGTTTAAATTCTCTTTGCCATCTCCTTGTTTTAGGGATTGTCTTGCTGTGTTCCTTCTTTTGCTTTTCAGGTTTACTTTTATTCCCAGGAAGGCCACAGTGGTTTGGTCTCCTCTCTTGCTGCTCTGCCTGCATGACTCTATCTCCACAACGTCCCTACCCAAACCTCATCTGCTAGAAGGGAATTTTTTCCTTCCCCCAGGACAATTTGATGCTTTGCTTTCAGGTAGCACATTCGCCCCTGGAACATGACAACTTCATGGCTGTGTGCTGGCAGAAGCCAGCAGGTTTTCTGGCCTTGTTGAATATGCAGATGACTTGGTTCAGGTGCTCTGTCTCCATCCTGCTGGTGCTGAGCTGCTCAGCCCTTCCTTCCCAGCAGGCACTGCCCTGCTGGCCCTGGCCAAAATGCTGGAGCCAGACAGGAGGGATTCAAGCTCAGCCTTGTGAATGATGTGCCTGTGCCTGCACAGCTGAAAGTGCTTTGGAAAAGGGGCCAGGGAGGGATGTCAGCAGGGCACGGACAGGTCTCCTCTCGTTTCCACAAGTGGCAAAATTATTGTTTCAAAAGTAGCAAAATCATTATTTCATTGTTGGGAAGGATGAAAGTTTGACAAGAAAGTCTCACAGATACGTATGCTTAGCAGAAAGATTTTTAAATGTGGAGTCTGATGAAGGAATAGAGATGGAAGCAAGTTTTGATATAGAAGAAAAGAATATCTGAGCCAGTCTTACTGGATAACCAAGAAGCCAAAGGGTGTGTTAGTTAGAAGGGGTTTTTATGGCTTAGAGCAAAGGATAAACCCACCTCAAACAAGAAAATGTTTTTACCAAACAAGAAGATAGCACAGGCAAACAAGCCTGCTGATGTGGCAAGTAGAAAAAAGGTCTCAGAATTTTCCACTGCAAGAAAACTGAAAAACAATTTCTAGCTTAAACTGTAATGTACTAACTTTTAGTGATTGGAGAATAGTAACATGAATGTGGTAATGATGGTAGTTATGATAGGCTATAGGTAATAGTTAAGGTATAGATTGGTTCTGCTGTATGAAGATGCTCAGCAAAGAAAAGTCTATAATGGATTGTAACCAAAATTAAAGGGTCTCCAGGCTTGCCTGCAGCTGGGGCTGACAGCTGTAGGCACAGGCTCTGTCACCCATGACCCTGGACTGCAGTAACCTCTTGGATGGAATGAACTGCATTTTGGAGAGCTGCCTGGAGTCCCACATGCCTCATTCAGGCTCTTACATTTCATGTCTTTGCTGCAGGTTCCTCAGGTGGTGAAGGTCTCCATGGAGAGCTCCCCTTACTTCCAGCTCTCGTGCTCCAGCGATGTTTTCCGTCTGGTGCCGCCGGGCGCGTCTGCCCCTGTGCGCATCCGCTTCACCCCTGGCGGGAACAAGGTGAGGCTGGAGGGGCCAAAACACAGAATGATCTCCACAGCCACTGTTTTCCCTGCACTCTGGGGATAGAGCCCATTGCATGCTGTGAGCTGGGCTCCAGGCCGTGGGCAGGCAGCCTGCAGCCAGTCACACCTTGGCACTGCTGGCAGGCGCTGCAGCCAGGCCTGACAGGCTCTGCTTCCCCTCCCTGCACATCCCTGAGCAATGCCAGGGGAAGATGCACAGGGAGCAGTGAAAATGAGGGCACTGCAGCCAGGCCTGACAGGCTCTGCTTGCCCTCCCTGCACATCCCTGAGCATTGCCAGGGGAAGATGCACAGGGAACAGTGAAAATGAGGGCACTGCAGCCAGGCCTGACAGGCTCTGCTTGCCCTCCCTGCACATCCCTGAGCATTGCCAGGGGAAGATGCACAGGGAACAGTGAAAATGACAGAGGCCTGTTGATAGATCTTTGGCCATCTCTAGGTGTGACAGTGTTCACAGGGTTTCTTGGATGAGGGAAGAGATGAGGATCTGACTCCATGTTTCAGAAGGCTTGATTTATTATTTTATGATAGATATTACATTAAAACTATACTAAAAGAATCGAAGAAAAGGTTTTATCAGAAGGCTAGCTCAGAATAGAATAGGAAGGAATGATAACAAAGGTTTGTGGCTCGGCTCTCTGTCCAAGCCAGCTGGTCTGTGATTGGCCATTAATTAGAAACAACCTACATGGACCAATCAAAGATCCACCTGTTGTGTTCCACAGCAGCAGATAATCATTGTTTACATTTTGTTCCTGAGGCCTCTCAGCTTCTCAGGAGGAAAAATCCTAAGGAAAGGATTTTTCATAAAAGATGCCTCCGACATCTAGGTCCAGTGGAAGGGATTTCATTATGATGGAAAACAGCAGAGGAACAGAGAGGTCAGAGAGCTTTCCTCCTTCCTGACTGCCAACAGCATCCTGCTGCCTCTTGGCACTGTTCTTCTCCTGACTTGGTTGGAGAGGCAAAGTTAGAGGGGAGTTCTGAGCCAACTGATGTTTCTGCACCAGGCCAGAGGTGCAGGATCTCTTTGGGTACAGCTGCTTTCTCATCTTCTTTTTGCTGCTTAGAGTCAGTTCAACACTTTATCCTATTCTCAGACAGTGGGAATATAGAAACCTAAAGAGGAATGTCCTGTGTTCCCCAGCTCCATGTGACCGTGTTCCCAGGGGTCTTAGGATGAGGGAAGAGACAAGGGTGTGACTCCATGTTTCAGAAGGCTTGATTTATTATTTTATGATATATATTATATTAAAACTATACTAAAAGAATAGAAGAAGGGATTTCATCAGAAGGCTAGCTAAGAATAGAAAAAGAAAGAATGAATAACAAAGGCTTGTGGCTTGGACAGAGAGTCCGAGGGAGGTGACTGTGATTGGCCATTAATTAGAAACAACCACATGAGACCAATCCCAGATGCACCTGTTGCATTCCACAGCAGCAGATAATCATTGTTTACATTTTGTTCCTGAGGTCTCTCAGCTTCTCAGGAGGAAAAATCCCAAGGAAAGGATTTTTCATAAAAGATGTCCGTGACAGCTCCATGTTCCTTAGAAGGGACTTAGGAATTATTTAACATCATTGAAATTTAGAGTAAAAATGGTGGTGGCCTAGGGCATTTCTCTGGATGACCCAAGTGACAAAAGGGCTTAATGCCACTGAGATAGGTTTTGCAAAGTACACTGGTGCCTTTAAAATGTGACACATTAGTAGAACTTAGTGTTCATTTTAGGGTGGCAAAGGTAAATTGATGCCCTTGTAGGGTTCTAGGAAATGGTTTTTCTTCTGCCATGGGGATGGCACTAAATGTCCTGTGCTGAGCCAGTTTCTTTTCCTGCAGGATTATTCCCATGAGCTGGTCTGTGTCACTGACAATGAAAGGATAGTTGTGCCAATTCGGGCCATTGGTGCCCGAGCTACCCTGGACTTCCCTGCCCAGCTGGACTTCTCCAAGTGTCCGGTCAGGTACAGAACCCAGAAGACTCTGCTGGTGCGCAATGTTGGTAACCAGGCAGCTCGGTACCAGCTGAGCACCCAGAGCTGAGGATCTGTCCTTGTGCATATCTTGGTTTGGAAAGACAGGAGTCTGCTAAGGAAGGCAGGAGCCTCTCCTGAAATGGAGAATGCAAACCCTCCCCACCCCTCCAAATTGCTATAAATTTTAAATTAAGGGGGCTCTCAGGCAAAAATACGGGAGCAGGAAATAGCAGTTCCTTAATAGGGAAAAGAAAAAATAAAGGACGAAATCAACAATGCAGTACACTAGAACAACACTGACAGAGTCAGAACCCAACCTGACACCCTGTGGGGTGTTGGGAGCAGTCCAATTGGAAATGTGGCTGCAGGCCTCCTGCAGTGTCAGGGGTGGTTTCTGTTGGAGCAAGGGGCACCTGTAGAGAAGGATGTATTCTTCCTCTGAAGATCCAGTGGAGGAAGAAGAGGCAGCTGCTGTTCCTCTTGGGAATCCAGTGGAGAAAGCCGTGCTGGTGTCTCAAAAACCTCTGGATTCTATCTGGGTAGCAATGCTTGGCTCCTCCCTCTGGGCGGAGCATCTCCCAATGGGATGTTATAGTTCTTATCAGTTGTGCAGTGACATTCAATAGCCTGTTATCAGCAGATGTCCCCTCCCCAGGGAGGAGTGATTGTGGTCACTCAAAGAGAGAGATAAAGCAAACTGCCCACTTGACAAAGGTAGTCTGCCATACAGATGGTAATGGAAAAGATCTTGCATTGCAATCTGGAACACATGGCAAGAGACAATCCTGGCCCAGCAAAAGGGAGAAGGGGTGGTCATAGGGGAGGCAGAGCTCAGTCCTCAGCACCACAGCAGCGTGAGGCCTTGTCCCTGCCAGCCTGAGCCATGTGCTGGGAGGATAATGCAGTGTGAGCAGGAGAGCTGATGCTGGCTGCTCTGCAGCTTTGGAGCTGGGCTGCTGCTCTTGGCAGGCACTGGCTCAAGGCAGTCAAGAAATGAAAGCAATCTGCACTGGATGATAGCAATAAGATAAGGGAGATGGATAAAAAAGAACAGGGAAGTTATTCCTTAGCAAGAGAAAAGTGGTGAGTAGGTGTGCCCATAGTGGAGAAACAATGATGCTGGCTTTGTTTTTGGAGGAAAAGTGCTGCTTTTTTCTTTTGGAAATCAAGAGGGAACCTTTCACCATCAAAGAATTGATTCTCCTCTGTCCCTCCCCCAAAGTGGTCATGGGGTGTTTGTGCATAAGCAGCTTTCTCCTGGAGCAAGGGCAGGTGTCTCTTGTTGAGATGTGCAGAGCAGAGCCAGGGCCAGTCCTGTGAATACAACACAAGGCCCAGGTCACTGCTCCTTGATTTGGAACCAAAAGGCAGAGTGGGCACTGATTGGCTTCAACCATGAAATCAACTCTGGTGAGTGTTGTGCAGCTTCAAGTGCTGATTTCAGGGGATGTTGGTGGCTTTTGGAGTGTGTCTGCTGAGTTCAAGGCCAGGTGAGGTGCTGTGCTAGATTCAGGACAGCCTTGTTTGCTTGTTGAAGCTCTTGCTCTTGGCTGTGCCAGCTGGGGCACTGCTGACAAGCTGGTCCTTTCCTCTAGGATTCATTTGTCCCCTGGGTAGAACTGTTGCTGCTCTTTCCAGAGGATGTTTGGGAATGCCCTGGATTTGTGTCTCAGAACTGTGTCTGTAATGATTGGGTGGGTCAAACTCTCCTGGGAAAGCTCCTCCATGGGAACAGCAGTTGCAGCTAAGAAGGAGCAAAGCAGGGCACCTGTGGCTGGCAGGGCTGCTTACAGAAGCTTGTGGGGACACCTTGATGTCCATCCCATTGCAGATGGGGAAACTGAGGCACGGAGCCATGTCTGGGTGTGTGTTCAGGGTCCTTCATGAGACCCCCAGCAAGCCAGGGGCTTCTCCTGCCTGCCCTGTGCCCAGAGCCCATCAGGGGCTGTTGGCTGCTGCCCCTTGGCTTGAGCTGCCCCCTGTGCACAGGGCCCTGTGCTGAGCACACGGTGCTGTGTTGGTTGGAAACCCAGGGTGCCCTGAGCCCAGGTTTTGTGCCCTGAGCCACGACAGCCGGACCTTTGCAATGCCTTTAACCGAGCCCTTTCCTGCTCTGTCCTCGGCCTCCAGGGGCAGCGTCACTGCACCAAGTTTACACTTCGACCTCCCTGAGCTCGACTTCGGGGACATCTCCCTTGGTGAGTGTTGCCTGGGCTGGGACACAGCGTCAGGGATCTGTGCCTTCCAACAGAAAAGCATCCCTCACTCCTGGTCTGCCCCAGCAGCCTCTTCAGGCTGTCAGCTGCAGGGCTGCTGCTGCTGCTGCCTCAGGGGGCATTTTGCCATTGTGAGATCCAATAGAAGCAAGGAATAGAAAGTCAGTATTTTCTGGTGTCTCTGTGCTGCTTGAAAAGACAGATGTCTGCCAAGGAAGGTGGGAATCTTCCTGCAATGGAAAGATGAGCCGTTCCCTCCAAATTATTATCCCTTTGAAATGACAGGGCTCCCAGGCAAAACTATGGGAAAAGGAATAACAGTTCTTTCCTAGACTGTCTCAGGAGAGCACAGACAAGAAGGCAAGAACAGACGTTTCCCAGGGGCCAAGTCCCGTTTTTCCCCTTTGGTGGAGTTGTGGTCACAGCAGGAGGAGCTGTGGGCTCTGGCAGGGCAGGGATCCCCTCCCAGCCGGTGCGGGAAGGGAAGGGAAGGGAAAGAGGAAATGCTCCTTGTGCAGAGCCCCAAAGGGCAGGGGGATGTGGGCAGTGCCCAGCAGCAGCAGGCAGGAGCGGGGCAGGCAGGCAGGGCCGATGGCAGCGCTGAGCTGCAGCCAGGGCAGTCCCGGGCCAAGCACACAACCTCCCGCAGCAGCAGCGGCCGAGCTGCGATCCCCAGCGGGAGGAAGGGAAGCTCCGCTCCCTGCCCAGCCTCAGCTCCCACTGCACAGCCGCCCACGGCATCACGCCACAGCTCCCAAAAACCCCAGCGGAAAAGCCCAGCCAGGGGCCAAAACCCCCCAAAACCCCTATCCCCCTTCCCAGACCAAGGGCAACATTCACTGCCAAGCCTAAACCCAGGACAATGAAATTTATGAACTTCTGATGGAAACACATTGCCTTTCCTGAGCTGCTTCTGCCGCAGCCTGCATCACCACGGAGGCACTTGTCAAGCTGCCTTTTGAAGAAATGATACAAGAAAGGCAACAGATGGAAATATGGTTCTGAAGCAGGAGATTGATCCTGCTGAATGCCATTTCATTCCTAAGGTCTCTTCAGCTGAAGGCAGCTGTTGGATCTTTGCTTCTTTGTAACTGTTGACTGTTGTCTGCATGTGCTGGCCTCAGTCTCATTTGAGGTTTTGCCACCTGGGTTTGTCCTTTTTGTGCCTCTCTTGCCTCCCTGCTGGAGTCCCTGCTGGAGCTGGCAGTGGTCACTTGGATGGGCACAGAGAAGCTCTGGGCTGCAGCTGCAGTTGTTTGTTCTCCCCATCTGTGTTCCAGTGACTCTTGGTGAGCAGGCCTGGGGAGAAGTCTCCTCCCCACAGAGCTGCCAGCCCAGCCAGATGTGCACTGCAGAGCAGGCTGTGGCTGCTCTGCGGGCTCTGCAGGACATCCCCACCATGAGTGGCTTTATCTCTGCCTTTGCAGGATGGAAAGCAAATCTCAGAGCTAGAGTGGGGGAAACCCTTGCAGGCAGCAATCACAGTGAGCAGCATGGCTGTGATGTCCCCGTTTCTTGGGTGAGGTGGGACCTGGTTCCTAATTGCTGATCTCAAAGCAAGGCTTGGGTGTGCCCCAGTTGAGTGGGCTCTGAGCTGTCACGTGCTCAGTCTGTTTGGCCCAAACCAAGAGATGCCTTAAGGATCCTGCAGAGACAAGCTGCATTAGGGTGCTTTGCATCACGTTCTAGTTCCTGATTCCATCCTCACTTTTGCTGTAGCTTCTTCTCAATGACAACTCACTGTTTATATATCTTGAAAACGGTGGGAGTGTTGGCAGGCTGACCAGGGAATTTGACAGCTTGAATTCTCAGAGTAAATGCTGGGTCTGGGTGCACACTCATCACTGAGAGAGAGCTGGTGCTGGTTTGGGGCAGGTGAGGGAGCTCTTTCCCATCACAAAGAGAGAAGCGTGCAGTGTTCAGCAGGGCTAGGAGTGGGCATTTTTAAGGCTGCAGTCTGGAATCTGTGTCCAAGGGAACTCAGTGATGATTAATTCCTCACGCAGCTTCTCGCTGAGCTGTAGTTTAGCTAATAAAGAGCTCAACTCCAATCCCACTTTCATCCTGCCAGGATATTCCCCCAGGATCATGCCCTAGTGGGTGCCTGAATGGATATTTGTGTCCTTCCCCAGGCTTTCCCTACACGCGGCGCTGCCGCCTCACCAACAGCTCCCCGGTGCCCCTGACGTTCCAGCTCCGCATGTCGGACGATGGCACGCAGCCGGCTGTGGACAGCGTGGATCAGATCCGCAGGGACACTGACCCGGCCTGGAGGGAGGGAATTCATTTCTATGTGGAGCCCAGGGAGTTCACCATCAATCCCAGCCAAGGCACCATCCTCCCCCAGGGACACCAGGACATCGAGGTACGGCCAGAGCCCAGCCACAGACGCTGCAGCACCAGGGCTGGAGCTGCACTGCAGTGTGGGAGGGCTTTAGCTCTGGTGCCAGCTCTGAGCATCCTGGCAGTGAGAGATCTGCACTGCTGGGAGGCCTCTGCTAGCTGGCTTACTCGGGATGTTCCTCAAGGAGCACTGTTTGGTTTCCAAATTCATATGCTGAGGTCACATACCTTATGGTCAAGGCCTGAAGCCATTCTTGTGTTTTTGAGAGCGAGTTATTTGATTGCAAGTGGGCAGCAGAAGGATGAGGGCAGAAGGTGGCTGTTAGAGAGATGTCATTGTATAAAGCAGTTAGCTTTTCTTCTTGGTCTCATTTCCCCCCTCCTGGGGAGCAGAATGATTTGTGTTCACTGCAGGAATCTCCAGTGGGGACAAAAAACTCTGCAGCCATGAACTGCCGAGCACCTGCTGGGCCACACTTTGCCCTCAGCTTCCTGCTGTGAAGCTGAACTCATTGTGTTCAAGTCAGGTTTCCTCTGCATGGATGTCTTTGTAGTCAGATGAAAAATTGGCCCCTTAATTTGAATGCAGTGGTGCATAGAGCTTTAGTCTAATGTTTTAAAGTAGCTGACCTGATAGCAAGGGGTGTTTAACAAATCTGGCATTGCCAGAAGGCTTTTGTTACTCTGAGACTGTGCTCTAAACATGGAGCAGCAGAAGAATTAAGGCCAAATCCTTCCTCAAGAACTGGAGGATATCACACGTGGGTAATGAGCTTATGTAAGGAAGAATTGACTGTTCTTCTCTTGCACCAGGTGACCCTGTGCTCCAACACGGTGATGGAGTTCTACAGGAGATTGCTGGTGGACCTGGAGGGTTTTGGTGAGGGAGTGGCATCAGTGGTCATCACAGCCAGGTACCAGCCCTTGCCTGGCCCCCCCAGGCACTGCCGCACCCAGGCTTTGCTGGCTGCAGCTGCCAAGGAGAAGAGCTGCTTAATGGCCTCATGTTGTGCCAGCTGGACATGAGAACAGCAGTGCTTGGGCAGCAGCCTGTGGTGAAAAGCACTCCTGCTCACAGCCCAGCATGGG
The DNA here is from genome assembly GCF_051311805.1 of Agelaius phoeniceus. Lineage (NCBI taxonomy): Eukaryota > Metazoa > Chordata > Aves > Passeriformes > Icteridae > Agelaius > Agelaius phoeniceus. Next base: position 947,587 of record NW_027509877.1, read on the forward strand.
CCTGGGCCCTCTGCTAAAGGCACCAGGAATGATATCATTTCTTGGCCTGGTTTTTGGTGCTTGAGGTGGAACAAATTTCCCAAGGGCCTCCTCTCCTTCTTCTGCAAGAGGTGGAGTTGTGCTGGTGGTGAGCACCGTGCACTGGTTTGGGCCACACCAAGCAGCTGCTGAGAGTCAGGGTCTGGCTCTGTCCATGAGGGCCCATGGCAGGGGGGAAGTGGCTCCCAGCAAGAGTGGGGAGGGCAAGGTCTGACGAGGGGAAAGCAGCCCTTGGTGTGGCAGGTCAGCTCCAGTTATTCTCCTTCCCTCTGCTTCCCATTTTGAGCTTTAATGTTGTCAGAGTTGAGACCAAAAGTCGTTGTTGCTGCAGCAGAATTCCATGCTGCTGTGCTGCTGTGGGTGTCAGTGTGATGCCAAGAGGGATGCAGCTCCCTGGCGCTGTTCCCTGTCCCAGGCAGAGCCATGCAGGCAGTGCCTGGGCTGCCATTTTGTCAAGCAGGTGGAGCTGGGGCCAGGCAGGGCCTGGAGCTGTGCAGTGCAGGAGCCAGGGAGCTGCAGGGCCTGGCAGGGGCTGATCAGCCCCTCTGTGGGGCAGCTGCTGTCTCGTGCCCTCCAGGGCTGGGGCAAAGAGCTGAGTTCTCAGGCAGGGCAGCAGCACCATGGCAGAGAAGGGAGTCATTTTTACTGAGACATTGGAGTTGTGTGTTCCTTGAGCCTTAGGGAGCCCTGATCCTTGTTGGGAAGGCTCCCCCAGAGCTCGTGGCTCACTGGGACTGTTCCAGGAGTCCTTGCAAGCCTTCTTGGGTAAAGGAGGGGCTGAGGCAGCTGTGGCTCAAAGTGCTCTGCCTGGGGCACTTGGCAGCCTCTGGGTGCTGCCTCTCAGGGTTTGCCCCTCCTTGACAAGACATGTTGGAGTGGGAAGAGGTAGAAGGCAATTTATCCCTGTAGGGCTGTTCAATGTGCATTTGACAGTGACCAATGTGTTCTGCTCCATTGCACAATCTTTGGGGGGAAACGTTCTCCATTCTCTCAGTATCTCTGATTGCCCTGGGGTCATCTCTCTGCCCAGATGTCTCGTTCCTGAGCTCCAAGTGTCCTCCCCAGTCCTGATGTATGATGAGTGCCACCTGAAGGTGCCATATGAGAGGAAGATCCTCATTAGGAATCCCAGCCACCTTCCTGGCTGCTACGGGCTCATTCCCCAGGTTTGGCATCACATCCACCTCCTTCTGTCAAATATTACTGAGGAGATTATTAGGGGAAAAAAGGGTTTGGATAAGAACTGGTTTTTATTCAGTCTTATAGATCTGCTGAGAGCAGGATCCTACCCGACTGTAAACTTTAGGAGGCAGTTGAAGCTCCTGAGGAAACAGTTGATGTTCTGGTCTTCAGGGTGTTTTCATGTGGGAGATCTGAGAGGGTTGTGAAAAGCTGCTGCATCCACAGACACCAATGCCTGTGCTGGCAGCCTCCTTGCAGGCTCCCCTGGGAGTGCTAAGCCTACAATTCTTGCATCTTGTGTGTGCCTTTTACCTTTGTGCTGGGGAGTTTGAAACGTGTGTGTAAGTTGCTGTTGCGGTGGATGTTAAGGAGTCTAAAGTTTCTTCAGAGGTGCCTCTGAAGTTGCATTTCATTCTGTCCCTTCCAGAAACGCAAGGAGGACTCTGCTGTGCTCTACTCCAGCCCCAAGCCCTGTGGGATTGTGCAGCCCCAGAGCACAGCAGAGATCCCAGTTGTGGTGGAAGTGCAGGCCCTGGGCACTCATCGCACCAACGTTGCCATCGGCGTGTTCGGGGATGAGAGAAACCCACTGGTGAGGGCAAGGGGAGATGTGAGCCTGTGTGCAGCTGCTCCTGGCAGGGTGCACAGGGACAGGGATTCTGCCGGGGAAAACAGGCCCAGGCTGCTGGGGAGAAGGACAGGAGGGATGGGGGGCACAAACAGCTCCTGCCTTAGAGGTGGCAATCTCAGGGTCTGACACAGAATGGAGCTCGGCTAAGCTGGAATCCAGGGGCATTTGAGTTCATTCTTCTTTCAAATGCTGTTAACTTTGGAAACATCTGTTTGAAAATGTCATCTCTCTGAGCACAAAAGAGGACGTCAGAAGACTTCTGGGAACCTTGAGCTTTCTGTAAAAGAAAGGAAAGCTGGCATTTGAAGGGTGGTTGCAAGGATTGAAACTTATATTAAAACATATGGAAATGGCAATGCCAAATTCCCTGGATGGCACCAGACATCGGAACCTGGGCCATTGTGGCACTGCCTGTAAATCAGTGAACAGGAAGGACAGGCAATGCAGGCTGCGCCAGGGAGCCTGAAGTTTGACCAAACAGTTGCTTTCAACTATCAGGCTGCTTCCCTTAGAGAGGAGGGTTTCTCCCCACCAGAAGGACCAGTTGTTTAACTGTCAGCCTGGTCTTAACAAGGGATTTCTTGCAAAGGTAAAAGCTTTGGGCCAATAATTTTTAGTTGGAAAGGTTCTCTTACCTTAATCCTTTTTGATTTGGAGGTGAACATGTAATTTTCTTTTTCCCCAAAAGCCCAGCATTTCAGCTGGAGAGTGGTAGCTGTCCCTAAAGAAATAACTTGAGCAAGGTTAAGCTGTTGAAGGTTTTTTAGGTTTCCCTGTTGTGGTTTGTTTTGTGGTTTTTTTTTTTTTTTTAAATCCTTCTTGCTTGCTTCCTGGAACAGAGAGCACAACTACGGAGCTCAGGACAGCTGGCAGAAATCTCCCCAGGCCCAAGGCTGGCAGAGCTTGGCAGGATCCCAGCACCACAGCCTGTGTATGTATGGATGGATGGATGGATGGGGAATGTGACCTGAGTCGCCTGGGAGAGTTGGGAAATGTCAACCAACCCCCCAGCAGTGTCAGGGGAACATTCCTGATAAATCCCTGGTGGAGCTGCAGAGTTTCTGGCCTTGGGCACTGGGGGGGCTCTGCTGGCTGGGCACTGGCTGGGTCTGCCCCTCGGTGCCTCAGATCTCACCTTTTTGCTGCCTTCTCTGTCTTTCCCTGTCCCACTGTGCTTTTTGCATCCCCACCAGGTGTTCATGCCTGTCCTCTGTAGTTGCTCAATGCAAGCAGTTGCAGCTGCTGCAGCAGCTCAGTGTCATCCCTGGGCTGCCTTTAGAACAGACCTGCTCCAGCCTGGATTGGGAAGGGCTGGATCAAACCATTTCTCAGGTCAACGTGCCAGCACCCACCCAGGGGCTGCATCCTGGCCAGGAGCTGCTCGTGCAGGTGTCCCTCCCTCCCACTGCAGGTCCCTGTTCATAGTTGTGTTCTTTTCCAGATGTGAGCCTTACCCATCTAAATTCCAACCCCAGCCACCAAAGGGGAAGAGACCCAGTTTGGTATCCTCGGCATCTCTAAGGAGACGCTTCAGGATTAGAAATGTGGAGGAGGCAGCCACAGCCCTGAAAGAATCGTGGGGTTTTGCCCAATCTCCAGGAGCAGAGGTAGATTTTCTTGTACCGCTACTGCTTGTGCTGCCTCCCCAGCCTGCCAGCACCAAGTCCTGCTCATGCTGAGCTCCCTTTTTGCTGCCCGGCTCTGCTGTGCTGACAGTGGGCTGGGCAGCAGGGCCAGTGGCTGGACATGGGCTGTGTGGGAGGGAGAAATAGGAGAGTTTTCCTTGGAGAAGCTGACTCAGAACCTACAGGCCTGTGCTGAGTGTGGGATTTTTTTTTGCCTTGTTTCCTTCCCAAAGTAAGATGAGGCTTTTCTCTGCATCATCATGGTAACACCTCCAGCTTCCTTCCCAGAGCAAGCTGGGATGATCCTGATCTCCATGGAGCCTCTTCCCAAGGCAGCCAGACTCCCTGTTTGCAGGGCTCTGCTTTCACCCAGAGCTGCTATTGCACTGCTGGCCCTGAAGCTGTCTCACAAAGGGAGACTTTGCAAAGTGGCTGTCTCTTCCTCCCAGCACAGAAAATGGCATGTTTTCCAGGTGCCAGCACCAACTCCTGCAAACCCTCACCTGCCACGAGGCTTGGAGGGATTCAGGTGCTCCCTGGACGTGGCGCACGCTCCCCTGGGAGTGGAGAAGGCAGGAGGGAATCTGTCTCACTGCCCATTGTCAGCGTGGCCAGCAGGGCTGGAGCTGCCAGTGCCGCTGGGGGCCCTCAGCATTGGCCACAGAGGGGCCTCCCATCCCTGCAGGCCCATCACAAAGTGCTGCTGAAGCAACTGGTAGTTGGAGAGGCCATGCAGGACACGTTGTAGGGCTGCCCAAGGACACTTTGCAGCACCTATGGAGGGCACTGCTCCCCCTGGAACTCCTCAGGTGGTCCATAGGAAACTTTTGCAGGAGCTTTTGCTGTAGCACCTTGAGAAAGCAGCATTTAAATCAGAGAGAGGGGAAGAGCCTCAGGAGTCAGATGAGCTGGGCTGGAGTCCTTCGCTCAGCTCCGAGAGCTCTCACTCTGAGCCTCCTCCTTTTCTAAAAGCAGTAAGAAATGCTTTTTAAAGGCAAGTTGTGCATCAGAGAGAATTTCTACTGCCAGGAGACATCCCAGTTCACTTTCACGTAATGTACTAATTAATGCATTGATCTGTGAGTGTGGGAGAAGATTTTCCCCATGGTCCCTGCACTGGTCAGTGGCATGGATGCAGGATGAGATGAGGGTGATTCTGGCAGTGTTTGGGGAATAGGCCCCTCCAGGTACAGCTGCACTTTGCTCCAAGATGCTCTTCTGCATCCATTGCCATGCTCAACAGCTCAATCTCTCCTGTCTTCCATCCAGGCTTTCAGTATCCTGCCAATGTCAGGTGTGCTGCAGCCAGGTGAGAGCCAGCAGGTCTCCTTCACCTACTCTGGCCACCTCAACACCATCTCCGATGTCACGGCGCTGTGCCACGTGGAGGGAGGCCCCAGCTACGAGGTGCTGGTGACCGGGGAGATCTCACGTGTCTGCTACTCCGTGAGGCCCCAGGAGATCAACTGTGGCTTACAGGTACCACACACATCCCTGGCACAGCTCCTTGCCTTGGCACCACGGCCAGCAGGTTCCTGCCCACCTCGCTCCAGGGCTCCCTTCCCAGCCCCTTTGTTGGCTCTGGGGCTTGGAAGCCCAACCTTTGAGGGACACATCTGGCATCCAAGCTGCTCTAAAATGGCCATCTCCAACCCTCTCCACAGTGCTGGGAATGCCTCTTTTTCAGGGTACCTAACACTGCCTCTGGGGCAGGCAGGGTCCCAGTGAGGGTGCTCTGAGGGGTGTGTCCCTGAGACATCTCTTTGCTGATCCACACCTAAAGCCTGACCTCCAAGGAGATGCTCTTGTCTAAAGCTCTTGCTTAATCCACACAATAATCAAGGGAAGAAGTTGGGCTTCCAGTCACTACCGTTGGAGAGACTGTCCCAGAATAATCCCCACTTCACTCTTTTCCAGTCAAAAGCCCACAGATATTTCCAGCTGCTGGCCCTGTCTGTGTTGCCCTGGGTGACTCCCTTGTTGCATCTATGTTGCTTGCCAATACTTGCATGCAGGTGCCTTTTCTCCTGGAATGCCTCAGTGCTGTCTCTGTTTCTCCTGGCTGTGGGTGACCCCTCAGAGGGCAGAGGGCCTGTGTGCCCTGGTTCATTTATTGCTGGCCCTCACATGGTTGTTACCACAGCTCTGTGTGCTGCCAGAGCTGCCTGGTGCTGTGCAGGTGCCCTGTGAGTCTCACTCACTGGATTTTGATGAGCAGTACCTTGAGGAGGAGAAGGTGAGAAGGCAGGTCTGGTCCCCATGTACACGCTGCCCAAGCTTCACAGCACTCCAGCATTCCCAGGCTTGTGCCAGGGAGATGGAGGCAATCCCCAGGGCAAAGCCAGCTCTGCTGACATGCTGTGGGAGGACCTAAACTAAATAGTTGGTGTTATTGGGAGGAAGGGAGGAGACAGAAAATGGGTTGATTGAGTCTGTGTGATGAAAGGCAAGAAAAGGAATCTTGCGTATGGTTTCTCTTCCCTCCACATACAGATCCTGCGGATGGCAGTGGGGTCTGAGTACCAAAAGAGCTTTGTTATGCCTCCACGTGCCATGGGTGAGACACTGCCTCCAGAGGTGCTGCAGGACCACGAAGCACACAGGAGGCCAAAGGCTCAACAGGCAGAGCTCAAGCCCATGGCAGAAGCCAAGGCCAGGGCTGAGTCTGAGGTCAAGGCCAAGGCCATGGGCAAGGCAGCAGCAGGTCAGAAAAACAGTGAGGGTTTGGTGGTGTCTGTTTTGCCTGTGGTCCAGCCCATACACCCTGAACTCTCTCTGTCACCTTGCTCTCCAGGGAAAGCCCATTCTTTTAGCAGCTGCCTGTTCCCCAGCTTGGTGGAGGAGCTCTTGGCTGAAGGGCTGTGGCATCCTCTACCAACCCTGAGTGTAGCCAAAGCAAGCTCCTATCTGCCTGCCATAGACTGGGGAAATAATCAGGATATTTCCTTGTGTCCCTTAGCCACAAAGACTAGGGCTGGATGAGTTTCTCAGCCAATAGGACCAGATCTAATATCACTGGCTCTTTTATATTTGCACCTTCCTAGCAACAAAAGAACAATCTCATCTTGCTTTCACCGAGTCTCCTTTCCTGGGATCCGAGGGCATGGGGACTTTACTGCCCGGCCATAGCTTGGGGGATTGTCTGAATTCTGGGGAGGGATACAAGCTCCCCAATATCTCCTGGGATGATAGGCTGGGTCAGGAAAAGCTGTGAATCCTTGCAGCTGACCCAGAGCACCCAGGTCAGCTTGCAGTCACTCATGGTTTCTCCTCTTTGTGCTAAAGAACTGCAGCGAGAGAAAGCTCTGCAGAGGAAAGCAGAAGTGGATAAAATAGCACTGGAAAGGAAGCTCATAGGGAGGAAAAAGTGAGTAAGGCTTCCATGGGTTCCTGCTGTTCCATGGGTTATTGTCCCTGGAGGGCTTCCCTGCTCCAAGGACTCTGAGCTCAGAGGTGCTGGATAGCAAAGGCCAGAAGCAGCACAGGGATGGCCATTCTGAGCTCCCTGGCTCCCAAGAGAGGAAGGACCTTCTTCTGTTGAGACAGAAGATCTTCTTCTCTATTGGAGTGCTGAGCCCTCCTGGCTTAGATGCTGCCTGCAGGGAGCTGGGCTCTGGGCTTGCCTTGGCACTGCCTCTAGAGGTGTCTTTAGGTCCATGGTGTTGAGTTGCACCTTCTTGATCATCTCCCTTCACCAAAACAGTGGGATTGTGGTATGGGCAGGTGTGGGGCACAGAGCAAAGCTTGCTTTGGGTCCTGCTCCTGCCACAGCATTGCAAGTCCTTGCAATGCTGATCTGCCAGGCTTCTCCTTATGGTGGGACACCACCCACAGAAGCTCACGTCCTTTAGGCTCCCCTTCAGCTGCAGCAGTAGGCCAGCCCAGGAGAAGCTCAGCTCCAGCAAGGCAGCCCAGCTCAGGACACACAGGCAAAGTGTGGAGCTGAGAGTGGAGGCTGGTTAAAGCAAGTCTGTGTATCAGCACTTCCTTCAGCCCAGGCTGAAGTTGGTTTCATGGGGAGGAGACAGATGAGGCTGTTTCAGATGGCTTTCATGGCAGAGAGCACCGGTTTGCTTGCTCACAGCTGGGTTCCTGCAGGAAATCTGGCTGACAAGAGCCTGTCTTGCAGGAGAGGAGTTCCTGCAGCCTTTGCTTTCTGACTGATAGGATTATTCTCATTAAGGAGCAGGCTGTGCCCTGAGGGGTGCTGAATGAGCTGAGTGAGAATTGTAGGAGAGATAAGCAGATGTCAGCAATCTGTGATCTGCTTTAAACTGGGAAATCAAGAGACAAAGAGCATTTTCAGGCATCAGCACAGAGAGCTGCTGGATCAGCCTTTGGCAGTGGGCTGGAGGTGTCTGGCTGTGCCTTAAGAGGGAGCTTGCACAGCCAAGACCTTATGATGGCAAGGTTCAGGTTTGGCTGGTCCTGGAGGTCCCCTTGCACCAATGGCATCACTTGGGATGTTCCCAACCTCTGTGGGTTGAGAAAAATTCACGGAAATGGTCTCGTGGTTCTGCCTGGCCTCAGGGTCAAGGAATGAAGTGCAGGGCCGGCCAGGACTGCTGAGCCCAAGTTTCTGGTGGGGACTCTCAGCGATTTTTTCTGTTTTGTTTGCTGAAGGGAGCTGAAGCAGCTGGCTCAAAAGCGTGAGGAAGAGGCAAAAGCCTTAGAGGAGGAAGAGAGGCGGAAGGAGGAAGAAAGGCGGAAGGAGGAAGAGAAGCGGAAGAAGGACAAGAAGGGTGTCTCTGTGGGGAAGCAACCTCCAAAACCAGAGAAGGGGAAAACCAAACCCCCAGAGAAGAAGGAAACCAAGGCTCCAGAGAGGAAGGAAACCATGATCCCAGAGAAGAAAAACAAACCTCCAGAAAAGAAGGAAACCAAACCCCCAGAGAAGAAGGAGACGAAAATCCTAAAGAAGGCAACCGAACCCCCAGAGAAGAAAAACAAACCTCCAGAAAAGGAAACTAAATCCCCAGAGAGAAAGGCAACCAAAATCCCAGAGAAGGAAACCAAAGCTCCAAAGAAGGGGGAAGCAAAAGCCCCAGAGAAGGGGGAACCCAAAACCTCAAAGAAGGATGAAACCAAAGCCCCAGAGAAGGGGGGAACCAAAGCCCAAAAGAAGGGGAGAACCAAAGCCCCAAAGAAGGGAGAAACTGAAATCCCAGAGGACGCAGCTGAGATGGAGAACTTGATCCAGAGGTTTCAGATCTATGAGTCATTGCAGCAGAATTTCTCCTACTGGAACAGAGTTCAGGGTACTGTGCAGATACCTGTGATCCAGAAGGGAAACAAGTTCCAGCATGCAGCTGGAAACCAAGGTCAGAAGACCAATAAGCCTCAGGAGAAGGTGAAGAAGAAACCTGAACAAAAATGTAGAGACCAAAGCAATCTTTAGTCATCTCAGCTGGAGATGCAAAGCAAAGTTACAGAGGGGACAGTCAGATGATGATGTTCCACAATGACTGGGTGTCATCTGTGCTGATGGGGAGGTTACCCCTTCGTGGGACTCAGTTTTTTCAGGCAGGGAAAGATTATTCTTTAATCACTCAACTCAGTTTCTACAGTTTCAGACCTCGTGTGCAACTTTAATTAGTTAATAGATTTCTTTCTAATTACGCTATTGGTTAATAAAATATATTTTACTTGTGCATCAAATCTCTCTATTGTATTGTTTACTTGTTCTCTGCACTGATTCTCATGGGACAAATCCCTTGTTGTTGCAGGTACATTTGTTTTTCACCCTCAGAACAGATTGTTAACAAACTCTCATTCTCAAAATAGCTTCACATGGGAACTTGTAACTGCTTCTCTGCACTTAGAAGAGATGACAGGCCAGCTGTTAATATTGCAGAACAAGGCCTGATTTCATAAGGCCTTTCTTTTATCATTATTCTACCTGTCTATGACATCTCCCCCTTTTCATTCATTTAAAAAAGGCTCCTATGTTCTGATGTTGAAACAGCTCACTCTTGTGAGGGTATTATCTCATGAAGGTTTTCACTGGTTATCTGTTAGACAACTGAAAGGTGAATAAGCCATAAATGAAATAACAGCATGATGGTGTACTGGAGGGATTAAAGTTGTAAAAAGCATATTGGAATTCTAAGTAAATCAGTTATGAGAAAAACTCATGGGAACTGCAAATTCCATGGAAACAGAAATTCAGTACGACTTTTTAAAGTGCAGGGTTACTGAAAAATAAATATAATAACGTGCAATTTAGCATATTGCTGAACAACCCAACAGCTTTTTGTGACTGTATCTGGCATCATTTTATATGGCAAATTTGTTAGCATTCTTGTTAAAAATATCAGACCATGTTAAAATTTGATAGGTAATAAGGCGTTGCATTTACCGCTTTTCAATCTCTCCAGTAACTGTAAAACTATATAAAACAATCAGAATTTAGTCAGAAAACGAAATAAACTTAAAAAAACCCTATAGCAACACGTTTTCAAGGCGCACAAACACAGTAGGTAAGGCTCCTACCTCCTATCAGACAGAAGTAATCAAGCAGCTCTGCGCCAGAGCAGGGGCCTGTGCCGCCCACAGGGCAGAGGGAAAGCCCTACAATAAAGGGAAACTATGGGGAGAAGAGAGGACATTTAAAGTGCAATGACATAACTACACATCAATAAAGCTTCTCTTAATATTCACACAATAGTCATCCCTTCATTGCGCGGGCCAATCCTCTCATTATCCATGGATCCCAGCAGGGCCCTGCGGCCGTGAATGCGGCCCGCTCTGGGCTCGCCTGGCTCGGCCGCCACAGCGCCCCCGGGGCCGCTGCACCTCTGCTCCCCCAAAACACCCGCGGGGAAAAGAGCAGGGCAAAGGCAGCAACACAAAACAAACTCTAAAACCCGCGCACAAAAAGATAAACACAGAAAAGGCACAAGCTGCATTTTATTTCATCTTCTGCCAACACAGTCACTGACTGAGAGTTGCATTTCCACGGCAAAGATCTGCCTTTTGAGAAACTTCAAACACAGAAATATCTTTTTTACTAGATGTGTACAAGGCCAGGCCTCATTGGAGGCACAGCTTTTCTCACAACTCTGCATCATCTTTAACTGAAAAAGAATTAAGCAGTATGGTCATGAGTCTGGCATCTCAGCCAGAAAGGCCAGGTATTAGAGGGAAGAAGTCAGCCTATAAAATCTGATTATTTTTCCTCTTCCATTGGTCTGTCAATAATGTTAATCAGAATGTATCTCTACATGTTAACATGAAGGTGTTTGTATTTACATAAGCAGTAATATATCTATAAAGACTTTTGAATTCTCTTCAAGGACAAGAAAATTTGAACCAATAATCCTTTCCTAATAGACAGGTCCAGTTTAACTTTTCACTGAAGATGTTAAACCCAAGGGTAGTTCATGTAATGCTGTCCTTACATGTCGCTATCTTCATGCACAACAGCCCATCTTTATTCTTCACAGCTCACATTTAGATGGTTTTCTAAAGGCATTGTCTTTCATTTTAATTGGTTAGTAATTTATTGCAATTCGGTTCATTGGTTGGTAGTTGCTAAAGTACATGTTAGTCAAAACCTTTCCTCCCTAACGAGGTTTACATTCTTGTCTCCTGGATAGAAGCTGTGGGTAGAAGTCTTTCTTCTTCTTTCTTCTCCTTTCTCACAGGAACTTGTCAGGCTAGCTGTTAGCTGTACTTAGCTGAAGCAGCAGGCCTGAGCCATAATTTTACAAGGGTAACAAAGCTCTTCTTTTATACGGCTTTACAATATTGTATGTAACAATGTTGTATGCAACATTGACATATGATTATTTCAATCTTAAAGAATAATCTTAAATTTCTTTCCCGTGAATTTTGACCTTTGTAATATTTGTGTATGATATATTTGGAGTTAAAATCTGTTTTGAATCATCCCTTCATAGAATCACAGACTCATGAAATCATCAAGGTTGGGAAAGCTCCCTGAGACCACGGAGTCCCAGCTGTGCCCGATGCCCACCTTGTCCCCAGCCCAGAGCCCTGAGTGCCACCTCCAGCCCTTCCTGGGACACCTGCAGGGATGGGCACTGCCAAGCTCCCTGGGCAGCCTCTGCCAAGGCCTGAGCAGCCTTTCCATGGGGAAATTCCTGCTGGTGCCCAGCCTGAGCGCAGCCTGAGGCCGTTCCCTCTGCTCCTGTCCCTGTCCCTGGGAGCACAGCCCGACCCCCCGGCTGTCCCCTCCTGGCAGGGAGTTGTGCAGAGCCACATGGGCCCACCTGAGCCTCCTTTGCTCCAGGCTCAGCCCCTGCCCAGCTCCCTCAGCCCCTGCTGAGGCTCCAGCCAGGATAGCATCCTAGTGCTATACAAAGAGCAGTGCCGTAGGTGCCTTTATCACCACATTTTAATCTTTCATAAATACAGAAAGACTCGTCAGAAAGCACTAAAGTCAAGTCAGCAGCAAAAGTGCCAATGTCCTCTGCAAAGCAGCGCGGCCCGGGCCGGGCCGGCCCCAGGCTCGGTGCCGCGGTTGCCCGGTAACCGCGCCCGGGCCCTCAGCGTCTGTGACGGCGCCGTGGCCTCAGCGCCCGCAGCCGGCGCTGCTGCTCATTCGCACTCGGCATTAGCCAAGCGAATGGTTCGCAGAGATTGGTCTCTACGAGTCCTGCGATTTCGCGGAGAATTGGTCTCTGTGAGCAACTCGGAAACTCGCACAACATTGGTTTTTGCTAGGGACTCCTAAATTCACAGAACATTGGTTTCTGTGAGGGAGTCCTGAACTTACAAAGCATTGGTCTTTGTGAGGGACTCCTAAATTCGCAGAACATTGGTTTCTGTGAGGGAGTCCTGAACTTACAAAGCATTGGTCTTTGTGAGGGACTCCTAAATTTGCAGAACATTGGTTTCTGTGAGGGAGTCTTGAAGTTGCAAAGCACTGGTCGTTGTGAGGGAGTCCTGAATTTCGTTTGAAGGTAAAGATTGACTCAAGTTGTACTTTCTGGTTTTGTCACATCTCTGCTCTGAAAGAGAATGACAAAGGGAAATACAGGATGGGAGAACTTCAGTCATCTGGAGCACTGATTCCTGGCTGCAGATTAGGTGCCAAACATTACACCAGAAAATTACTCCTGCTACTTGAGTGTCCCTAAGAAGAACGAGATGCTTAATGTCAGTGCCCAGGACCTGCAGCTGGCTGATTCCCACTTGTACTATCGCTGAACACAAACTGTTGAGACCCTGGGTTTTTCCCTTTGTGGAGGAGCAGCCCAGAGGTGGGGCCGAGGCTCTGGCGACATCGAGCGCTGCCTCGGGGCCCGGGAGCGACCCCAGCCCGCTGTGTCCGGGGACCAAGGGAGCACCGGGGCTGGAACAGGCGGGGACCGAGCGGAGAAACAGGCGGGGAAACGGGCAGATCGAGGGCGGAATGAGAGGGAAGCGAGGGAGCAACGAAGTAGGACCGATGCGGGACCAAAGCCCTCCCAGCGCCACCGCCCCGGGCCCCGGGCCGGGCCGGCCCCAGGCTCGGTGCCGCGGTTGCCCGGTAACCGCGCCCGGGCCCTCAGCGTCTGTGACGGCGCCGTGGCCTCAGCGCCCGCAGCCGGCGCTGCTGCTCATTCGCACTCGGCATTAGCCAAGCGAATGGTTCGCAGAGATTGGTCTCTACGAGTCCTGCGATTTCGCGGAGAATTGGTCTCTGTGAGCAACTCGGAAACTCGCACAACATTGGTTTTTGCTAGGGACTCCTAAATTCACAGAACATTGGTTTCTGTGAGGGAATCCTGAACTTACAAAGCATTGGTCTTTGTGAGGGACTCCTAAATTCACAGAACATTGGTTTCTGTGAGGGAGTCCTGAACTTACAAAGCATTGGTCTTTGTGAGGGAGTCCTGAATTTCGTTTGAAGGTAAAGATTGACTCAAGTTGTACTTTCTGGTTTTGTCACATCTCTGCTCTGAAAGAGAATGCCAGAGGGAAATACAGGATGGGATAATGCCAGTCTTCAGTTTGGTGGCATGTACAGCTGAGGGGATGAACCATATATGGTCTGCTGATGGTGCTTTTTGTCTCACCGAAGAAATGCAACATTTCCTAAATATACTAGTCTATCCATTTTTTTCCTATAGTATTTATTTAAACTACTTATAGGTGAATGAGTTCTGTTCAAGTTTCAGGGGGTTGTTATGATCTGGTTATTAAAATTATTAAGGAGATGCCTTAATAAAACATGACCATGTGCCAAAGTCAATAGTTTGGATTTTATGGAACAGTAAATGTAAGGAAGAGAGAGGGAGAAAGAAATAGCAAAAGGAGGGGGGAGGGTGGGAGCTGGGAAGGGGGGAAGAAAGAGAGCGACAGAGAGAGATTTAGTAGAAAATATCACCATTCCATGGATCCCATCCCATTCAATCCTCTTCTGGTCTTCTCTGTGGTGAGGCCTCACAAAATGGAAGACTCCAAAGGATTAATGCAGATTTGGGCAAGGTGGCACTGCCCAGGTAGCTCCCTGGGGTGGGGCAAGTTTGGCTCTGTCTCTTGCTACTCTCAAATAATATAAAATCTTTAGCACTAGGATATCCTTTGAGTCTGCCCTGAATTGGGTTGTGGCTTTTCAGATCTGTTGTGTTACTTTGCATGCCCTGCAGTCGTCTGGTGCAAGGCCTCAGGAATGGCTCTGGGGGCACTTTGGAGGTCTTTGATGGGTTATGACACCCCCTCAGCTGCCCCTCATGGGAAGGTCCCCTGGATGTGGCCTTCTGGGGCTGGGGGCTTCTAGAGCTGAGCCAGTTTGCCTGAGGGAGGATGGGTGTCCACTGCCCCTTAGCAGAGGTTGTGCCACACGCCCAGAATTTCCTCCTCCCCCCTCTGTTGATGGGAGGTTTGAGTGCAAACGTGGCCTCAGCAGACGAGTCTGTGGCTATGACTTCCCCAGCCTGAAGGCAGACAGAGCTGGTTTTCAGCACAGCTGCTGGGTCTGGCTTTAGTGGGGATGTATTTTTCTCCCTCAGCCTTGTTCACTTCTCCCCAGACCTGAGCTAATGGGATGCTAGTGTCAGCTTTATCTTGTCTCAAGTTCCCTTAGGCAGCTTAACTCACAGTGCCAAGTTCCAGTCAGGAGGCATTTTCAGGGAAGGGTGGGCTTGGGGGTCTCAGCTTCTCTATACAGTTTTGTCACAATGGGCAAAAAGTCCTTTATAGCAATATTTAAGCCATTAACCATAACACTCCAGTCTCTCTCAAGTCCTGTGAGGAGCAGCTGAGAGAGCAGGGGTTGTTTAGCCTTAAGAAGAGGAGGTCCACTCAAGCTGTTTTTAAATAATATTTAAGCTCCAGCTTTGATTGTTCTAAGTATTTTTAATGTTGAGCATTTTAGCTCCAGGTTTCAGTATGATCCATCTTTGAATTGCACAAGGTAACCATGTAGTTCAAATAAAGTCCAACTAGAGGCCTAACAATACTAGCTGCTTATGCCAAACAAGCACATAGCTACTTTCAACTCATAGAAATATCCCTTGAGTCTGCCATGAACTGGGTTCTGGATTTTCAGAGTTCCATTGTTGTTCCTTCCAGTTCTGTTGAGGGACTGTCACTCATCTGTGACATCATCACTTCACAATGGCATCTGGATTCCCAGGAAGGACCCCAACACCTCGACTTTTGCTTAGGGAAGGACTTAAGCCTAATAATGTGAGTAGCCCCTGGGGCTGTGTTAAGGCTGGAAACTGCCCTGGTGTCCCTGCTCTCCCTGCCCCTGTTGTCCAGCAGTGCTCTGAAGCTGCAGAGCCCCTCCCCAGCCCTCTGTGCCATGCTCCTGTTGCTGGGGCTGTCCTGGTGCAGTAGGGAACACTGTGGGATGTGTCAGGGACAGCCCAGCGCCTTGCCTGGCTGTGCCAGCAGAACCAAGTGAAACCAATGTACAGCTGAAGCCCTCAGCATGGGCTTCTTTCCTTCCCCTTTGCCACAGCAATTCCTTCTGTCAGGCTGGGCACTCACCTGTGCTGCTCTGACCAAGCTGCCCTTGGGCACCTGGGCATGTGAGGGGGAAAGCTCAAACTCTGCCCCAAGCCTTGAGAGCCACGGCTGGTCCCAGCTGGAAGAGCTTCCAAAGCAGCTGTTCTCTCCCAGCTCCTGGGTGGGCACAGATGCAGCCCTGCAGGCAGCACTGGAGCCAGGGCCACAAAGGTCCCTTGCTGTCTGCAGCTCACTTGACTGAAGATGCCCCACTGCTGAGGCTCTGCCAAGGACATCCCTCTGTTTTCTTCTCTCGAGGGCTCTGTCAGCCCAGACAGAGAAAACCAATGCTAAGTAACAGAGAGAGCTAAAACTTGGACACATTCCTGTGCACCTCACTCTTGGTACAGCTTGTCTTGCTTGCTTCCCTTGGACTCAGCCAGCAGTGCTATCTCCTGCCTGTGAGTTTTGAGTGTTGTGCAGGGGTGGAGTTCAGGCAGTTCTGAGAGCTCCTCCCCACTCTCTGGAAAGGTCACTGCTTCAATCCAGTGAAATGTAAGAGGAAACAAATGCCCAAAGAGCAGAAATCCCCAAACATGTCCCATCAAATCACAGAGAGACTCATGGGACAGAGCCATGTGGCTGGAGTATGTCTATTGCACTCTGTATTATTAATTTATTGGTGCTAAGTATTTCAGCAGGCAACTTCCAGGGTTTCCAGAACTGTCCTAGTGGCTGTGATCACAAATTATTCATCAGTGCCACTTGTTCAAGGAAAGCCTTTCTGAGCAAGCACATCTCTGACATTCTTGCTGTTTGGTTTTTTTTTGTTTTTGGTTGGTTTTTTGTTGTTTTTTTTGTTTTTGCATTTCAGCTGCTTCCCTCTAAGTTCCAGAGGGAGAAGTTTGTCAACTCAAAGCAGGAGGCCAGCACTGGAGGGAGTTTTCTGCCCAGAATTGGCCCATGTGTCGACATGAGTGAGACTCGTCAAAAGGTAGCCTTTTCCCGCTCTTTTCCTTTCTGTTTAACATGAAGTTTGAAGAGGGTGAGTGCTTGTGACAGGCTCGCCTCCAGCAAAAGACCTCAGTGTCCAGGTCCTGTTGTCATTGCAAACTGCTGGGAGTGGTGGACTGGGAGTCCTGATCTGCACTAAGCCAACACAAATGACCTCTGCTGAAGCTGCTGGGCTGTGCTGGAGTGTAGCTGCCATTGCTAAAACCAGGGGGGGAAGGCTGAGGACGCAAAGGCACAAAATTGCCATTTGCCATTCTCCTGCTGAAGGAGCCACCTCTTGCTTTGGTGTGGTCACCATCAAATGCTTGGGGTCACAGCATTCCCTCCACAGTGGCAGCGTTGGCCTTTGAGGCCGAGGAGCTGCAGGAATGACTTCAGATTTAGCAAAACAAATTGCATTACTGCTTTGGGCTGGAACAATGTGTTGGGACCCTGAGGGGGTGTTAGATTTTGCAGGCTGCCAGATGTACAGGGGACTGGCCCTGGGCAGAAGGGAATGGATGTGCTTTATCTGGATCAGTGCCTACTTAGAGTTGTGTTTAAAGCTGCTTTTCTGGCAGGACTGGCTCAGTAGAAAGCACAGTCCAAAGGGGTAGGTGACCGAGGTGGGCTGTTGAGCAGGAAATTGGCAGCAAGCGACACGGAACACAATCCAGGTTAAGGATTGCCCTGGAGAGTGCTATGGGCCTTGGGAACACCTCAGGGAAAGGCACAACTAAGGCACAGTGTGCTGCAGCCACTCCCTTCAGCAGACTGTGTCTCCTCATGGAGTCACACACAAGACCTGCTTGTGTCTCTGGTGTAACAACAGTGTGACTGGAGAAGGCAGACAAAGCAGGGCAGAGCCTTCTTAAAGCAATGTCTCTGGTCCAGAAGCATTTGCTGTTGTTGTGTCTTTCCGGACATGCCTCTGCAATGGTATTAAATAAGATGGCAATAATTACAAGAAAGTACCCATTTAAAGCTAATGGCAAAAGGAGATACCAACTCTACTCTTACCCAAGTCGCTGAGAAAATAATTGAACCTTATCTTCATTCAGCATTGTCATTCACTTGTCTTCTATCCTCATTCACTTGTCTTTTTCCTGACTTCATTTTTGCCTTTACCTGACTTCCTGACTTTATTTTTGCCTTTCCCTCTGTTAGAAAGGCAGTAACTTTTAAATGCAATGAAAGGGGACAAAATCATCCAAGCAAAAGAAAACTGTTTCTTAGCAACCACACACAGAGGCGTGTGTCTCCCTGCCCCCGAAAAGGAGCAAACACACCCTCCAAGAAAAAAGCAATCTTTGTATCCCCTTTGTACCCAGCTGGGACAGTCCCTGGCCCCTTTTCCCCGGAGGGGTACTCAAGAACTTCCATTCTCTCTGACCACCAACTTTTCTGTCCCCTCTCCTCTCATCCTCCTTCCTTTTGGTCAGGTCTTCAGCCAGTTGGTGCTGCCAACTCACAGCAACACCCAACACACCAACCTGAACAAATCCAAACTACAAACAACACATAGTACCAACAAATTCCATTCTTTCACTTAAAAACCTTTTGGCTTCAGCCAAATACCACCTCATCTCTCACACCTCCTCTAGTACTGTTCTCTTCTTACTGATGCTTAAGTTCTAGTTCAAAACAGGTATTTGCAGTTGGGTGGGCCTCAGTTTCCCTGTCTCAGAGTAAAGGACATCCCAAAATTGAATCTGATGTCAATTTGTGGGTCTTACTTACTCCATGAGTGCTCAGTCAGTGCTCCAGTGGGCACAGGGCTGTGCTTAAGGAACGTGCTGCCTGGCATTCTGGAGAAGGAAAGCTGGAGAAATCAAAAGAGCAACTTGGCTTGAGCCTGCTCTAAGCTGATCAAGCAGTTCTTGATCAGCTCAGAGCAGAGGTGGGTGAGCCAGAGTTTGCCCAGTGTGTCCTGGGCACACATGCTCACCCAGAGTCTGTGCTTCACTGGGGATCAGTGTAAGGGATCCTTCATGAACTTTCCTCCCAGCAGCTGAACCTCTCCCTGCTCTCTCGCCTCTCCAGCTGTCACCAGCTCCCCCGAAACGGAGCGTGTTTGGGGTTTCCCCACGAGAGCTGGTATTTCAGAACGTCGTTGCTCATGAGGTCTCTGAAATGGTGCTGTCTATCATGAATAAGGACAAGGTAAGTGCTGGCACCTGGAGCTTTAACACTGTGCTGGAAGAGGAGAGTGCTGTCATTCCCCCAGTGTACAGCAAAGCAAGTTATCTGCTGCAGCACATCCAGAAGAAAATGTCTCAGCACCTTTGTTCTGCAAGTTGTGGAAATCTTCCTGTGCTGGGAACTGTCCCCTGATTTTGGCCATGCCTTGATGGTATCTATGCCAAAGGAGTTGGCTTCTCTTGAAAGCTCTGGATTGGTAGGAATGTTGAGCCTGTACAGTTCTTACCTGCTCTCATGCTTTGCCTTGAGCTATACCACATCCTGGGTTTCCTTGGTTAATCTTGGCTCCTGGTAGGAATCTCTGCCTCTCTCAGACTGTTTGGCTCCCTTTGTGCAGCTCACAGTCAGCTCAGGGGCTGAGTCTTCTCCACTTTATGCTGGAATCACTTCTCATTCATGGCATTGGCACTGCAGGAAATGTGTTCTGAAAGAGCCCTGCAATGAGACTGATGGAGCAGAAGCAGTGGGAGGCCTTTAGGTGCCACTTGAGGCTCCTGCTCAGCTTCATCCAGCTCTGCTCAGCTTTTCCAAAAGCAACACGGTGCTCTGCTTTCCCTTTGGAGAACCACAGCACATCCAAAGCCATGTGCTCCTGGAGGCTTTTACCTTCACTTGAAAAAAATTGGGATTGTTTTGCAGTTTCCCAAGAGAACTGAGAGGGAAAAAGTTGAAAAAAGTCAGCAGTTGTGTTCCACTGTAAAGAGGAAAACAGAGACCATTGGAATTTCAGTCAGGGAAACATTTTCTCAAATGAAGCTTGTGGCAGGAGTGGGCTGGTGGGAAGAGACAGGAGGGAGTCCAAATCATCTGGTTTAGACTTTTGGAGAGCATTTTGGTGCTTGGGGGTTGATATCTATGTGCTAGAAAATGCATGTGTGCTGTGTCTGTGAATCCCAGAGGGCAGCACCTGGCCTGCTGGCTGCAGGCAGGAATGCCCAGCAGCCCAGCTTGCCTGCACAGGCAGCAAGAAGCCCTGGAGAGCCAAGATTGGCTTTGCATACTGGAACCACACTGTCACTCAGTGCTGGTCATGTTTCTCCAGGCAGAAAATGCCTTTGAAGCCCAGAGTCAATAGGCACAACCTGTCTGTGTTTCCATCACTTTTGGCAAGCTGAATGCTCTCATGGTTTTATGATTCCTCCTTGCTGCTTTACTGCCCGTTTAAATTCTCTTTGCCATCTCCTTGTTTTAGGGATTGTCTTGCTGTGTTCCTTCTTTTGCTTTTCAGGTTTACTTTTATTCCCAGGAAGGCCACAGTGGTTTGGTCTCCTCTCTTGCTGCTCTGCCTGCATGACTCTATCTCCACAACGTCCCTACCCAAACCTCATCTGCTAGAAGGGAATTTTTTCCTTCCCCCAGGACAATTTGATGCTTTGCTTTCAGGTAGCACATTCGCCCCTGGAACATGACAACTTCATGGCTGTGTGCAGGCAGAAGCCAGCAGGTTTTCTGGCCTTGTTGAATATGCAGATGACTTGGTTCAGGTGCTCTGTCTCCATCCTGCTGGTGCTGAGCTGCTCAGCCCTTCCTTCCCAGCAGGCACTGCCCTGCTGGCCCTGGCCAAAATGCTGGAGCCAGACAGGAGGGATTCAAGCTCAGCCTTGTGAATGATGTGCCTGTGCCTGCACAGCTGAAAGTGCTTTGGAAAAGGGGCCAGGGAGGGACGTCAGCAGGGCATGGACAGGTCTCCTCTCGTTTCCACAAGTGGCAAAATCATCATGTGATGTCTTTGCTGCAGATTGCTCAGATGGTGAAGGTCTGCATGGAGAGCTCACCTTACTTCCAGCTGGCCTGCCCCAGTGATGTGTACCACATCGTGCCACCAGGCGCCTCTGCCCCTGTGCGCATCCGCTTCAGCCCCGACGAGAACAAGGTGAGGCTGGAGGAGCCAAAGCACACAATGATCTCCACAGCCATTGTTTTCCCTGCACTCTGCTCCAGCCCATTGCATGCTGTGAGCTGGGCTCCAGGCCCTGGGCAGGCAGCCTGCAGCAGCCAGTCACACCTTGGCACTGCTGGCAGGCACTGCAGCCAGGCCTGACAGGCTCTGCTTTCCCTCCCTGCACATCCCTGAGCATTCCCAAGGGAAGATGCACAGGAACAGGATGAAAATGACAAAGAGATGTTGACAGATGTTCAGCCATCTCTAGGTCCAGTGGAAGGGGTTTCATTATTATGGAAAACACTCGAGGGACAAAGAGGTCAGGGAGCTTTCCTCCTTGCTGACTGGCAACAGCTTCCCTGCCTGCCCCTGGGCTGG
Source organism: Agelaius phoeniceus (assembly GCF_051311805.1). Lineage (NCBI taxonomy): Eukaryota > Metazoa > Chordata > Aves > Passeriformes > Icteridae > Agelaius > Agelaius phoeniceus. Next base: position 968,423 of record NW_027509877.1, read on the forward strand.
AGCAAAGACAGTGCTTTTTCACCCCCTCTGTTCTGCAGCCTTGCAGCTGTGCTGTCCCAGAGCACAGGTGACCATGGCACAGCTGCAGGGGCAGGGCAGAGGATGTGCTGTGCCCGTGAGCCCAGCCTGGCACAGGCACACTGGGCTCTGGGTACCCTTGGTCAGCAGGAGGTTGCTGAGCTGCAGGGGACTTGGACACCTGCCTGAAGGAGCTCGTGTAGGGCAGGTACAAGCTGCAGGCAGAGCTGTAGGCCCAGAGCCTGTGGCAGTGGCACTGCTGGGGCTCTGTCTTCATGCCTGTCACTGTGCTTGCTCTGTCAGCTGGCACCCATTCCGTGCCAAAGGTGCTTCTGCATGGAGGTTTGAACAGCAGTGCTGAGGCCCTGGCAAGTCTGATCTCACTGCTGGCATCTGGAGACTTGTTCATCCAGAAGGGTTTAGGACATGGCATGGAAGGGAGGAAGCCTTGCAGGCAAACAAAGAGAGGCCCTTTCCAACAGCATCCTGCAACCTCTTAGCACTGTTCTTCTCCTGACTTGGTTGGAGAGGCAAAGTTAGAGGGGAGTTCTGAGCCAACTGATGTTTCTGCACCAGGCCAGAGGTGCAGGATCTCTTTGGGTGCAGCTGTTTTCTCATCTTCCTCTTGCTGCTTAGAGTCAGTTTAACACTTTGTCCTATTCTCAGACAGTGGGAATATAGAAACCTAAAGAGGAATGTGCTGTGTTCCCTAGCTCCATGTTCCTTAGAAGGAGCTTAGGAATTATTTAATATCATTAAAATTTGTGAGTGAAAATGATGGTGGCCTAGGGCAGTTCTCCGTATGACCCAAGTGACACAAGAGCTTAATGCCACTGGGATAGCTTTTGCAAAGGGCACTGGTGCCTTTAAAATGTGACATATTAGAAAAACTCAGTGTTCGTTTTAGGGTGGAATAGATAAATTGATGCCCAGTAAATTGATGCCATGGATGAGTTACAGTAAATGGTTTTTCTTCTGCCACAGGGATGGCACTAAATGCCCTGTGCTGAGCCAGTTTCTTTTCCTGCAGGATTATTCCCATGAGCTCACCTGTATCATGGCAAAGGAGAAGATCGTTGTGCCAATTCGGGCCATCGGTGCCCGAGCCATCCTGGACTTCCCTGCCCAGGTGGACTTCTCCGAGTGTCCGGTCAAGCACAGCACCCAGAAGACTCTGCTGGTTCGCAATGTCGGTAACCGGACAGCTCATTACCAGCTGAGCACCCAGAGGTGAGGCAGCTCATCTGTCCCTGTGCAAAGGATATCACCTTTGGGTGAGAGCAGAGTTGGGAAAGAGCAGCAAAGGAACCAGAGCATCAGAGCTGCTGCCCTGCAGCCCTGGCTGGAAGTGAGCAGGATGGATGGCATCTGCTCTTGCTTTCAGTGTTCTTAGCAGGATGCAGCCTTTGAGCTTTCTCTGTCCCAGATTTCCTGGAGGGTGCTGGAACACGTTGGTAGCTGGCTTGCTGAGCACAAGCAGCTTCTGAAATGCTTACTCACCACTGCCAGCCAAACAGACCCATTCTCTGGGAGGCCCCAGGCACGTGGCTCTCCAGTGGTCCCTGCATCAGATGCCCAACATGAGCTGTGCTGTGGGCAGCTGGTGCAGTTCCTGTTACTAAAGCTGCTCTGATTTCCCTTGTCACCTCAGAGCATCAGCTGCCTTTTCTGTTCCATGATGAACCTTTGAAAGCCAGTTTAAGATTTCAAACAGATGATTTAAATCTCTGAATAAGGCTGTGCCCCCTTTCATTGAGATTTCTTTTTGAATACTCTGAAGTTCCTGTGTTTCTGCTGTTTTTTCTTTTTGGTTTGTGTTAAATGTTTTCCAAAAGATCATGAACTCTTCACTGGGAGCTTTCATGAAGGTCGAGCTCCTCTAATGCCTCTCAATGTACCACATGCCCATAGGTATATGCACAGGTGTATAGGAAATAGGAGATCTTTAGGGAATATGTGAAAAGCACTTGGGCTGATTTAGAAGATAAAAGTACAGAATAATTTCTGCTGGAAATCATCTGAGCAGACACACTGCTCAAAGCAAGACCAGTGTCTGGGGATTGCAAGGTGCCATTGGGAGATCTGGACCTGTCTTTAGATGCCATACAAGAAAACAAACAAACAAATGGACCTAGCTAAAAAGCAGAAGAAAACAACCTATTAAAGCCCCCTCCATAGCTTCTCTTTTCTGCCTGTTGGGTGCAATGGTGATTCATTGAAAGGGCAGCTCTAACAGGGTGAGAACTGTCTTAAGGAACAGCTCACAATTAACAGATAAAAGGCCAAAATTTAGCCTGCCAGCCCCATCTCTTGGCAGTGGTTTTCATTTGGTTCTTACAGTGTCAGGGATGTCTCCTTCACAGCTCTTCTATCTGTGGGCTCAGGGAACAGCTTAGTGATGTTGGCTGAAATGCAGATGACTGCTACAGCAGGAACAGAGGAGTCTAGTGGGTACAGCCCAGGGATGTAGGAGATGCAGGGGCTGATTTGCACTGAGTTTTTCAGTCCTGAAACTGAGTCCTGGACTTGGCTGGATCCTCTTCTCCTGATAATTTGAAAAGAGGAAGATACCTTCTTTCTCAGGCAAGAGAGAAAGAAGTCACCCCTGAAGTCACCCCGAGGAGTGTTATTCCCATCCTGCCATCTGAGGGCAGGAACATGTAACATGGGGCAGCAGTGGGAAGGGAATGGAATGGAATGGAATGGAATGGAATGGAATGGAATGGAAGGTAGTGCTGAAGTGTGGCCAGGGATTCCCTTAAATGGCAGCTTCTCTGTTCTGGTGGAATTTCTGGCAAAAGAATAAGAAGAAAATCCCGTGCCTTGCCCCCAGCAGGCACTGATCCCCCCGAGCCCCAGCAGGGACCTGCAGCAGTGCTGGCATCAGCCCCGGGGCAGATGCAGGAGCACGTGCACTGATCTGGCTCTGGAGCTGCTGAGGCCTTGTCTTTCCTCCCCTCCCTCCAAAGTCTCACGTCCAGCACATAAACATTGCTGGCCCAAGGCTTCTCCATCAGGCAGTGATGGTCTCACCAGTGGGAATGGGAACAGCTCAGCCCATCCTTGCAGCAAGAGGTCCTGAATGAGCTGAACCTGAAGCAAGTGACATCAATCAAGCTCAGCTTGCCAGATGTTCTCTTTATTTCTGTGTGTGATGTAATCATCACCAAACTCCCCAGAACAGACTTTTAAATGACAGATTGACCAGCAGCAAAGCACCCAGGCCAGGAACTTTTGTTTCCTCAGTGGGGCTGGAGAAGAGCACAAAGCACATTTCCCCTGAGCTGTCCCTGAGCATCAAAGCACAGAGTCTTGTGCTTGTCAGGCAAGAGCTCTTTACCTGGTGACCAATCCTGATGGCTCCTGTTAAATCCAAAGTGCACCAACACATTTGCATTAACATTTCCAACACCTCACACAGAGTTTCTCTGCTGGGGCAAGCAACAGTTACCAGCCTGGATAACAAGCCACAGTCCCAGACTGCATTGCTGGTAAACACACAGAAACCTCCTGTTCTGCTTCCTTGATGTGCTCCTGCTCATGGTGCTTCATTTAGCTGGCATGGGCTCCTTCAGACTGTAAATAGCATCCTCCTTTTGGGTTTCCATGTCACTCTATTGCTCTAATCTGCATTTGCACTCTTTCAGAGTTTTGACTGCTCCTTTTCTTAGAGCAGCTTTCATTGAAATGTTGATAAAATGTGCCCTTTTTAGGCTAAATCAGGATATTTTCAAGGCAAAATAAACCAAAGAATCACACTGCAAATTCAACTGTAACTATTCCTTGGTCTTCAAGGAAAAGTTCCTTCTCCCTGTCTGATTCCTAGGCTGTAATATCCCAGGACAGGTAGTGCCCTAACATCTGCATCTCCTGAGATGAGGTTTATAGGCAGCAGGAAAAGAGAAATTCCTGAGGCAGTCAGTGTCAAGTTCTGCATGCAGATAGCTCTGAAGCCTCTCTGTGCTCTTGACAAACCATTCTCTGATGGGATTGCTGGCAGTGGGACCCTTGAGCCTCATTGCAGAGAGCTGGATGCAGAGTATGGGGGAGCTGAGGTCATTTTACCCCCAGGATCTTGTGAGGGCTGGATCTCCTCAGCAGTGGCTCAGGGGCTGTTTCTGAGCCTGTCTGTTCTGTCCTCTGCTGCCTGTGCTTGGTTTGCTCCCTGCTTGCCCAAGGGAGCTGCAGTGCAGCAGGAATCTCCTGGCCAGGTGTCCCCCCAGCCCTGATCCCTCTCTTTGTGTTGCAGTCCTTTCTCCGTGGTGCCGACCGCAGGAACTCTGGCTGCTGGGGACACCATGCAGGTGACAGTGACATTTCATGCGCTGACCAACGGGGACCATTTTGGGTCCCTGTGCTGCAACACAGGTGAGTGCTGGCCCTTGCAGGGCACAGGACAGTTCTCCACATGGCTCCCTGTTGTCCCTCCCCCTGCATTCCCTCCAGAGGTACCTCCCTGTTCAGCTTTACCCCAAAGAAAACTGAAAACTCCTTGGTGTTCAGGGGCTTGAGAAAGTGGATCCCGTCTAAAGGGTGAAGATTTTTGATTCCTGTTTTGCTGGGAGTTGCTGAGTGGAGGAAGGAGGATCCCTGATTCTCCACTCCCATGTGGCTATGCCTGGGTGAAGCTTTATTTGATTCCTGGGCCGTGCTGGATGTGAGGTCTCCATCAGACTCTCTCCAATGCAATGGATTTCTTGCACACCTCTGTCCCATATGCTGCTTCTCCACTGGCTTGTCACACATCCTTTTTCTATGTGGCCCTTACACATAGATGTAGTTTCTGTCTAATAACATTTTCAGGCCCTCAAGTTCCTGTTTGGTGACAAATCAAGACCAATTTTTCCCTGTGCCCATTTCCCAGGCTGTTCATGTTGTTACAAACCTCTCACATCTATCTCCCATTTGATTTCTAGACTGAGGAATCCCATTCAGTCTTAATGTAGAAGCTGCTCTGTACTTATTAATCTTTCTATTGTCCCTTTTTTATTTAATGTGCAATGCGCCAGCTTGGTTTTTGAGATCAGAACAATAGAAAATATTTCAAGACTGATGTGGCTGTGGGTTTGGACAGGGAGATGATGATGATGATTTTCATGGTGTTCATTTGAGAGTGGTTTGTCATATTGCAGAGCCAGGCTGGTTGTGTTTCCTCACCTGTGTCCCCTCCTGCTGTGCGCTGTCACTTCACTTGTTCCTCTGGGCCTCCTTTTGCTGCCCACCTGCCCCCAGGCATATTTGCTGGTCAGCAACAAGGGATCCAAGGGATCAGGAGAGATGGGAGTCTCGTGGGATGCCCAGGGAGACCCTGGGCCAGGCAGGGCTGAACAGGGCTCCTCACCCTGTCACCTGAAGGACTTGGATGCAGAAATCCCAGTGATCTGAGTGGGTCACCAGAGCACACTGACCAATCCCACTGTCCATCCTGTCACCTTGGGGCCAAAGCTCTACAAACACACTCAGAACTAAGGGGTTTAAGGAGCTGCCCAGGACATCCTCACCACTCTACACACAGAGCTGTCAGGATGTGACAAATGGACTGATCCACAGAACTGCTCATTCAGATAAAAACTGTGACACCTTCTTTTGTGCCCTGGGATTTGTTCTGTTCCTTGTGCTTCCATCAGCCAGTGAGCTGAGCAAAGACTCCCCTTTGCTTTGTTCCAGGTGAAGAGAGTATCCACACAAAGCTCCATGGAGAAGCTGTAGATGTTGATGTTGTGTTGAGCACAAATTCCGTGGAGGCTGGCAAGACCTTCATCACCATGGCATACCAGACAACCGTGTTCCTGGAAAACAGGAGTAACATCACAGCCCACTTCCAGTGGAAGGCTTTGCCTTCTGAGGAAGAAGAGAATAAAGAGAAGAGGAGGTTGGTTTGGAAGATGCATTTCAGTGAGATATATGGCCCAAGACTGAAACTAACCTATGGCCTCAGGGGGCTGTTGGTGCTTTTGAATGGTTTAGGCCAAGTAAACCATGCCTAGCACTGGGGTGTGTGTCCCTGGGCTTCAGGAGCTCAGCACTCAGCATTCCAGTTCCATTTATACTCCAACCAGGAATGGCATTTTGGGAAGGAAAGGTTGGTTGCAATGACTGATTTCCTCAGGTTCTAATTGGGCTCCTGTCTCTCTAATCTTCTTCCTACATGACCTGGCAACATCTCCCCTTCCCAGGGAAGTGCTGCAGTGGGTGCTCTGTGACCTTTATCTGCATCCCCCAAGCAGCTCAGTGGGAGGAAAAGCCAGCTGAGGTGGTCGGTGGATTCTCCCTCAGTTTTGGCAGAGGCTTTGAGCCAGGAGGTTTCTCTGGAGGGATGTTGGCTTTGGAAACCTCTCCTGAGCTTGCAAGTGTGGGGTGAAACTCCCTGCTGTGCCAGTGAACAACAAGTTATCCTCTGATCCTTGTGGGACCTTCGTGGCTTGGCTCAGCCTTTGCTGGGGAGCTGCTGCTGCTCCTCCCCAAGTGCTTTGCTCTCCTGCACTCCCACTTCTCTCTGCAAATCTGTGGCTTATTAAATGATCAGCTGGCCTTGTCTCTCCCTGGGGCTGCAGGCAGTGTCGTTTGCTGCACCCATCGGGTGAGGAGTGGCTGGAAAACTTCACGGAGGAGAAAGAAGTAGAGAAGGTGCAGGGCTTTTCTGAAGATCACACTGCCCTCCTGAGAAGCAGGGTCCAGGAGAAGAAGGCAAAGGTGCAAGATGACCCCCTGCTGTTCGCCAGTGACATTTTTTTCATTGAGCCATTGGTAAGTGACACCCGAGAACCTCATTTTCTTCCTCTTCCTCTTCCTCCTCCCAAGCACCATTCCCCCGGCTGCAGTCACTGGGCAGATCCTCAGCTGGCCCCATGTGCTGGCAGGGAGGATGTGGAGTTTCTGGAGTGGCTGCAGAGCTCCCTGCTCAAAGCATTTGTGCCCTGCAGGCTCAAGGCAGGGCTGGGAGCCTGACACAGCCCAGCTCTGCTGCCAGGCTGGAGCTCAAGGCCCTGTGTGCGTGTCCTTGCAGTGTCACAGGGAGCAGTTCCTGTAGGCAGGGGCTCCCCCCACACGTGGGGCTCAGCAGAGGCTGTTGGAGCACTGCCAGCTCACACACTGACCTGAAGCTTGCAATGGTTCCCTGGCAAAAGGAGGCCAAATTCAGCCCAAGGTTAATGACAGAAATGCCAATCCCCTCCTGTAACCATGCCTTGCACTATTGCTGAGTGTCCCTTCCAGTGTCATCCTTGTGTGAGCCTGGACACAAGGGTGCAAGGCTGAAATGGGCCTTTGGAGTTCTCCTGCACACAGGGACACAAAACCTTTTCCTTTTCTGGTGATGCAAGCAAACTGCCACGTGCTCCCATCAGCCAGAGCCCTGATTCTGAGTACTGGCATTGGGAGAGATGATGAATGCCTGGTGTCTGCACGGAGCAAAATCCCTTCTCATCTTGCAGTAAAGCCCAGAATAATCCCAACCTCTGCTTTCTTTCAAAACAGCTTAACTAATATCTGTAGTTCAAGGAAGGGGATCATGTTCTCTTCTTGGTTACTCCTATGGCCCATCTAAGGCCAAGAGCCACCAGTGCACAGTGGCACTTACATCCCATGGAGCTGACAGCAGCATGATGGGACCAAGAGCTTGTGTCAGAGCAGCAGGAATATTGTGGAGAGTGGCAGCTGATCAGCTGAGCATTGAGAGCTTCCAGCGCTGTGTTGAGCTGGGTTTGGAGGCTTTCCTTGGCTGCTTGTGTTGTTCACTCATCATTGATGCTCAATCAAGCCTTACAGGCCTGTGGTTGGAAACAAGAAATGTGGAGTTTGAAGAGCAATGCTTTGCTGTCTCTTTCTGTTGTAGGAGGGAGAAATTGGGCCAAATTGTTCGGCTGAAATCACGGTGACCTTCAAACCCCTGGAAGCACTGGAGTATCAAAGTGTGGCTTACTGCCATGTCTCAGGTGCAGCTCCTTTGCCCTGCTCCTGTCCCCCTCAGTGAAGCCATGGTGCAAGCCTGAGCCCACTGGGCTCCCATGGAAGTGCTGGGAAGAGTCCCTGGTCAGCAGGGCAGTGCTGGCACATCCCCCCTGGCCCTGCAGCCTCCAGGGAGTCTCCTGTGCAAGGCCAGGGCTCAGAATGCTGGGTCTGCCTTACTGATCCCAGAACAGCCCAGGCAGTGCAGGGAGAGGTTTTCATGCCACGGCTTTGCCAGCATTTCCTCAAAGGCCAGAGAGCTCCAGAGCAGAACAGCTTTAGTGAACAAGCACTAAGCCCCTGCAGGCCCCTGGCCTCCAGGATGGGTCCATTTGCCATGGATCCATCATCAGGTGGAAGGAGCTGAGTTAGAAATGTGCTCCCTGGCCCTGGATCACCTCCCAGTGCCCAGACAGCAGCAGAGCAGAGGTGGCTGAGCCCCACTGAGCACAGGGTGTTTGTAGAAGGAGCACCCTTGGCCAGCAGCTGCTTCTCTGCCTGTGTGGGAGTTGTCCCCTTGCAGCTCTCACTCTGTGGAAACAGAACACAGTGCTGAGTGTCAGAAGGGGAGCACTTGGGCAACAAAGGCCTGTGCTCCTGGCCCGGGTAGTTTGGTAATTGCCAAACTCATCATGAGCTTTTGTGCCTGCACTGAATGGATTTCAAAGCTCCTCTAGGTGCACGGGAAGGAAACCACAGAATCACAGTATGATGAGGGTGGGGTGGACCTTAAAGATCATCTAGTGCCAAGGCCCCTGCCATGGGCTGGGACACCTCCCCCTAGACCAGGTAGCTCCAAGCATGAGTACATCCAGCTCAGAGTCAGGGACTAGCACTGAGGCAGCCTGGAAAATCCAGTGTGACAGAGGGAATGATTGTACTGCAATGGACATCTCTCCCCAGGCCGTGAGATCAGGCTGCCCCTGTGCCTCAGAGGGGAAGGCCAAGGACCCCTGGTTGAACTCAGCTCTCCTACGCTGGACCTTGGGAAGATTTTTATCAACACTTCCTATGTCTATGAGGTGAGCAGCAGGGCTTGGGATGGATCCTGATGGCTCCTGAGGCAGCAGCAAGCCTGGTGGAGCTGTGGAATAGCTGCCAACCGGGGCAGCTGTGAGCAGGGAATATTTGATGTACTGCTCAAACCTGGGGGGTCAGAAACATGTGTCTGTTGTTCCTGAAGCCCCAGTCCCTGCTTTTGGGCAGCCTTCCTTAGGGATCAGCTGGGAGGCTTCCTGCAAAACAACCCCTTGCCACATGAAACCAACACTGGGTCAAAAAGCTGCATGTTCAGAGGCTTTTGTGGCAGTGCCAGACACAAGGCACCTTTGGACTGGGCTCTGCAGAAGCAGCTGCAACAAACTGGCTGCCTTTGAGCTTCAGCCCACTGCAAACAGCTTCCAGTCAAGTGTCCCTGCTTATTGCTGAAGTCACAGGAAATCCATCCAGCCTCCTGGCTCAGTGCTGGCCATTGCAAAGGGCTTGGGAGTTCTCTCCCTTGCTGACCAGTCCCTCACCACACTTCAGCCTTGGTGCATCTCTGGCTCTGGAAGGAGAAAAGTGTTCCTGGGAATAAAGCAAAGGATTTTTCTACCTATTTGCCTCCCCCCCAATAGTGTCAAGTTTGCAAAAAATTCATGAGAGAGCAACTGAAAGAGGTAGAAAATGAGGCACTACATCATGCCAGACACTTTCAAAAGCGCGGCTGGGGAAGGGAAAGACACGCTGAGTTTTCTTACCAAAGGATGGTGCTGTCTGTACATTTTGATGCAGATGCCTCATTCTCAATGAATTGTTTCCATGGTATGGGAAAGGTGAATGAGTAGATGGTGCTGTTGGAGCTGTGCTCAGTGGGGCAGCAGCAGCTCTGGGGTGATTCACTCCGCAGCTGCAATCACCCCACTCAGGGCTCTCAGGGCCAGCTCCCCATGAGCTTGGTGATGCTGAGCAGAGGTGCACTGCTCTGTGTCCATGGGATAAGCCCAGGGTGACTGCAGGTCTGTGGAGTTGCCACTGCTCTGCATGAAAACCCAAAGGCAGAACTTGTCCTGTTGTATCTTTTGACTTCTGCCATTCAGCAGCACAAAGCATCTTCTGCCTTTGCTGGGTGTTCATTGCATCATTAGACAATAACTCACAAGAAGGGAAGGTTCCACCTGTATTTCCATTTTGCTTTCTTGCTTCTGCAGGTGGAACTGATTAACCAAGGAGCTCTTGATGCTCCCTTCACCTATATCCCTTCAACCACAAATGTGGACTTCTGCTTCACGGTTGAGCCTGAGCGGGGCATGATTGCACCAGGTGGGACCCAGACTGTTCAGATCTCCTTCCATACCACCGTGCTGGGGAGCTTTGAGGAAAAATTCCAGTTCAGTGTGGCTGGATCTCCTACACCTGTGATCCTGACCATCAGGTAAGGACTCTGGGAGCTTGGTGGGCACATCTGTAGCTGTCTCTGGGACATCCCCCACCTACCTCATTTTGGGGTTGAGCAGAGAAAAAAGGTGATGCCTGAGGTCTTAATCTCTGCTGTGATCCTGGCATTGCCTTAGTGTCAGGATGCCTCCTGCCCTGTGTGGTACCCAGGAGCTGCAATGACTCCTCCCTGCAGGGATCTCCCTCTGCCTTGGGCCATGGCAGGCAGTGGGATGGAGCAGCTCTGGGCAGCAGCTGCTCTGGGATGTCCCACCTGAACACCCAGCAAGGCCCCCTGGGCTTTGCAGATGGGCCAGCCTGGGGGATTCTGTAGCAGCAGCAGTGTTTTTAAAAACTTCCATTAATAATCCATGCCAGATGGGCAGCAGCAGCCTCAGCTCCCCTCTCATGGCCATGCTGTGGGGGACAAGCTGTGCTCCCAGCTCCTGTGCACAGAGTGCTCTGGTGCCTCCTTTGCACAGCCAGCAAAGGGCTGATGTGGGAGTCAGGAACTGTGCAGCAGGAACTGTGCCAAGGACAGGGGTACCATCCCATGGGCTGGTGCCATGGCAGGAGACAATCCTGGCCCAGCCAAAGGGAGAAGGGCTGATCACAGGGGAGGCAGAGCTCAGTCCTCAGCACCACAGCAGTGTGAGGCCTTGTCCCTGCCAGCCTGAGCCATGTGCTGCTGGGATAATGGAGTGGAAGCAGGAGAGCTGATGCTGGCTGCTCTGCAGCTTTGGAGCTGGGCTCCTGCTGTTGGGGGGCACTGGCTCAAGGCAGTAAAGAAATGAAAGCAATCTGCACTTGATTGTACCAATAAGATAAGGGAGATGGATAAAAAGGAACAAGGAAGTTATTATTTGGCAAGAGAAAAGTGGTGAGTAGGTCTGCCCATAGTGGAGAAACAATGATGCTGGCTTTGTTTTTGGAGGAAAAGTGCTGCTTTTTTAGTTTGGAAATCAAGAGGGAACATTTCACCAGTCCTTTCCTCTAGGATTCACCTGTCCCCTGGGTAGAACTGTTGCTGCTCTTTTCAGAGGATGTTTGGGGCTCCCCTGGATTCATGTCTCAGAACTGTGTCTGTAATGATTGTGTGGGTCAAACTCTCCTGAGAAAGCTCCTCCACGGGAACAGCAGTTCCAGCTAAGAAGGAGCAAAGCAGGGAACCTGTGGCTGGAAAGGCTGGTTACAGAAGTTTGTGGGGACACCTTGATGTCCATCCCATTGCAGCTGGGGAAACTGAGGCACGGAGCCATGTCTGGGTGTGTGTTCAGGGTCCTTCATGGGACCCCCAGCATCCCAGGGGCTTCTCCTGCCTGCCCATCAGTGGCTGTTGGCTGCTGGCCACTTGGCTTGAGCTGCCCCCTGTGCACAGGGCCCTGTGCTGAGCACACGGTGCTGTGTTGGTTGGAAACCCAGGGTGCCCTGAGCCCAGGTTTTGTGCCCCGAGCCACGACAGCCGGACCTTTGCAATGCCTTTAACCGAGCCCTTTCCTGCTCTGTCCTCGGCCTCCAGGGGCAGCGTCACTGGACCGAATTTACACTTCGACCTCCCTGAGCTCGACTTCGGGGACATCTCCTTTGGTGAGTGTTGCCTGGGCTGGGACACAGTGTCAGGGATCTGTGCTTTCCAACAGAAAAGCATCCCTCACTCCTGGTCTGCCCCAGCAGCCTCTTCAGGCTGTGAACTGCTGCTGCCTCAGGGGGCATTTTGCCATTGTGAGATCAAATAGAACCAAGGAATAGAAAGGCAGTATTTTCTAGTGTCTCTGTCCTGCTTTAAAAGACAGATCCCCACCATGTGTGGCGGTATCTCTGGCTTTGCAGGATGGAAAGCAAATCTCAGAGCCAAAGTGGGGATCCCCTTGCAGGCACAATCACAGTGAGCAGCATGGCTGTGATGTCCCTGTTTGTTGGGTGAGGTGAGACATGGTTCCTAATTGCTAATCTCAAACCAAGGCTGGGGTTTGCCCCCAGTTGAGCGGACTCATAGCTGTCATGTGCTCAGTCTGTTTGGCCCAAACCAAGAGATGCTTTAAGGGTCCTGCAGAGAGAAACTGCATTAAGGTGCATCACATTCTAGTTCCTGATTCCATCCTCATTTCCTTTTGCTGTAGCTTCTTCTCAATGACAACTCACTGTTTATGTATCGTGAAAACAGTGGGAATGTTGGCAGACTTACCAGGGAATTTTACAGCTTGAATTCTCAGAATTAATGCTGGGTCTGGGTGCACACTCATCACTGAGAGATAACTGGTGCTGGTTTGGGGCAGGGGAGGGAGCTCCTTCCCCTCCCAAAGAGAGAAGCTTGCAGTGTTCAGCAGGGCTAGGAGTGGGCATTTTCAAGGCTGCAGTCTGGAATCAGTGTCAAAGGGAACTCAGTGATGATTAATTCCTCATGCAGCTTCTCGGTGAGCTGTAGTTCAGAAAATAAAGAGCTCAACTCCAATCTCACTTTTATCCTGGCAGGATAATCCCACCAGGATCATGCCATAATGGGTGCCTAAATGGATATTTGTGTCCTTTCCTAGGCTTTCCCTATACCCAGAGATGTCGCCTCACCAACTGCTCCATGGTGCCCGTGACATTCAAGCTCCGCATGTCGGACGATGGCACGCAGCCGGCTGTTGACAGCCTTGATCAAATACGCAAAGAAGGTGACCCATCCTGGAGGAAGGGAATTCATTTCTATGTGGAGCCAAGGGAGTTCACAATGAATCCCAGCCAAGGAACCATCCTCCCCCAGGGACACCAGGACATTGAGGTATGGGAAGAATCCAGCCGTAGATGCTTCAGCACCAGGGCTGAAGCTTCACTGGAGTGTGGGAGGGCTTTAGCTCTGGTGCCAGCTTTGAGCATCGTGGGAGTGAGAGATCTGCACTGCTGGGAGGCCTCTGCTAGCTGGCTTACCCGGGATGTTCCTCAAGGAGCACTGGTTTGTTTCCAAAATCCTACACTGAGATCAATACCATATGGTCAAGTCCTGAAGCCATTCTTTTGCTTTTGAGAGCGATTTCTTTGATTGCAAGTGGGCAGAGCAAGGATGAAGGCAGAAGGTGGCTGTCAGAGAGATGTCATTGTATAAAGCAGTTAGCTTTTCTTCTTGGTCTCATTTTCCCTCTCCTGAGGAGCAGAAAAATTTGTGTTCACTGCAGGGATCTCCAGTGGAGACAAAAACCTCTGCAGCCATGTGTTGCGGTTCAAATTGATTTTATCGATTCCTTGTTCTGTTGTACACCCATGTTCTCCCTGAGTTGGCTCACGCCTGTGTTTTACCCTCCCTCAATGCTGTCCCTCATGCCGTTCCCTGCCCCTTGTTCCAGCTCTTTTCCCTGCCTGTCTAGGCAACCCAGCCCCTTTTGTTCCCAAACCTTCTTTGCCACTTGAACCTCGGGCCAATCCCTGATTGCAATACCCCTTTGGAATTCCCCTATTCTTGGAGACCCCATTGGCCATGTGACCCATCCTCTTTACCCTCCTACCCCCAGTGGTCCCAGACACTTGATGTAATCCCCTCACTCCTCCCCTGAGGATTCCCTATTGATTTGCTGTTTGTATCCACCCCCTGATTTGTATTTTTACAAAAGCCCTTGCACAGGAGTGTCCAGGGCTCTTGTGCCTCTGATTCCTTTATTTGGAATAAACCCTTCCTTGTGGAACTTCAAGACAGAGAGCCTCCTCCTTTCTCCTCTGCCTGGTCCCTGTGGTGGCTTGTCTCTTGCGCTGTACAGCAAGTGGCTCTGAGGGCTCTGCCTCTGGTAAATGCCCACCCTGGGGCAGCTCCCCACTCCTGGCGTGGTGCCGGAGTTCTAAGAGCCAGCCCGGGCTCTGGGTACCATGGCAGCCATGAACTGCCCAGCACCTGCTGGGCCACACTTTGCCCTCAGCCTTCTGCTGTAAAGCTGAACTCATTGTGTTCAAGTCAGATTTCCTCTGCATTTATGTCATTGTAGTCAGATGAGAAATTGGCCCCTTAATTTGAATGCAGTGGTGTGTAGAGCTTTAGTCTAATGTTTTAATGAAGCTGACCGATGCTGTGATAGCAAGGTGTGTTTAACAAATCTGCTATTGCCAGAAGGCTTTTGTTACTCTGAGACTGTGCTCTACACATGGACCAGCAGAAGAATTAAAGCCAAATCCTTCCTCAAGAACTGGAGGATGTCACATGTGGGTAATGAGCTTTTGTAAGGAAGAATTTACTGTTCTTTTTTCTACCAGGTGACCCTGTGTTCCAACACCGTGATGGAATTCTACAGGAGATTGCTGGTGGACCTGGAGGGTTTTGGTGAGGGAGTGGCATCAGTGGTCATCACAGCCAGGTACCAGCCCTTCCTGGCCTCCCCCAGGCACTGCCTTGCACAGGCTTTGCTGGCTGCAGCTGCCAAGGAGAAGAGCTGCTGAATGGCCTCATGTTGTGCCAGCTGGACATGAGAACAGCAGTGCTTGGGCAGCAGCCTGTGGTGAAAAGCACCCCTGCTCACAGCCCAGCACAGTCCTGGCCCTTTTCTAAAGGGACCAGGAATGGTATCATTGATTGGCCTGGGTTTTGGTGCTTGAGGTGGAACAAATTTCCCGAGGGCCTCCTCTCCTTCTTCCTGCAAGAGATGGAGTTGTGCTGGTTGTGACCACCCTGCATTGGTTTGGGACACACCAGGCAGCCTGCTGAGAGTCAGGGTCTGGTTCAGTTCATGAGGGCACATGACAGGGGAATGTGGCTCCCAGCAAGAGTGGGGAGGGCAAGGTCTTATGAGGGGAAAGCAGCCTTGATGTGGCAGGTCAGCTCCAGTTTTTCTCCTTCCCTGTGCTTCCCATTTTGAGCTTTAATGTTCTCAGACTTAAACCAAAAGTCGTTCTTGCTGCAGCAGAATTCCACCCTGCTGTGCTGCTGTGGGTGTCAGTGTGATGCCAAGAGGGATGCAGCTCCCTGGTGCTGTTCCCTCTCCCAGGCAGAGCCATCCAGGCAGTGCCTGGGCTGCCATTCTGTAAAGCAGGTGGAGCTGGGGCCAGGCAGGGCCTGGAGCTGTGCAGTGAAGGAGCCAGGGAGCTGCAGGGCCTGGGAGGGGGTGGCTGATCAGCCACTCTGTGGGGCAGCTGCTGTCTCGTGCCCTCCAGGGCTGGGGCAAAGAGCTGAGTTGTCAGGCAGGGCAACAGCACCATGGGAGAGAAGGGAGTCATTTTTACTGAGACACTGGGGTTGTTTGTTCCTTGAGCCTTAGTGAGTCCTGATCCTTGTTGGGAAGGCTCCCCCAGAGCTCGTGGCTCACTGGGACTGTTCCAGGAGTCCTGTCAAGCCTTCTTGGGTAAAGGAGGGGCTGAGGCAGCTGTGGCTCAAAGGGCTCTGCCTGGGGCACTGGGCAGCCTCTGGGTGCTGCCTCTCAGGGTTTGCCCCTCCTTGACAAGACATGTTGGAGTGGGAAGAGGTAGAAGGCAATTTATCCCTGTAGGGCTGTTCAATGTGCATTTGACAGTGACCAATGTGTTCTGCTCCATTGCACAATCTTTGGGGGGAAACGTTCTCCATTCTCTCAGTATCTCTGATTGCCCTGGGGTCATCTCTTTGCCCAGATGTCTCGTTCCTGAGCTCCAAGTGTCCTCCCCAGTCCTGATGTACGATGAGTGCCACCTGAAGGTGCCATATGAGAGGAAGATCCTCATTAGGAATCCCAGCCACCTTCCTGGCTGCTACGGGCTCATTCCCCAGGTTTGGCATCACATCCACCTCCTTCTGTCAAATATTACTGAGGAGATTATCAGGGGAAAAAAGGGTTTGGATAAGACCTTGCTGGTTTCTATTCAGCCTTAAAGATCTGCCGAGAGCAGGATCCTACCCGACTGTAAACTTTAGGAGGCAGTTGAAGCTCCTGAGGAAACAGTTGATGTTCTGGTCTTCAGGGTGTTTTCTTGTGGGAGATCTTAGAGGGTTGTGAAAAGCTGCTGCATCCACAGACACCAATGCCTGTGCTGGCAGCCTCCTTGCAGGTTCCCCTGGGAGTGCTAAGCCTACAATTCTTGCATCTTGTGTGTGCCTTTTACCTTTGTGCTGGGGAGTTTGAAACGTGTGTGTAAGTTGCTGTTGCGGTGGATGTTAAGGAGTCTAAAGTTTCTCCAGAGGTGCCTCTGAAGTTGCATTTCATTCTGTCCCTTCCAGAAACGCAAGGAGGACTCTGCTGTGCTCTACTCCAGCCCCAAGCCCTGTGGGATTGTGCAGCCCCAGAGCACAGCAGAGATCCCAGTTGTGGTGGAAGTGCAGGCCCTGGGCACTCATCGCACCAACGTTGCCATCGGCGTGTTCGGGGATGAGAGAAACCCACTGGTGAGGGCAAGGGGAGATGTGAGCCTGTGTGCAGCTGCTCCTGGCAGGGTGCACAGGGACAGGGATTCTGCCGGGGAAAACAGGCCCAGGCTGCTGGGGAGAAGGACAGGAGGGATGGGGGGCACAAACAGCTCCTGCCTTAGAGGTGGCAATCTCAGGGTCTGACACAGAATGGAGCTCGGCTAAGCTGGAATCCAGGGGCATTTGAGTTCATTCTTCTTTCAAATGCTGTTAACTTTGGAAACATCTGTTTGAAAATGTCATCTCTCTGAGCACAAAAGAGGACGTCAGAAGACTTCTGGGAACCTTGAGCTTTCTGTAAAAGAAAGGAAAGCTGGCATTTGAAGGGCGGTTGCAAGGATTGAAACTTATATTAAAACATATGGAAATGGCGATGCCAAATTCCCTGGATGGCACCAGACATCGGAACCTGGGCCATTGTGGCACTGCCTGTAAATCAGTGAACAGGAAGGACAGGCAATGCAGGCTGCACCAGGGAGCCTGAAGTTTGACCAAACAGTTGCTTTCAACTATCAGGCTGCTTCCCTCAAAGAGGAGGGTTTCTCCCCACCAGAAGGACCAGTTGTTTAACTGTCAGCCTGGTCTTAACTAGAGATTTCTTGCAAAGGTAAAAGCTTTGGGCCAATAATTTTTAGTTGGAAAGGTTCTCTTACCTTAATCCTTTTTGATTTGGAGGTGAACATGTAATTTTTTTTTCCCCAAAAGCCCAGCATTTCAGCTGGAGAGTGGTAGCTGTCCCTAAAGAAATAACTTGAGCAAGGTTAAGCTGTTGAAGGTTTTTTAGGTTTCCCTGTTGTGGTTTGTTTTGTGTTTTTTTTTTTTTTAAATCTTTCTTGCTTGCTTCCTGGAACAGAGAGCACAACTACGGAGCTCAGGACAGCTGGCAGAAATCTCCCCAAGCCCAAGGCTGGCAGAGCTTGGCAGGATCCCAGCACCACAGCCTGTGTATGTATGGATGGATGGATGGATGGGGAATGCAACCTGAGTCACCTGGGAGTGTTGGAAAATGTCAACCAAGCCCCCAGCAGTGTCAGGGGAACATTCCTGATAAATCCCTGGTGGAGCTGCAGAGTTTCTGGCCTTGGGCACTGGGGGGGCTCTGCTGGCTGGGCACTGGCTGGGTCTGCCCCTCGGTGCCTCAGATCTCACCTTTTTGCTGCCTTCTCTGTCTTTCCCTGTCCCACTGTGCTTTTTGCATCCCCACCAGGTGTTCATGCCTGTCCTCTGCAGTTGCTCAATGCAAGCAGTTGCAGCTGCTGCAGCAGCTCAGTGTCACCCCTGGGCTGCCTTTAGAACAGACCTGCTCCAGCCTGGATTGGGAAGGGCTGGATCAAACCATTTCTCAGGTCAACGTGCCAGCACCCACCCAGGGGCTGCATCCTGGCCAGGAGCTGCTCGTGCAGGTGTCCCTCCCTCCCACTGCAGGTCCCTGTTCATAGTTGTGTTCTTTTCCAGATGTGAGCCTTACCCATCTAAATTCCAACCCCAGCCACCAAAGGGGAAGAGACCCAGTTTGGATTCCTCGGCATCTCTAAGGAGACACTTCAGGATTAGAAATGTGGAGGAGGCAGCCACAGCCCTTAAAGAATCGTGGGGTTTTGCCCAATCTCCAGGAGCAGAGGTAGATTTTCTTGTACCCCTACTGCTTGTGTTGCCTCCCCAGCCTTCCAGCACCAAGTCCTGCTGATGCTGAGCTCCCTTTTTGCTGCCCTGCTCTGCTGTGCCCTGACAGTGGGCTGGGCAGCAGGGCCAGTGGCTGGGTATGGGCTGTGTGGGAGGGAGAAATAGGAGAGTTTTCCTTGGAGAAGCTGACTCAGATCCTACAGACCTGTGTTAAGTGTGGGATTTTTTTTTTTGCCTTGTTTCTTTCCCAAAGTAAGATGAGGCTTTTCTCTGCATCATCATGGTAAGACCTCCAGCTTCCCTCCCAGAGCAAGCTGGGATGATCCTGATCTCCATGGAGCCTCTTCCCAAGGCAGCCAGACTCCCTGTTTGCAGGGCTCTGCTTTCACCCAGAGCTGCTGCTGCACTGCTGGCCCTGAAGCTGTCTCACAAAGGGAGACTTTGCAAAGTGGCTGTCTCTTCCTCCCAGCACAGAAAATGGCATGTTTTCCAGGTGCCAGCACCAACTCCTGCAAACCCTCACCTGCCACGAGGCTTGGAGGGATTCAGGTGCTCCCTGGACGTGGCGCACGCTCCCCTGGGAGCGGAAAAGGCAGGAGGGAATCTGTCTCACTGCCCATTGTGAGTGTGGCCAGCAGGGCTGGAGCTGCCAGTGCCGCTGGGGGCCCTCAGCATTGGCCACAGAGGGGCCTCCCATCCCTGCAGGCCCATCACAAAGTGCTGCTGAAGCAGCTGCTTGTTGGAGAGGCCGTGCAGGACACGTTGTAGGGCTGCCCAAGGATGCTGTGCAGCACCTGTGGAGGGCACTGCTCCCCCTGGAACTCCTCAGGTGCTCCACAGGAAGTTTTTGCAGGAGCTTTTGCTGTAGCACCTTGAGAAAGCAGCATTTAAATCAGAGAGAGAGGGGAAGAGCCTCAGGAGTCAGATGAGCTGGGCTGGGCTCCTTCCCTCAGCTCCAAGAGC
Source organism: Agelaius phoeniceus (assembly GCF_051311805.1). NCBI lineage: Eukaryota > Metazoa > Chordata > Aves > Passeriformes > Icteridae > Agelaius > Agelaius phoeniceus. The sequence continues at coordinate 987,726 of NW_027509877.1, forward strand.
TCTCACTCTGAGTCTCCTCCTTCTCTAAAAGCAAGAAGTTTTGAAACTTTTTAAAGGCAAGTTGTGCATCAGAGAGAATTTCTACTGCCAGGAGACATCCCAGGTCACTTTCATGTAATGTACTAATTAATGCATTGACCCGTGAGGATGGGAGAAGATTTTCCCCCTGGTCCCTGCACTGGTCAGTGGCATGGATGCAGGATGAGGTGAGGGTGATTCTGGCAGTGTTTGGGGAATAGGCCCATCTGGCTACAGCTGCACTTTGCTCCAAGATGCTCTTCTGCATCCATTCCCATGCTCAGCACCTCAATCTCTCCTGTCTTCCACCCAGGCTTTCAGTATCCTGCCAGTGCCAGCTGTGCTGCAGCCAGGAGAGAGCCAGCAGGTCTCCTCCACCTTCTCTGGCCACCTCAGCAGCACCTGCAGTGTCCCTCAGCTGTGCCACGTGGAGGGAGGCCCCAGCTACGAGGGGCTGGTGCCCGGGGAGGCCTCACGTGTCAGCTCCTCCCTGAGCCCCCGGGAGATCAACTGTGGCTCTCAGGCCCCTCTGAGGGAGAGGTGAGTCAGCCTTCCATGGGCTCCTGCTCTGCCATGGGTTATTGTCCCTGCAGGGCTTCCCTGCTCCAAGGACTCTGAGCTCAGAGGTGCTGCATAGCAAGGGCCAGCAGCAACACAGGGAGGGCCACTCTGAGCTCCCTGGCTGCCAAGAGAGGAAGGACCTTCTCCTGTTGAGACAGAACATCTTCTTCTCTATTTGAGTGCTGAGCCCTCCTGGCTTAGCTGCTGCCTGCAGGGAGCTGGGCTCTGGGCTTGCCTTGGCACTGCCTCTAGAGGTGGCTTGAAGTGCATGGTGTTGAGTGGCATCTTCTTCATCACCTCCCTTCTTCACCAAAACAGTGGCATCGTGGTATGGGCAGGCGTGGGGCACAGAGCAAACCTTGCTTTGGGTCCTGCTGCTGCCCCAGATGAAGCCCTGGCAATGCTGATCTGCCAGGGTTCTCCTTATGGTGGGACAGCAGCCAGAAAAGCTCATGTCCTTTAGGCTCCCCTGCATCTGCAGCCGTGGGCAAGCACAGGAGAAGCTCAGCTCCAGCAAGGCAGCCCAGCTCAGGACACACAGGCCCAGGGTGGAGCTGGGAGTGGAGGCTGCTTCAAGCCAGCCTGTGCATCAGCACTTCTTCAGGCCAGGCTGAAGTTGGTTTCATGGGGAGGAGAGGGACAAGGCTGCTTCCAATGGTTTCCATGGCAGCCAGCACTGGTTTGCTTGGTCACAGCTGGGTTCCAGCAGGAAATCTGGCTGACAAGAGCCTGCCTTGCAGGAGAGGAGTTCCTGCAGCCTTTGCTTTCTGACTGATAGCATTGTTCTCATGAAGGAGCAGGCTAGGAGTCATTAAAACCGAAGGTCACGGACACAGACTCTCTAACTAATTAAAGTTAGACAGTGGTGTGTTTATTAACACTGGCAGGAGGCACCAGAGCCGTCCCTAAAAGGCGTGACCGCGCTGTCCAAGGTTCTTTGCCCTCTCTTTATTGCCCAAGATCTTACATACAATACATCTGCACAAGCCCAGCACCTCCCATCCCCGCTCTGTATTCAAATGAGCTCATTGGTCCTTCACACCTGTGCAATTCCTCCCTTGATTCGGGTCTCGAATTGGGTGTGTGGTCTTAAGGGATGAAGTCAGGAATGTCTTCATCAGGTCTCTGTGACCCTCTGCACGATCCAAGGTCCCCTGCTTAGTGACTGATTGACATCAAGCTCAGGTCCTAAGCATTGTTCTCCTGGTTTCAAGATGTTCTTATAACAGTTCACTTCCTCCACTTCCTTCTAGAAAGAAGCTCCTCATGGTAAACAATAGAACATTCAGCTCTGGCTTTAGCATCTCATAATCATTAACCTATGGTCTGCCTGTCTAACTTACATCCTGATCAATGGGAATTGCTTCTAAGCCTCAGCTGAAATCTGAACTCTTTAAAATCATGCTTCAGCTATGCCCAGGAGGAAGGGGGCTGAATGAGCTGAGTAAGAATTGTAGGAGAGATAAGCAGATGTCAGCAATCTGTGCTCTGCTCTAAACTGGGAAGCCAAGAGACAAAGGGCGTTTTCAGGCACCAGCACAGAGAGCTGCTGGATCAGCCTTGGGCAGGGGCTGAGGGGTCTGGCTGTGCCTTCAGAGGGAGCTTGCACAGTCAAGAGCTTATGATGGCAAAGCTGAGGTTTGGCTGGGCCTGGAGGTCCCCTTCCACCAATGGCCTCACTTGGGATGTTCCCAGCCTCTGTGGGTTGAGGAGAATTCACGGAAATGGCCTCAGGGCCAAGGAATGAAGTGCAGAGCCAGCCAGGACTAGGGAGCCCAAGTTTTTGGTAGGGACTCTCAGCCATGGTTTCTGTTTTGTCTGCAGAAGGGAGCTGAAGCAGGCAGCTAAAAAGCTTGAGGAGGAGGCAAAAGCCTTAGAGGAGGAAGAGAGGCAGAAGGATGAAGAGAGGCAGAAGAAGGACAAGAAGGGTGTCTCTGTGGGGAAGCAACCTCCAAAACCAGAGAAGGGGAAAGCCAAGACCCCAGAGAAGAAGGAAACCAAAATCCCAAAAAAGGAAACCAAATCCACAGAGAGGAAGAAAACCAAAATCCCAGAGAAGAAGGAAACCAAAATCCCAGAGAAGAAAGAAACCAAGGCCCCAGAGAAGAAGGAAACCAAAGCATCAGAGAGGAAGGAAACCAAAATCTCAGAGAAGGAAACCAAAATCTCAGAGAAGAAGGAAAGCAAAGCATCAGAAAGGAAGAAAGGCAAAGCATCAGAAAGGAAGGAAACCAAAGCATCAGAGAGGAAGGAAACCAAAATCTCAGAGAAGAAAGAAACCAAAATCCCAGAGAAGAAAGAAACCAAGGCCCCAGAGAAGAAGGAAACCAAAATCCCAGAGAAGAAAGAAACCAAGGCCCCAGAGAAGAAGGAAACCAAAATCCCAGAGAAGAAAGAAACCAAGGCCCCAGAGAAGAAGGAAACCAAAGCATCAGAGAAGAAGGAAAGCAAAGCATCAGAGAAGAAGGACACCAAAGCCCCAGAGAGGAAGGAAAGCAAAATCCCACAGAAGAAGGCAGCCAAAACCTCAGAGAAGAAGGAACCCAAAGCCCCAAAGAAGGAGGAACCCAAAGCCTCAAAGAAGGGGGGAACTGAAATCCCAGAGGACCCAGCTGAGCTGGAGAACTCTTTATTCTTTATTCATGCAACTCATTTTACACAGTTTGAAAAACCTGGTGTGCAACTTTAGTTAGTTCAGAGATTTCTTATCAGTTATTCTATTATTGGTTAATAAAATAGATTTTACTTGTGCATCAAATCTCTCTATTGTATTGTTTACCTGTTCTCTTCACTGATTCTCATGGGACAAATCCCTTGTTGTTGCAGGTGCATTTGTTTTTCACCCTCAGAACAGATTGCTCACAAAATCTCATTCTCACAATGGCTTCACATGGGAACTTGTAACTGCTTAGCTGCACTCAGAAGTGATGACAGGCCAGCTATTAACATGGCAGAACAAGGCCTGATTTCATAGGGCCTTTCTTTTATCATTATTCTACCTGTCTATGACATCTCCCCCTTTTCGTTCATTTAAAAAAGGCTCCTATGTTCTGATGTTGAAACAGCTCACTCTTGTGAGGGTATTATCTCATCAAGGTTATCACTGGTTATCTGTTAGATATGGGATAAGATAGATAAAAGACCAATTACAATCAACAAAACTTACCAAATTCTATCAAGTCATTGACACAGGGTTTTGCAGCATGAAAAATCAAAAGAATAATGTCCAATGTCTCTTAGGGAAATGGAAAGAAATGACCATTGTTTCCAATGAGTTGAGAAGTATGAGAAAGTCTATGAGCTGGAAATGTTGATCTTTGACATCACTGAATGTCCTCCTGGGTGCTGGAACAGGGAATAACTGGAGAAGGTTCGTAGGAGCTCTGTACCGTGAGGATGCCAGGAGGCTTTTGTTGGCAAATTGCCTCTGTCAGTTTCCAGACACAGCCATGTCTTGGCAGTCCTCCTCCTGTTCCTGCCCTGGCCACAAGGGCTGCAAGGAAACCTTTTAAGCAAAGGCTGCAAGGTGATGAGGTTATTTCTCTTTGCACTGGGCCTCATTTTTTCAGAGCTGATCAGTATCTGATGGAATGAACAGGTGACTGCTTTGAGCTGCTGCTGATGAAACACAGGCACATCTTCTCCTGAAGTTAATGAATCAATCAGGCTGCACTGTGGTGAAACACTCAACTGGGATTTAGATGTGATGATCTTTTTTCCAAATTTCTCATGTAAATATTGCATTATTCAAGATGATTAGTCATCCAAATTTCTCATGTACATATTGCATTATTTGAACGTTCTTACGGCATTCATTCCTTTTCTTTATTGTTTTTTAAGAATGAGATGCATGTATTTTGTTATGAGTATGAAGAAACATCATAGCAAAATAATACATGCAGTGGACAAGAAACTTAGAGCAATTAGGAATAATATGGATACAACAATCAGGAATATTTCAAATAGCAGACAAAGCTAACAACATAGGTGGAATTAGGTAAATAGCAATCTCTGCAATAATGTACCATCATGCCAGAGTCTGCAAACAGCTGACAAACCTCGATTCAGGGGGGACTTGGAGAATTATTTCCAGATAATAATTCCCAAGCTCCCTTTAAAAAGAGTTCAACTGTCATATCTAGAGAGTCAAATTGCCAAGTCAAAACAACTCAAATCTAGTTTTGATGCAGAAAACATCTGGGTCTGTTGGCAATTCCCATCCAGGAAGAGCAAAGGCCTGGCCACCACCCAAGCTCTAAGTGAGAGAGAATTTCCCAAACGTCATTTAAAACAAGGCTCTTGAGAATAGCACTTAGGAGTAAAGGTCTAGGGGTGACAGATGAATGAACCATGCAAGAGCTGTCTCCTCCAAAATTTCCTCAGCACAGAGATGCTTTCAACCCAGCAGAATGTTGGAGTGGTTCTGTGATAATAATTGGGGCTGCATCTGATTAGAGTAGATGTCACAATGCCATCAGTTTAGAGGAGGCTTCCCACAAAGCTGAGATATCATTTCTTGGAACTCTGAAAAATACTTAAAAATGATGAGGCAGCACTGGGTCAAACCATAGAGCCAGAGTGCAGAGCCCAGCCAGAGGGGTAGTCTGGTCTGGGAGATACATAAGCAGCTAGAGAACAAAAGGAGGATCCTGAAATGACACGTGTCTTGTAGGTAATTACACCAAAAGATGGTAAAGCATATGAAAAGCTGGCTATAAAAACAGTAATACAAAGATTGATGTATTTATGACAGAATAAATGCATCAAAGGAAAACACTGAACAGCTCACTAGTAACATTTATGTTACCTCAGATTAAATAACACTCAAACCTGATAGAAATTTATTTGGACAGCGCTAGAGCTTAGCAAGAGGAACTTAAACTCAGCCCTGAAAGGATTTCAAATTAAATTCATTATCACCTTAGTAGAACAAAAAGCGCACTCGAGAGAACTCAAAGTTAATTACTATTAATACCAAACATAACTGGACCCATAAAAACTGGAATAGAACATTGTTCAAATTTAGTAATACTGAAACTTAACAGAAATTAAATCTACAAAATTTAACAAAAAAAACCTTTGCCTTATTTAATTTAACAGAATGTAACTGAGCATTACAATATTGGGCTTTAATTTAACAGAATTAAAATGAACATCCTTAAAAGTTACAGATAATGGCATGATGTAATTTTGTCCAAGGTTATTAACACAAAAAAACTACTTAAAGGTGAATAAGCCATAAGTGAAATAACAGCATGATGGTGCACTGGAGGGATTCAAGTTGTAACAAGCATGTTAGAATTATAAGTAAATCAGTTATGAGAAAAACCCACGGTAACTGCAAATTCCATGGAAACAGAAATTCAGTAAGACTTTTTGAAGTGCCGGGTTACTGGAAAATAAATATAATAACGTGCAATTTAGCATATTGCTGAACAACCCAACAGCTTTTTGTGACTGTATCTGGCATCATTTTATATGGCACATTTGTTAGCATTCTTGTTAAAGAAATCAGACCGTGTTAAAATTTGATAGGCAATAAGGCGTTGCATTTACCACTTTTCAATATAGTTGATAGTTATCCATAGGGATAGTTACAGGCTTTGTTAATTGCTGATTTGTCTTTTTGGTATGTGTTTTTGGTCCGGTCAATTTCTGGCCAATTGTTTTTCAGACATCTAAAGTAAAATTTGACACAGTACGTGGCTTTGGAGGACCCCAACAGGTCCAATTCTTGGGGTTCCTCTCGAGCATTGGGCAGCATTTTTGTCCACCTGTCCCAAGTATCTGCCAGGTTGGGTCTCTTACCTGTGGTGCAGAGGAGCTCTGAGTTATAGACGGGCCAATCATCTGCTACAAAGGTGTCACGGTTTGACGCCGGCGCAATGCCAGTGCCCCCATGAAAATACATTCTCCCTGGTGTCTGCTGTGAGATGTGACCAGGAATAGGGCAAAGCAGGCTCCAGCTGAGGAATAAAAGGGGAAAAAAAAAAAAAACTTTATTAATTTACAATATATAAAAGAAACACAGAGAACTCAGGATGAAAACCTTCCAAACATTCCTCATCCCCCCACCAAATTCCCAATACAACACAGTAAGACAAAACCTTGGACTCTCAATTCAGTTACCACCCCTCAGATCACCAACTCTCAGTCCATCACCAGCCTTTAGATAATCAGTTCTCAGTTCATCAAGGAGTGAGGAGTCCCTCTTGTGCCATAGGCTTCCCCTGGAAACACAGTTGAGACCTTGTGTGTTTCCATGTCACACGTGGCACTGCCTGGTGATCATTTGCCATCGTGACATCTTCCTTTCATGCCCAGTGCTCTCACCACTGCACACGGACCAGAGCTGCTTCTAGGGTTCCCCTTTTAAGGATGCTTTGCCCAGTTCCAAAAAGAGCACAGTCTCTCACTTTCGGGACACCTGTCCCTCCCAAATTCAGCCCCTGGGGCTGAGGGGTCTCAAGAACAGAGATCTTCTTCTTCTTCTTCCCTGAAGATGGAGAGCACCACCACCCTCCTCACACGTTGTCTCTGTTCACGCACTCCTTCACATAACATCACTGCACTCTCTTGGCTCCAAGCCATTGCCTCCCCCTAGATGCAGTCTCTGTGTCACAGGAAAAAAATGGTTCTGTTCATGGCTATACAAGAAAAGTCCAGCCAAAGGCCATTCCATCACCTCCTCTCAACGAAGATTCTTCTGAACTTCTCTCGTGGCCCATTTCCTCTTCTCTCATCTCTATCTCTCTTCTCATTCAACTCCAGGAGGATCAGTAAGGTTTCCATCATCCAAGAAAAGGGTTAAAAATCTCAGGCTCTGCCTGTCCAGAACTCCCATGGCTGCCCTGCCAGGCACCTTCTTGCTGCACCCCCCTTCTCCTTTATGGCTGGCCGTGCTGCCTGCATGTGATACCAAATTTCAAGCTGGCACAAGCAGAGGCACAGGCTCACTCTCTTTCTCTCTCTCTTTCTCTCTTTCTCTCTTTCTCTCTGGGGGGCTGGCTGCCCGATGACTCTCCAATGTTCCTCCACCCTTCCATCCTGCAGGGGCCTTCACCTCCCCTCTCTGTCCAAGGCCCGGCCTACCTCACGCGGCCGCATGGCTTCCCCTCCCCTGCCAGCCCGCAGCCGGGCAGGGCAGCTCTGACCTCTTTCACAGACAGAACCCAAGAGAGCTTCCCCTGGGAGTTCCCTGCTTTTAACCCCCTGTGTTCTCAGAGGCATATCCATGTCCTCAGTGGCCACACCAGGTGCCAATATTCAAATCTGAGCACCTATTGGTTTGACAACAGCATCCCAAAAAACTCGCGTCCTTTTCAAACCAGGACACTTGCCATTTCTTGAAAGTACTCTAATGACCCAGATAATAAAGATTTGCTTGTGTATTATGAAACCAACAGGTATTAACACCTGTGCCAATTTCGAGGCAGACATCAGCTGTGTGCCCATAAACAGGCAGTGCCACTTGTGCCCTGAGGTGCCCTGAGCAGGGGTTGGATCTCTCCAAGAGCACCTAAGGGAGATCAGAGCACCTTGCAAGCTGCAGGTCCCTGACAGTCCCGCAGGGCTCCTGTGCCATCAACATCTGCTCTGCTCCAGGCTGAAACAGGGCCCAGCATGGTGCCGGGATCATCAGAGAGCTGAGGTGTGTGCTGGAATTCAATGGCCTCCCCATCCCGCAGCAGCCCTGCATTTCCCTGCTGCAGCCTTGGTCTCCAGCCCAGCCATGGAGGCTCTTTGGGCTCTGGAGTGTTGCTGCAGCCCCCAAGGGCAGCTGGGCTCTGCCTTTGGCACAGTCAGGCCCGGCCAGCGCAGGCCATGCTCAGCAATTGCTTGTGTGTGCCTGGCCTTGCTGTCAGCCCCGGCAGCGGCTGCGTGGCCCCTTTGTGGCCCTGTGCTGGCCCAGCCATGGTGGCCCAGCCCCTGTGCAGGCCCAGCCCAGGCCAGGAGCATTGCGGCTGGGAACGGCCCCTGTGCCGTGGGGCCCACAGCAGCCTTGGGGCTCTGTGCCCCATGGCCTCCCTGCTGGGCAGCCTCTGCCAGCTCCTGCAGAGCCCCTGGCACCTGTGGGGCTGCACAGACAGCCCTGCCCCGGGCTCTGCCGGCCTCTGGGCCACCAGAGAGGCAACCAGGGCTAGCCATGGCCGGGAACAGGCCCTGAGCCCCGCAGGAGGATGGAGCTGGGCCACAGCCAAACTCAGCCCAGGCCAAAGCTGGGCTCAGCAGCCAGGGCTGCCAACACATGGGCACAGAGCCTGGCACTGACAAATGTCCTGGGCCCCCTCCCTGCTCTGTCCCTGCCACCAAGGGCACAGAGCAGCCTCCTCTCTGGGTCACTTGCCTGTTTGCAATGCCTTGCACAGGCGCTGGCCCTGCCCCACAAGGCCTGGCCTGAGTCCTGCCCCTGCACGCTCAGCCAGGCTGAGATGGACACTGATGGTTTCTGGGCCAGGCTCTCGGAGCCCAGCCCAGCTCCCTGCAAGCTCTGCCAGCTGCCCTGAGCTCTGGGCAGCACCAAGGGCCTCTCTGAGCCCAGCCCAGCCCAGCCAGCTCTGGCCCCACAGCTCTGCTCAGCCCAGGCTGCTCTGGCCACTGGCCCCACGGCCTCAGCCCCTGCCAAGGCCACAGCAGCAGCTGCAGCTGCCACAGGACTCAGCCCCAGCCGTGGGGGAAGGTGCTGGGCCAAGGCCAAAGGAGGCTCCCTGGCTGCCCTGCTCCCCTCGGCCTGAGGTGCTGAGAGCTCTGCAGCCCCTGCTGCCATCCCATCTGCCCAGGGCAGCACAAGAGCCCCGGCCTTGGGGCCCTCAAGAGCTTCTCCTGCTCCAGGCCCAGGGCCCATGCCAAAGCTGGGACAGCAGCCACAATGCTGTGCCCATTTCTGTTCATTGCTGCTCCCATGGGGATGGATCCTCAGCCACTTGGAGGTTGCTGATGAATTTCACTACTCCAGAGGCCTCTTCTTTCTTGAGCTCTTCAGTTCAGGAGTTCTCTGAAAAAGGCTCATAAACATTTGTTCTAAAGACCCAAACAAGAAAAGCCCCATTGAATAATTTTAGTTTTCAATTCTTCTGTGGTTAATTAGACACATTTCAGAAGTGTATTCAAAGTGAATCTGCTATACTGAAAAAAAAAAGTAGAGAGAACTGTTTTGTCCTGGTTTTTTTCCCTGTTTATAGTTTGGTATCAGCAATTTTCAATTGATATTGACCCCCAGCAACATCTAATGCAGTCTGAATAGATAAGATCAGGACCCTTCACGGCTGACAATCAATCAGACTTTGTCCCCACCCTCTCCCCACCATTTCCCTCATCCAACCCCTGGCACTCCTATGGATCAGGAATGGTGTGGCCAGCAGGACCATCACACTAGGATCTTTTCTCCTGAGAAGCTGGGAAGCTTCAGCTTTTCCATGTTTTGCTACTTTGGAATGCGATTTAGAGAATTGTTTATCCCCCAGTTGAAATTGTTCCTACTTGATGACCAATCACACATCCAGCCCATTTGGAATCTGGTCAGTCACAAGATTTTATCATCATTCCATTCCTTTACTTCCTAGCCTTTGGATGAAATCCTTTCTTCTATTCTTTTAGTATGGTTTTATTATATAATTTTCTTTTAATATAATATATATCCTAAAATAATAAATCAGCCTTATGAAACATGGAGTCAAGATTCTCATCTCTTCCCTCGTCCTGGGACCCCTGCAAACACCACCACAGAGGACCAGGGCAGTGATTCTTCCCCTATGCTGGGCACTGGTTGGGCAGCACCTCGAGTGCTGTGTCCAGTTCTGGGCCCCCCAATTTAGGAAGGACATGGAGGGGCTGGAGCGTGTCCAGAGAAGGGCAACAAGGCTGGGGAGGGCTCTGGAACACAAGTCCTGTGCGGAGTGTCTGAGGGAGCTGGGGTTGTTTATCCTGGAGAAGAGGAGGCACAGGGGAGACCTCATCACTCTCTAAAAGTCCCTGACAGGAGGGTGCAGCCAGGTGGGAGTCGGGCTCTTTTCCCAGGGAACAGCGACAGGACAAGAGGACAGAGCCTTCAGCTGCACCAGGGGACATTTAGGCTGGAAATTAGGAAATATTTTTCACACAAAGGGTGATTGGGCATTGGAATGGGCTGCCCAGGGAGGTGGGTGAGTCACTGTCCCTGGAGGTGTTTAAGCAAAGATTGAGTGCCATGGTCTGGGTGACAAGGTGGTGTTGGGTGCCAGGTTGGTCTGGATGCTCTCCAAGGTCATTTCCAGCCCGGTTGATTCTCTGATGATTGTGACACTGCAGGGCCTGGGGAAGCAAGGGGCCATTGTGACACTGCGGGGCCTGGTGACACTAAGAGGACCATGGTGACGCTGTGTACGACATGGCAGCACAGAGCCAAGGGGCCATGGTGACACTGTGGGGCTGAATGGAAGCAAGGAGTCCATGGTGACAGTCTGGGTCCTGCTGGAACCACAGAGGCCACTGTGACCCTGCAGGGTCTTGTGGAACCAAGGGGCCATTGTGCCACTGCGGAACCAAGGAGAGCCTTGGGAGAGCCTGGGGACAATGGAATCAAGGGGCCATTGCTCCATTGCAAGGACTCTGGGAACTGAGGGAACAATTGTGACACTGTGGTGCCCCATGGAACCAAGGGTCCCTGGGAACACTGCAGGATCTTGTGTCACCAGGGCTCCATTGTGACACTGCAGCACCAAGGAATTCATTGTGGCACTCTGAGGCTACAAGGGACTTTGTGACACCAAGGGCTCCCATGGAACCAAAGGGACATTGTGACACTGGGAGGCCTCATGGATCATGGAGACCATTGGGACACTCTGGGGTCTCATGGAACCGTGGTGACACCAAGTTGGCTGGGAGTGTGGATCTGCTGGAGGGTAGGAGGGCTCTGCACAGGGCCCTGGACAGGCTGGATCCAGGGTCCAAATCCAACAAAGTGAGGTTTAACAAGTTCAAGTGCCGGGTCCTGCACTTTGGCCACAACAAACCCTGCAGGGCAACAGGCTGGGGACAGAGTGGCTGGAGAGCAGCCAGGCAGAAAGGGACCTGCAGGGACTGATGGACAGCAGGCTGGACATGAGGCAGCTGCGTGCCCAGGTGGCCAAGAAGGCCACGGGCTCCTGGCCTGGATCAGGAATGGTGTGGCCAGCAGGAGCAGGGCAGAGATGGGCTGTTTGCAGGGGAGGGAGCAGGAATGGGCAAGATGAAGAAATTTGTAGCAGGAAGAGAAAAGAAAGCAAAGGCGAAGCAAAGGAAATTCTCTGAGCAGTTTGGGGGTGGCTGCCAGGCAGCCCTGGCTCTGAGCAACAGCGTCTGCAGTGGCACAGGAAACTCCCAGCTGATGGGAACAAACTTTCTGGCTGACTGCAGAGGCCAGGACAAAGCTGAGTGGTTTCCCTGGTGTCCCGCAGGCCTTGTTGGCCCCAGGGGCTGATGGCATTTGTGCTCCCTCAGGTTCATGTCCCCACAGCAACAGCATGGGGGTGCTGCCCCTGCTGTGGGCAATGCAAACAGGGGCTGCTGAGGCAGTGCTGCCGTGTCTGTGCCTGCAAGGATGGGGCACCTGTGTGAGCTGGGGGAGAGGCCAGGGCTGCAGAGGGGGGATGTTGTTGGCAGCTGCATGAGGACGCTCTGGGACGCTGCCCTGGGCTGTGCAGCGCACTGGGCATGGATCAGCCCCTGCTCTGCTGCTCCTTCCCGTCTGCCCCAGGGCCCTTGCAGAGCCCCAGCCATGTTGTTTGCCCCCAGCCTGCCCACGGCCAGCCTGGGGCTGCTCATGGGGGTTTCTGTGCTGAGCATTGGCCTGGCCGTGTTCTTGAGAGAGCCTGGGCAAGGAGCCTGGAGCCCCCAGGGCCTGGCCTGAGGCGTCAGCGCTGCCCCAGCAGTGCCCATGGCCTGTCCCTGCTGCAGCCCCGGCACTGCCACCCCCAGGGCTGTGCCCGGCCCTGAGAGCACTCAGGCCCTGCAGCAACACCAGGGCCACCAGGGCAGCGGGGCAGGGCCACGGCAGCAGCACTGGCAACACCAAGTGCTGCTGCTGCTGCTGCTGCTGGGCACAGCTGCTGGGCCAGCCCTGATCTGCCCCAGCTCTGCACACAGACATTGCTGCTGCAGCTCCACAGAAGGCAACACAAGGGCATCCCTGCAGAAAACTCTGCTGGGACATCCTTTAGTTCCTTTAAAGCCACCAAGAGTGCAGCCCCTCATTGACACAGTCTGTGGGCACAGGGAAGAGGGAGAGAAACAAAAGGAGAAATGGCAGAAACAATTTCTCTTTGGACAATATAGTCGGGCTTGACAGCTAGCTTACAAGCAAAGCTGAGTTAATAGATGAAATAACAATTGATGGTTTTAGAGTGTATCCATAGCAAGGAAGAAGACAAGGCATTAGCATGGAAACAGATTAGAAAAGATACATGTAAATTTTTGTTAGGTAGACTAGAGGCATAAGTAAATGTGTATGCATAGCTTATTAACTTTCTGTAAAACTTTTGCCAATTATATTGATACTCATAGCTTTGTTCTAAGGACTATAATAAGTTATTGTGATGTATTTAATGACTTAAAATTATGTTTTCTTAAAAGTATATAAACTAGAGAACATGAAATATAAAAGCATTTCCTTTTTTGACCCTAATCACGTGTGTGTAGGTCACATCCAATCTAACAGTATCAGACAAGATTAATAAAGTAAAACAAAGAAAAAGAACCTCCAAAATGAAGCCAACAAGAAGTATCAAATATTACTTTTATTACAAGTGATTTGCAGAAATTGGCCAGCACTTTAAGGTTTCCAAAACCATCAAGTCATCAGTCTCCACACTGCAGCCTTGAGCTCCTGGTTCCTCAGGCTGTAGATGAGGGGGTTCAGGGCTGGAGGCACCACCGAGTACAGAACTGACAGGGACAGATCCAGGGATGGGGAGGACATGGAGGGGGGCTTCAGGTAGGTCAAAAATGAGGTGCTGACAAAGAGCGAGACCACGGCCAGGTGAGGGAGGCAGGTGGAAAAGGCTTTGTGCCGTCCCTGCTCAGATGGGATCCTCAGCACAGCCCTGAAGATCTGCACATAGGAGAAAACAATGAACACAAAACAGCCAAATGATAAACAAAGGCTAACCAAAATGAGCCCAAATTCCCTGAGATTTGAGTGTGAGCAGGAGAGTTTGAGGATCTGTGGGATTTCACAGAAGAACTGGCCCAGGGCATTGCCATGGCACAGGGGCAGGGAAAATGTGTTGGCCGTGTGCATGAGAGCATTGAGAAAGGCACTGGCCCAGGCAGCTGCTGCCATGTGGGCACAAGCTCTGCTGCCCAGGAGGGTCCCGTAGTGCAGGGGTTTGCAGATGGACACGTAGCGGTCGTAGCACATGATGGTCAGGAGGGAAAACTCTGCTGAGATGAAGAACAGAAAAAAAAAGACTTGAGAAGCACATCCAGTGTAGGAGATGTTGCTGGTGTCCCAGAGGGAATTGTGCATGGCTTTGGGGACAGTGGTGCAGATGGAGCCCAGGTCAGCGAGGGCCAGGTTGAGCAGGAAGAAGAACATGGGCGTGTGCAGGTGGTGGCCGCAGGCTACGGCGCTGATGATGAGGCCGTTGCCCAGGAGGGCAGCCAGGGAGATGCCCAGCAAGAGGCAGAAGTGCAGGAGCTGCAGCTGCCGCGTGTCTGCCAATGCCAGCAGGAGGAATTGCCTGATGCAGCTGCTGTTGGACATTTGCTTCACATGGGGATCTGTAAGAAAAGTAATCGTGGAATAGTTGGGTTTGGAGAGGACTTGAAATATCCCAGCACAGGCTGGGGGCACTTTCCCCCCACTGCCTGCCCAGGGCTCTGCTGCCTGGAGCTGTCCCTGCCAGCAGCTGCTTCCCTGTGCCCAGGGCTGGGCCCTGCCAGTGCTGCCAGAGCCCAGCCCAGCCCTGGGGGCTCAGCTCTGCCCTGCAGAGCCCTCCCAGCTCAGGCACTGCCCAGGGGCAGCTCTGGCTCTGCAGGCTCTGATGGCAACGTCAGTGCAACGCTGAGGAGGCTGGAAAAGCAACACTGATGCTGCCTCTGAGGGTCCTGTGGTGATTGTTGTTGCTTCCTGGCTTATTCTGATCAGAGAATATTTTTTTTTTTCTCAACCTGAACTGAGTGATGAATATCATTGTGCAATTTCCAACTCAGCGCAGTAGATTAAAAAAGCAGGATATCCCCTTTTATGCAGCCCCTGCCTTGCTATACTCCCTGTATAATCTATTTGGAAATGTTCTGCAGTTAAATGCCATGCTGGGAGCAGTCCTGAACACTGCAGCATCCTCCCCACACAAGGAGAACATTCCCAAGCCTCACCAGCTGTCTCCTGCCACCCAGATCTTGTCCCCCAGTGCTGGGAGCAGCTGCCAGGGCTGGCTGAGAGCTGTCCCTGGCAGGCAGCAGAGTCCCTGCCCCAGCACAGCGCCCTGGGCTGCAGGACCCTGCTCTGCAGGACAGCCCTGGGCAGCCCTGGCTGCTCTGCACAAGAGACAAGCAGAGAATGTACTCACAGGCTCTGCAGGCATTGGCATGTTCCAGCTGCAGGAGATGGCTCCAGGAGCTGCAGCTGCATTGTCCTGCAGCCAGAGGTTCCTGTGCCAAGGGCTGGCAGTGATTGTGCCCCAGGCACTTCTCAGCCGCTTCCCAGCCCTGACTGATTGAAGCTCTCTGTGCCTCTGTGCTGTGCCTGGGCTGGCTGCAGGCAGTGCCCCAGCCCTGCTGGGCTGGCACAAGAGCTGCTCCTCAAGAGAAATGTGCTTTTGAAGCTCTTCTTGGTGACCAGGAGCTGCCTCTGTGCCAGGAGCCCAGCCCAGCTCAGCAGCACAGACACAGCATAAGGACTTTAATCAGCCTCTGGGGCTTTGTGCTCAGGCCCTGGACATCAGTCCCTGAGAGGGAGCTGAAGAAACCTCTCCAGAACTCCAAGGCAGAATCCAACTCCAAACTTTCTTGGACTTTTAATGGGTCCCAGAGAGGGACACAACTGAGCAAGTGTCCCCAGGCCCCAGGCAGAGCAGAGAACTGCAGGCAGTGATGACAGGTGGGGACAAAGAGAAGCCAAGTCTTGGTGCCCTGGGGCACAGCAGGGTCTGTGCCAGCAAGGGCTGGGAGGAGACACCTTGTCCTGAGGCCCTGGGGCCTCCTGGCCCAGCCCCAGCCAGGCTGGGCACTGTCAGCCCCTTGTGCTGCCCTCAGCATCCCCCCCTAGCCCACATCCCAGTGGCCTCAAGGATCTGCTGCAAGGAGTCCCTGGGGAGCCTTGCTCAGCAATGGCCCTGGGGGCTCCTGAATGCTCCCTGCAGGGACTGCAGGTTTTTCAAAGGGCTTTGGCTTTGGCTTTTGCCTTGGAGTCTCTGAGAGGTTTGTGCAATCCTGGCCTCCAATTATCTGCTGTAATTAGTCCCTGGAGAGGCTTTGTCAGTAATGACACTCAGTGGGACTCATTAATGCTTCAAGGTACTTGAGTTTTTTAAGCTACTTGGTGTTTCCCTTTGATACAGATGCTATGAGAAAGATTGTGCAGTCACAGCCTCCAATTATCTGCTTTAACGAGTCCCTGGAGAGGCTTTGTCAGTAAGGAGACTCAGTGGGGTCATTAATGCTTCAAGGTACTCAATTATTTTAAGGTACTTGGTGTTTCATCTTTGGTACAGACTCTGTGAGAGGTTTGTGCAATCATGGCCCCAGTCATTTGCTTAATGAATCCCTTGAGAGCTTTGTACTGACACTCAGTAGGGCTCATTAATGCCTTGAGATACTCAAGGTTTTTAAGGTACTTTGGATGTTCCTTTCCACTCTGAATCTCTGAGAGGTGTTTTGTCCAATTTCTGCCTCCAATTCTCTCCTCCAAGGAGCCCATGAGGAGCCTGTGTTGGAGATGGACCTCAGTGGGGCCCATTCATGCCTTGAGACACTTTGGGGATTTCTTCTGACTTTGACTCCTGGAAAGTTTTTTTGCAATCTCCTCTCAGGCCCTGAGGTTCCAGACTCAGCTTCAAATTCACCACGGGGCTCATTAGGATCAAGCAAGTCCTGACAAACCATGGCTCTGCCTTGATTTCCTCTGGTCTGGAGCAGTTCAGCAGGAAGATTTCCTTTTACTGTTATAGAGAAATATTTCAAAGAGCTTCTAAGTAATATGTATTCCTATCTCAAAGGGTGTCTTTTATTGCTCTTCCTATTATACAAAAGGTGATTGCAGCATTCTGTGATTGATATTGATCCAGAGTCTCTCCTAAGGAGGTCTGGCCAGGTCAGTGAAGTTGTACCTTGGAGCTGACCCCGTGTGGACAACCTTGCCCTACATTCCCCAACCCCATGTGAGAAAAGATTTTCACTTTCAAAAATTTAAATGCCTTATTAAGACCATATCAAAATACAGCAGAAGACTGAATCAAGAAAAGGATACAGCGCCAGGAGCAAAGAATTCAGTCACCATGTGCTCATCTACAAAATGGATGTTCTGTCTTTTACACCTCCAGCCCCTCCCAAAGTCTTGTCAATCGACTCCTTCTTCTCTGTCCAGTGGTGGAGATCACTGTCTCACCCCTTGATTGGAGGTCAGGTGCTGCCATAGGAACAAGCCAACCCTCCCAAATGCCCCAACTCCTGAGGCCATCCTGTGATAGCAATGCAAGGGGGAGGGGAAGGATAACTGTACATCTACAAAACTTCTCTTAACATATATTTAATATTCACCCCTTAATTGTGAGAGTCAACCCTAGGATTACTCATCTATAACAAACACCCTTTGCGTGTTCTATAAGTCATTTTGCTTGAACGATTAAGTGAAAAAATTTCTGTCTCTTGTATGAGTCATATGAGCATCTGTTGATGTGGGCAAGGACAGTGGGAACAGGAAAATAAAATCTCAGGTTTTCCTTAGACACACTTTTTTGGAATGGACAAAAGGGCATCCCAGAGGTCCAGTGTGGCTTTGACTCCCATCTACCGTGCCTATGTGGCTGCTGCCCATAGTTGGTGCATCTTAGGGGTGAGCACAGAGGCCAACTCGGTCCTGCCCTCCAGTCCCTGTTGAATTAAAAGACAACTGAGGAATTACAGAGGTCTGGTGTGGCCTTTTGTCCCTACCTTACCATGCCTACAGGGTTGCTACCCACAGCAGGGCTATGGAGCCTTCTTGGTAGCAAACAAAGGGGCCAACCCGGCCTTGCCCTCCTTCCTTTGTCTTATTTTCTTAAAGAAGCTGTCCCATTACCTCTTACAGTCCCTTGTGTACTTCTCCTCAACAGATGCTGGTAATTCTCACCCATGAAAACAGGAAGACAGTTCTCAAGCTGGCTGGTGGAAGCTTGACTCTGCTTTTTGGGCATCTTGGTGTTTTCCTGGTTGTCTCTCAGTCTCTGCTTGAGAGTCAATCTTGTTTCACCCAGCCTGGATGTTACAGTCCACTCTTTGGGTTCTTCTCCTGGGCCTTTGACTCTGTTGCCATGAGTCCATCCCCGCTCTGCAGCTCGCACGGCCGATTCGGTGGTGAGCAGTGCCTGAAAGGGACCTTCCCACTGAGGAGTTAGAGGCTGATCTCTCCATGGCTTAATCATCACCCAATCCCCGGGATTAATATTATGGATTCTGAAATCCAGGGTGGTAGTTTGAGGAATTGCCCCTTTATGTCTTAGCCCTTCTAAGGTTTGTGCTATAGACATCACTTATTTCTTGGCATTGGCTTCCTCTTCCTCATAGGTGGCAACCTTCTGGGGCGAAGTCAGGAAGGGAAACCCAAACATCATTTCATAGGGTGAGACCCCCAGATCTGACTGGGGTTGGGTTCTAATTCTTAATAAGGCCAAAGGGAGACATTTTATCCATGACATTTGGGTTTCAATCATTAGCTTAACTAGAGCTCTTTTAAGAGTTTGATTCATTCTCTCAACCCAATGGGAACTCTGTGGATGCCATGGAGTGTGTAATTCCCATTTTACTCCCAGGGCCTGAAAAACTTTCTGCAATATCTTCAATGTGAAATGAGTTCCCCAGTCTGAATCAATCCTGTTTGCCATCCCATATCAGGGAATGATTGATTCTAGAAGTGTTTTACTCACAACATTGGCATTGGCTTTCACAGTGGGTATCACCTGTACCCAATGAGTCACGTAATCTGCTATCACTGGCAAAAACTTCCACAATTGTACCTGGGGAAGCTCAGTAAAGTCTTCTTTGGTGTTTTGGAAGGGTCATAAGGCCAGTTCTCGCCCTCCCCTGGGTGTTTTCCTCATCATTTTCTCATTCACTTGTTGACCTATCACATCCTGTTCAGTTACTTGCTTAGCTATTCTGAAAATTCCTGTGCATCCCCAGCCCCTTAGAAATTCACTCAGCGCTTGTGTACCCCAGTGTGTTGTTCCATGTATGCCTTCTAGCATTTTCTTGGCAAGGGGTTTATTATTATTTCCTTCCATCTGCTCATTTCCCTTTGTTGTCTTTCTTGGCTCCTATTTTAAGGAGTTCTTCCTCTTCTGACCCACTGAATACAGGGACTTTTTGCATTTCTCTCATGGATGTTAATACTATTATTAGTTTTTCTGTCTCTGATTCAGTTGCATTTTTAGCTTCTAAATCAGCAAAATTGTTCCCTCTCTCCCTTTTTGATGTCCTTCAACATATACCACCACTACTTCCGCTGGTAATTGTAAGGTTTCTAACTCTTCTAAGACAATTTTTTTCATGAATCGGTCACTTTCCCTTTGAATTTAATAGTCCCCTCTCTTCCCAAATTTTTCCAAAGATATGCACTGTTCCAAAAGCATATTTTTAGTCTGTATATTTTGTTCCCCTTTTCTGTGCTAATATTTCCAGAGCTCGTTTTAGGGCACACAACTCATATTTTGGGCTGACCAATAGGAAGGTAACTTTCCCTTTTCTATGGCCACCAACTCTTCATGCACTATAGCGTACCCCGATACCCTGTGCCCCTTTATTACCCGTGAAGATCCATCGATGTTCAGTCATTTTCCACCTTGGAGTGGTTGATCTGTTAGGTCCTCTCTTCCTTTAGTTTGATGGTTTATAACCTCTAGGCAATTATGTATTAGTTCCTGACTTGGTTCTCCATACAAGAACTGGGCAGGGTTGAGTTGGTTACTCACGATCAGCTCTAAACCATTATCTCTTAAGATGGCTTCATACTTTAGCACTCGGGAATCAGTGAGCCATTTCTCAGCATTTTGGCTTAGGATACTCCTCACTGAGTTTGGGATATATATCTTCAATTTTCCCCCAAAGGGTAATTTTTTTGCTTTCTGCTATGAGTAGGGCAGTCACTGCCACAGCCTGAATGCAGGTTGGCCACCCCAAGCTGACAGGGTCTGGCAGTTTTGATAAATAGGCCACTGGTTTCCTGGATCCTCCCCAGTCATGGGCTAACACTCCATGTGCTACCCCTTTGTCCTGGTTCAGGGCAAATTTGGGAGAGAACCCCCAAAGGGGCTCCTCTAGGAAAGCAGATTCAATCGGCCCCTCCCCACAGCCGGTCCGGGAGAAACTATCTCCTTGGAGAAAAGTGGAAAAAACTGTTTATTAAACAATAGAACTTCTTGCTGCTCCAAAAGAGAGGAGACAAACTTTTCTGACAAACTCAGAAAAGTCCCCTCCCTAGGCTGCAGCTTGGCTGACTCAGTCTCTTATCAGTCCCTCCGGCCCTGGAGATGCCATGGCCCAGGCCCGACCCGCTGGCCACAGGTGGGGGGTGCCAGTGGTGTTCTGGGTGTTTATTCCAGAGCAGGCTTAAACAGGTCCAAAGAAAAGGGGAAAAACACAGTCCAGGGAACTTCTTTGGCTCAGTGAGCTAAAACTAACTGAAGCAAAGGAGAGCTCTGTCTCACTGTCTGTCCATCCGCAGACAACACAGTCCAGGAGTGGGAATGTGGAGGAGTGAGTGCAGTGCCTGAAAACAAACTGCGCGCTTCTTCTCTCCCCCCTTCACTCTCTGGAACAAGTCTTAAAGGTGCAAAACTTATTATTCAGCATAAACAGAGCAAGACGATTGGGGATAAAAGCATCATATAGTCAACCCAGGACACCCCTTATCCACATATCGTCTGCTTACTACTAAAACTAATATATATTCTAACTCTACAAACACATACATTATACATCCAATATACAGCTATACACAGACAATGGTAGTAACATCCAGAAAACAGTGATGTTTACACATAGGTCTCACCCCACAATCAGATCTCCCTGAGGTACACATCGTGTTCTTCCATCTCTTTGCATTATCCACCATGTGCAACCTGGTCCCTGAGCAAAAACAACCCCACAAATGAGTGTGTCTGTACTCGAGGCAGAATTGATCCAAACTGTCTTCCCTAACAAACCTCTGACATGTACCACTGGAATTTTACCTCCATCTATTATATTCAGGGACTCAGACTGGGCAGGACCTGCTCGGTTGCTGTAACCTTGGCTGTCAACTAACCAGATGACCTTTGCTAAATGCTGCTTGCAATTTTTGAAAGATTCTCCCACTCAAGGCTTTCTACTGGCTTTTTAGTAGTCCATTGTACCTCTCTACTTTCTCTGCAGCTGGTGCATGGTAGGGGATATGGTACACCCACTCAATGCCCTGTTCCCTAGCCCAGGTGTTGATGAGGCTGTTCTTGAAATGAGTCCCATTGTCTGACTCAATCCTCTCAGGGGTACCATGTCTCCACAGGATTTGCTTTTCCAGGCCCAGGATGGTGTTCCGGGCAGTAGCATGAGACACAGGGTAGGTTTCCAACCATCCAGTGGTGGCTTCCACCATGGTCAGCACGCAGCACTTGCCCTGGCGTGTCTGGGGCAGTGGGATGGAGTCAATCTGCCAGGCCTCCCCATACTTGTACTTGGACCACTGCCCACCGTACCATAGGGACTTCACTCCCTTGGCCTGCTTGATGGCAGCACACGTCTCACAGTCATGGATAACCTGAGAAATTCTGTCCATGGTTAAATCCACCCCTCGGTCTCGTGCCCACTTATAGGTGGCATCTCTGCCCTGACGGCCTGAGGCATCATGGCCCCATCGAGCTAGGAACAACTCCCCCTTTTGTTGCCAATCTAAATCTATCTTTGACACCTCTATTTTTGCTGCCTGATTTACCTGCTCGTTGTTTCAGTGTTCCTCATTAGCCCGAATCTTGGGGACATGGGCATCTACATGGCGGAAATTCACAGGCAGCTTCTCCAACCCAGTGGCAATGTCTTTCCATTCATCAACAGCCCAAATTGGTTTTCCCCTATGCTGCCAGTTGGCCTCTTTCCACCTCTCCAGCCATCCCCACAGAGCATTGGCTACCATCCATGAATCAGTGTAAAGGTAGAGCTTTGGCCACTTCTCTCTTTCTGCGATGTCCAGGGCCAGCTGAACAGCTTTGAGTTCTGCAAGTTGACTTGATCCACCTTCTCCTTCAGTGGCCTCTGCGACCTGTTGTGTGGGGCTCCATACGGCTGCTTTCCACTTCCCGTTCATCCCTACGATGCGACAGGAACCGTCAGTGAAAAGAGCGTAGCGTGTTTCCTCTGGGGGCAGTTGGTTATATGGAGGAGCCTCTTCAGCCCGTGTCACTGGTTCTTGTTCTTCATCTGTGACAACAAAATTCTCACCTTCGGGCCAATTTGTAATTACCTCCAAAATCCCAGGGCGATTCAGTTTACCTATATGGGCGCGCTGAGTGATAAGAGCAATCCACTTGCTCCATGTGGCACTGGTGGCATGGTGGGTGGTGGGAACCTTTCCTTTAAACATCCACCCCAGTGCCGGTAGTCGGGGTGCCAGGAGGAGTTGTGCTTCTGTACCAATCACCTCTGAGGCAGCTTGGACTCCTTCATAGGCAGCCAAGATTTCCTTCTCTGTGGGAGTGTAGTTGGCTTCAAACCCTCTGTAGCTTCGACTCCAAAATCCCAGTGGTCGGCCTTGAGTCTCCCCAGGCACCTTCTGCCAAAGGCTCCAGGACAAGCCATGGTTCCTGGCTGCAGAATAGAGCACGTTCTTCACCTCTGGTCCTGTCCTGACTGGGCCAAGGGAAACTGCATGAGCGATCTCCTGCTTAATCTGGGCAAAGGCTTGTTGCTGCTCAGGGCCCCAGTGGAAATCATTCTTCTTGCGGGTGATCAGGTAAAGAGGCCTCACGATCTGACCGTATTTGGGAATGTGCATCCTCCAAAAACCTATGGCACCCAGGAAAGCTTGTGTTTCCTTCTTGCTAGTTGGTGGTGACATCGCAGAGATTTTGTTAATGACCTCAGTGGGAATCTGACACCATCCATCTTGCCACTTCACACCCAGGATCTCCAGGGCAGGTCCCTTGACTTTACTCTTCTTGATAGCAGAATCCTGATGATCATCTCTCCTTTCTCGAACACTTCCATTAATGTGCGCCCCCACACAATGATGTCATCAATGTACTGCAAGTGCTCTGGAGCCTCACCCTTTTCCAGTGCAGCCTGGATCAGTCCATGGCACATGGTGGGGCTGTGCTTCCACCCATGGGGCAGTCAGTTCCAGGTGTACTGCACAGCCCTCCAGGTGAAAGCAAACTGAGCCTGCATTCTGCTGCCAGAGGAATGGAGACAAACACGTTAGCAATGTCAACAGTGGGTACCACTTTGCTGCCTTGGACTCCAGCTCGTACTGGAGTTCCAGCATGTCCGGCACAGCAGCACCCAGCGGTGGAGTCACTTCATTCAAGCCACGATAGTCCACAGTCAATCTCCATTCTCTGTAAGTCTTGCACACAGGCCAGATGGGGCTGTTGAAGGGTGAGTGGGTTTTGCTGACCACCCCTTGGCTCTCCAGCTCACGGATCATTTTGTGGATGAGGATCACGGCATCTCAATTTGTTCAATATTGCCAGCGGTGCACTGTCGAGGTGGCAATCAGCACTCGTTGCTCTTCCACCTTCAGGAGAGCTACTGCAGATGGGTTTTCTGATAGTCCAGGCAAAGTGTTCAACTGCTTGATGTCCTCTGCCTCTACAGCAGCTATGCCAAAAGCCCATCTGAGTCCCTTTGGGTCTTTGTAACAGCCATTCTGGAGGAAATCCATGCCCAGAATACACGGGGCCTCTGGGCCAGTCACAATAGGATGTTTCTGCCACTCCTTCCCAGTCAGGCTCACCTGGGCTCCCAACAGGGTCAATTGCTGTGATTCCCCCGTCACCCCAGCAATGGAAACAGGTTCTGCCCCCACATGTCCCGATGGTATCAGGGTACACTGCGCACCAGTATCAACTAAGGCATCGTATTTTTGTGCTTCTGATGTGCCAGGCCATCGGATCCACACCATCCAGAAAATCCGGTTTTCCCGTATCTCTTCCTGGTTAGAGGCAGGACCCCCCCTAGCCCTCAGCCTGGAGAAGGCCCCTGAGGGCGGTGCTCAGTGTGCGGGGCCGGGCAGCTGTGCCCCTGCCCGCTGCTGCAGCCAGAGGCCGCGGGGGCTCTTCTCCAGGCTGCCGTGGGCCCGAGCCGGGTGCCCATGGAGCCCCGGCCCGGCGGGGCTGCGGGCCGGCACCGCGGCTCCCCGGGCAGCAGCCGGCCCTCTGCCCCCTGCCCTCGGGAGCCCTTGGCCAGCGGCTGCTGGCCGCGCCTCAGGCCTGTGCGGGCAGGGGAGGCCGGGGCTGGGTGCAGGCAGCACCCGGCCCAGGGGCTGAGCCCGCGCCAACCCTTCCCTCCTGCCGCTCTCTGCAGCTGGCAGAGGACAGGAGCCGAGCGGCCGAGCACCTGCGCCGGGCCCTGCGTTACCTGCAGAGCCCACAGGAGCCCCTGCGAGAGGCGGCCATCAGGTTCATGGGTGAGCCACGAGCCCGGGCTCCCTACCCGGCCCGCCGCAGCTCTGCCCTGGCCCCGCCTGCTGCCCCGGCAGCGCCAGCCGGGCCCGGCGCCGTGGAGCCCCGCCTGGGCTGGGCATTGCTGCTGCCGCCCTCTGGCAGCCGTGCCCTGGGGCGGCAGCGTGCGCCAAGGGCCGGGCTGAGCCCTGCCGGGCCAGCAGCCCGTGTGGCCACAGCGCCGGCAGCGCCGCTGGCAGGGAGCTGTGCCGCTGGCGCCGTGACAGGCTCTGTGTTCACAGGCATGGCCGGGCGGCACCTGAGGGGGCAGCAGCAAGAGCTGCAGCTGATCTGCACTGGTGAGTGAGGCCAGCGGGCTGGCAGCAGGGGCTTCCCGGGGGAGAGCTGCAAGCCCTGCCCCGGCTGCGGAGGGCTCTGCTCCTGGGGGTAGAGCACACTGAGATTTCAGGGCCACGTGGGCCATTGGTGGCCAGCAGCTTCGGGCTGATCCCCTTGCTCCCTGCTCCCTCCTGGCCATGGCCAGAGCCGGCTGCGATGGCCCTGGCAGGGGGCTCTCCTCGGCTCCCCGCAGATCCGGCATCTGACCATGGCTCTGTTCCTCTCTCTTGCAGCCCTGGAACGCCTGACGGAGGACATGAGCAGTGCCGTGTCAGAGCTGGCACTTGAAACACTGCATGTCCTCCAAGCAACAGCCAGTGGGCGATATTCCATCTTCCAGAGGCTGCACGACCAGCTGCACAGGGCATGGATCACTCGGCCTCGTCTCTCACGGCTCGGCTGGCTGCACTGCTGGAGCTCTGAGGACAGCTGATCCGGGAGGCTCTCTTTGCTGGGGCAGCCTGAGCCAGTGGGGATTTTTACTTTTCTTTAAGATTTTTCTTTTCTTCCATTCTATCTTTTACCCGATGTAAATATATACCCTGTTATAATATACACACTCTCAGGAGATTTTCTTTGCTGCCCAGGGTCCGTAGGGCATAGGGAAAGTGGAGAAAAGCCTGCTTCTACTTAGCATGCTGCCCATGCATGCAGTGCTGCAGGGAAAATGGCCAGAAGCCCCTTGGCCTGTGGTGGTTCTGCTGAAGCCTTTGTGCTGCCCACAGAGCAGCTGGGCAGGGGCCGGAGCTGCAGGGATCCCTGCCAGAGCGGTGCCTGGAGATGGCCACAAGCCCTGTGCCAGGCAGGAAGCGCCATCCGTGCCCTCCTGCCCGTCTGCTGCTGCCTGCCTTGCTGAGGGCTCCCAGGTGCCTCTGGCTGGGGCTGCTCTGGAGCTGCTGTGGGGCTGCGGCGCTGCTGCCGGGCAGCTTGGCCGGGCTGGGGCTGGGCCTGAGGGGCTGGGGCGCTGGCAAGCCCTGAGCAATGGGGCTGTCAGAGGCCACAAGCAGCCCCCTGGCAGCCGCCTTCTTCCTGCCAGAGTTGACTTGCAAGACAGATCCCGGGCACTCTGCAACTAACAGTGTTGTTGGAAAGCCAAATCCAGAGAAATGTCAGACCTTTGGTCTTGTCAGCAAAGCTCAGAATTTAACCCAGGATTTGATCTGAGACTTTGGAAAGGGCTTCCGAACTCAGGTGCTGGAAGCCAGAATGCGGATTTCTAGTTTCTAGCAGAGACACGGGGAGGAAAGTTGAAGTGGAGGAATGTTTAGAGTTTTAGAGTTCGAGATCTAGAAAAAATCCAAGTAGTTACAACAGTAAACAAGAAGTTTAGGATGCAGTGCTGTAGGTTTGTTGCGTCATGGCATGATTGGCTAAGGAAGCTTCCACTGTAGCATGATGTGGGAAGCCAGGAAATTCCTCGGGCTGCCCTGCAGGACTCGAGACCCTGTCAGAGGGCTCAGAGACCTTGGCACAGAGCCCAAGACCCCTGTGCCTTTGATTTAGCCCTTGGAAAAAACAATTCCCAACCTTGTATGAAGAATGACAAGCCACAAAATGAAAGGGAATTTATCACAGAGTGGAAAAATAGATTTTGGGGCTTTTTAGAATGGGGCTTCAGGGGGCAAGATGGAGGAATGTGGGCATGTCCAGCCTTTCTCCTTCTTCTTCTTGGCCTCCATTTCTGCTGTGATGTTGGCACTTTTTGATTGGTTACGAGTAGAAGCTCACTGTCTAACGTAGATGATAGGTATGGCAAAGTAATTGTAAATATTGTACAGGGAATTGTTTTTAGTAGAAAAAGATAACACCGCCCCGGGGGAGGCAGAGTGCCTTAGACTGTCTTGCTGAGCAGACCTCAGCAGGACAGGAGAAAGAATTTTATAGATAAGATACAAGAAACAACCTTGAGACCGAGAAATGAAGAGCTCTTACTCCTTCTTCGACCACCGGGCTGGGAAAAGAGACTTTCTAACTTATCTTGGGGTCACTCTGAGCAGCTAGAGACCCCGAGAGCATGAGTCCCTAAGAGGAAATATTGAAGGATTGGCTCCAAAACATAAATATCCTTGTTGGCCGTGTCTTCTTGGCCAAGAAATCCTTCAAAGCTCTTGGAACTACAAGTCTTGCGGCCCTGTGAGCCGTGCGGTGGAGATGGGAGCCAAACTCACCCTTCCTGTCTATGTAGAAGAGAAGAAAAAGCAATGGCATCATCTAAAAAATTCACAGGTCCGCTCTCTAGCTCATTCCAAACTCCTTCAACTCTCCCAAAGTGTGATTTAGCTACAAACTCATGACAAGGACTTTTAGTGCTGCCTCTTTGACTCCAGAGTGGCTGCTTTAGAATCTTTCCCATAACCCTGTGTAGTTATGTGCCAGCAAGGTCTCCTTTGAAGAAACTTTCCCAACTGACTTGCATGGAGGTTTGTTTGAAGGGTGTTTGAGGGGAAAGGCTCCCAGCAGAGGTCTGGGCTTTGGCCTAGCTGTGTCTCTTGCTGATTGTGAAGTGTGCCATCAGCAGCAGGGCTTTCTGGGCTAAAAATATCATCAAGTCACTTGGACTTGCTCTTTTTGGCCTCTAAAAGCTGGACCCACTTTCGGGGCAAATTTGGAGACCTCATCTATGGGTGGATGGAGCACCTAGGATTTTCCCAATTGCTGGGAATGGTTCTCCAGGTCCCTGGAGTATCCAGGGCCCTGGTAAGTTCCAGCTCCACACATGCCTTGGCAATGAGAAGCAGAGGAGCCCAGACCTTTTTGTGCTGCCTGTGTCACTGCACCGGGGCCATGGGATGGGCACACGCAGCCCTTGTGCTGGAGCTGAGCTGCTCTGCCCAGCACTGGTGGCCGCCATCCAAGCTGGTTTTGCTTGTCCTGGTTCCCTGACAGCTGGGGCCCTGGGCAGAGCCCTGAGAGCCTGGTCTCCCCCCAGGGAAGGAGCAGGAGCCCCTGGAGAAGCTGTACCGGGTGGGGATGCTGCTGCTGCTGCTGCTGCTGCTGCTGCTGCTGCTGCTGCTGCTGCTGCTGCTGCTGCTGGAGACAGCCAGGATGACATCAAGGATGACAAGCTCTTCCTCAGCCTGGCCACTGGAGGCTGAAGGTGATGGACTTTGATTCTGGCACCTTCTTCAAAGCCAAACTCCACAGGGAATTTGCCGATGAGTCCCCACCTGGGGAAATTCTGCCAGATTTGGGCACAGCCGAGCCTGGCTGGGAAGCAAAGGTTCCCCCTTTGCTGGGGCAGATGCAACTCATCCTTCAGTCGCTGCCCAGCTGCTTTTTGGCAGGGCTGTGGGGATGAGCTGGGCTGAGTACGAAATGGGAGTGGGCTCCTGGCCCTGCCAACAGCCCCCAGCACCCACCGTGCCCCGGGCTGGGGCTGGGGCTGGGGCTGGGGCAGCCAGCCCGACACAAACAAAGCCCCATGGTGGGAGCAGAGGTGGGACTCCAGAACCTGTGCAGGGGCTGCTTTGCTGTGCAGGCAAGGAAGGGCTTGGGCTGCTCAGCTGCCCTTGTTTGCTTTGGGATCACCGTGATTTTGGGGGCAGTGCAGGGGGGAAGAGAGAAAGTGTGGGCTTCCCTCAGCCATGGCTGGGTTTTTCACTACCATGTAGGAGTTGGGCCTTCCTCAAGGCCCTGACAGAGATAAGAGTTTTTCCCGTTTTTCTTGTTTTCCCTTTTTGCATCTAATCTCTTTTCAAGAATGTGTTGTTTGTTTTTCCAGAGGAAGCGTTCTAGGTGGTCCAGTGTGGATGGGGAAGTGCTTGGGAGCAGCTGTGGCGTGGATGGGCCGTGGCCTTGGAGAAGGCTGAGGCCATGGTTTGGGAGCAGCTTTTCTTGCAGCCGTGGCTGGCGTGAGGTGGGTCCCTGTGTGCTTGGCAGGGTGGGATCAGAGCTTTTGGGAGATGGCAGCGAGCACAGGAGCATCCTGCTCTGGGCAGCTGCTGAGGGCTGGATGTGCCGTGGCTGGCTGCAGGCTGGGCACATGTGCTGCCCTCCTGCTCTGCTGCCAAAGGCAGCAGGGATGGGCAGCTCTGGGCACAGCTCTGGGCACAGCCAGCACGGCCTGGGCACCGCAGGCCTTGGCACAAGGGCACAGGAGCCCTCAGCTGACAGGCGGTTTCTGCTTTCTCTCCTTGCAGCCGGGCTCTGCGGCTGCTGAGGCTGCTCTGGGCTCTGCCAGGGCTCTGCTGGGCTCAGCCCTGGGCCCAGCTGGGCTGGCTCTGCCCTCACATTGCTCTGACAGCTCTGCATCAGACGAGCCCGTTGCGAGCACAGCGCCTGAGCTTTCTGCTTTGGCAGCTGAGTGAGACTCTGCTGCAGGCCCAGAGATTGCAGCTGGGGACACACATCCAATTGGCAAGGACCTAAACTCTCCACAGTCCCAGCTGAATGCCTGGATCTACACAGGATGTCCTGTCTGTCCCATTCTTCCTTCTTGATTGGCTGGAATTGTGCAATTGCACTTTCTTCCTCCTCTAGAAGTGCCACGAGTGGGCCAAAGCTGGCAAGTGGGCCGTGCTCCTGAGGCAGTGTAGTCTGGAGCTGGTGGATAGAGAATTGCCCTTCTGCACTGCCAAACCAGAGCAAAAAGCTGTCACTGGGACTTTGTGTCTTTAAAAAATCCCTGACAGTTTCAAAGGGAATGTGCTGCTCATTTCCAAGCTGAGAAGGAAGGGCATCTTCTAAAGGATTTGGGGTTTGACAGAGTTTCCATTCCCAGTCCTGCTTGGAGCTGGCAGGGCACAAAGCATTTTCCCTTTGCTTCACCCACAATTTAACAATGTTGGAAACAACCTCAAAAACTTTTAAAAAAGGGTGCTGAAGTCAGCAAGATGGATCCATGGCATCAGCACATTTACAATGTAAATAACTGAGTTCTCTTTTTCAAAAGATCATGTACCTCTTAATGCCAAGAATGTAACATTGCATTTATGTTTTGTTTTTTTCACTAACATTATGTTATGTTTTTTCTCTAACACTTGGATTTTATTCTTATCTTCTACAATTTACCTATTTTTTTCCTTTTTCCTTTTTTTTTCCTTTAAATAGAAAACATGTCCTATCAAAGGAATGTCCTTTGCTCCTGGTTCCTGTGTGGAGCAGCTCCCTTCCTGCTGGCTGAGCTGCTCAGGCAGAGCCCAGTAGCCCCTGGCCCTGCAGGGCTGAGGCTTTTCCCCGTTGCTGGGCACAGACTGATGGAGCAGCACTGCTGAACATGGCACACAGAGGGACCAGGAGCAGCTGCCTCTGCCCACCTGAGGCTCCAAGGCCCAAACTCTGAGCAGCCAGGGCTGGAAGAGACTGGCAGGATCTGATCCCTGACTCTGGGCCAGGGCTGCACAAATGACCCCGCAGCAGCAGCAGCAGCAGCAGCAGCAGCAGCAGCAGCAGCAGCAGCAGCAGCAGCAGCAGCAGATGGAGCTGACTTTCAGCACAGCCCCTGCCCCTGTTCCCTCCCGTGTGCAGCGGTGTCACAGCAGCCTGAGGCACCTGGGAGCCCCCAGTGCCAGCAGGGACTTGAGATGGCAGCCCTGGGCTCCTGGAGGCTGTGCAAGGAACGGAGCTGGGCACTCCCTGTCCATGGGGAGCTTGCAGATGGAAAAGGCTGCTGTGCCCAGGCAGCTCCAAGGGCACAGAAAGGAGGCTCTGGAGCACTGGGTCTGTGCCAGTGCCACAGTCCTGGGCAGCAGCCAGCCAGCCCTGGGGAACAGAGGGCACAGCACGAGGGACAGAAGCAGGCAAGGGCAGAGACTGGAGAGAGCCAGAGCCAGGAGCAGGAACAGCTGCTCCATTGCACTCTTGGAGAAAGCTCTTGGCTGGTTCAAAGCCCTGAAAGGCGTGAAGGGCAGAGAGGAGGCCACAGCAAACAATGCTCCTGTTTGCACAGCCTCCCCTCTCCGTGTCCCAGAAGGAATTGCATGGACTGTGTTCTTCTCTCTGAGTCGTCTCGTTCAGCATGAGCAGCTCAGCACCAGGAGCTGAAGGAGCTGAAGCCTCAGGCCACAGGAGCTGGGCAAGAGGAAACTTTTGGAGCAAAGTAATGCTGCTAAAATAGCCCCAGCTGAATGCAGTGGATAGAATCATGGAATCACAGAATCCTTTCTCTTGGGAAAGCCCTCTGAGCTCACCCAGTGCAGCCGCTCACCCAGCAGTGCCAAGCCCAGCACTAAACCACGTCCCTGAAGTGCCAAGGCCTGGACACCAGCCCTGAGTGAGGCCTGAACAGCAGGCCCAGACCCAAAGGTGGCCTCTGGATGAACCTTCCAGCGAAAGGTTATCTTTGTATCTGCTCCCTAATGAAATATGCGTGGTCATTAGCACTGTGATAGATGTAGCCACTCATTAGTGAAACATGTATTGACCTTTGTGTATTTAGAAGCCAGACAAGGCCATGAAATCTCACATCTGGCCTTGTTTGAGGCTGAATGGTCAAAGTCACCTCCTTGGTTCCTCCTGGGGCCCTGGCCAGGCTTTGGGAGGGACCCAAGAGGAGGATGAAAGCAGATGTTGCCACACTAGCAGTGCTGTCAGTTTGTCCATTCAGCACTGTCAGAGCTGGGCCCTCTCCCAGCGGGGTTGGAGCCTCACCTGTGGCTGGAGGCACCTGCAGGAATTGCCAGTGCCCAGGAGTGGCTCTGCAGCCCTTGGCTGTGACAGCTTCCCCAGCTGCTGTGTGGGTCTGGGCGATGGTAAAGGCTGAGGGTAACTGGGGCTGGATCTTTCTCAATCACTGCAGGCAATCTTTGGTGGGGATGGTTGGGTGCATTGCTGAGCTGCTCCTGTTGTGATTCTTTGCTGCTTTGAGCTGCAGGAAATGACACTGATTCCTTCAGTTGGAGTCTGTGTCTTTGGTGCTGACCCTGCCCACTGGCAAAACAAAACTGGCCCAGTCTGGCCAGATCCCAACAAAATGTCACTTGTTCAATGTAAATGTGAGGAATCAGTGCCATCAGAAATTCCCAGATGGGAAGCCTTTCCCTGGAGTTCCCTGGCTCTGGAGTGGGCTGAGGTTGGAGCCCCGTGGGAGCATTGGGGCAGTCCGGTAAAAGAGGCTGCGCCCCTGGATGGCTTCAAATGCATCCAAAAATTGCACATGGAAAAGGAAAAGAACTTGTGGGTTTGGGCAGACAAAGATGAATTTGTTAAGAGTACATTGGAAACAGCACCTTCAGAAGGAACAATTATTGTTGGAATGTTCCCACGTGGAGCAACAGAAGAAGGTTTTAATCTTGAGCTCAGATGCATTGGTGCAAGGGAAATATCAATATTATAAATAACTATATATGTATTTATAGTACAATAAGACCTTCATATATATTTGTTATATATTTTTATATAGATGTCTAGGTCTGTCTATCTATATCAAATGTATATCTACATATAAAATTATAATAATGTGAAGTAGTGCTGACAATACTAATTTGGTAGCTTTGGCTGCTCAGGGATGTAACACTAAATACCCTACAGAACAGGATTGGCCAGGACCCTGATTTCAGTGGTCAACTTTGTGAGATTGTATACAATGAAAAAAGGAGGAAGGGAGGAAATTGGTTGTTTTTACAGGGTTTGCTGATACTGTGATGCAGAGTGCTTTGTCTGTTCCTGTGAAAAATTCAGTGATTAAGCCTGCAGGGTTTTTCATGTGCCAGACTATGCACAAGCTGCAGGATTGGTTGCATGGGTGAAGGGGTTGTTTAAAAAGCAGTTGAAAAAATGAGGAGATGGGAACCTTTGCCCATGGAGAACCCATCTCCCAGATGTGCTCCATGCCCTTAACAATGGCCCACTGGGGAAATGGAAACCCCCTGGCTGTGCACGGCTGCCCCCAGTTTGCAAATCCAGCCATGGGCAGTGAGACTTGGGCTGCCTGGGAAATTGTTCTGGCTGTGATGGCCCCTGGCAGGGCCAGCCCAGAGGCTGCAGGGCTGGTCCTTCATGCATTGGAATTAATTAGGAGCAATTCAAAGCAAATGAGAGCTATCAATACTGAAACAGGAATTCAGATTCCTCCAGGACACTTTGGTTTGATAACTGCTCACTCGAGCTTGGCCTTGCAAAGTGGTCATGTCATGAGAGGAGGAATTATTGTTGCAGATATCAAGGAGAAATTAAAGGAATTGTGTTAAACAATAGTGACCAGGATTGGATTAGTCAACCCCATGACAGGGTAGCACAATTATCAATATTGCAATTTTAAGAAGGATTGTGAAGAAAGAAGATCCACCTGCAATCACCACCGTTTGTGGAGATAAAGGGTTTGGATCCAGCAGCCCTAATAATGGAGCCAGAGTGTGGGTCCAGAGGCCAAATGGCCCTCCCGAGGCAGCTGAAGGAGCAGCTCCTGGGAAAGACAACTCTGAGTCCTGAAACCTGGGCAGGAACAATGGGAATGTGTCCCTGTAGCCAAGGGTTCTGTGTGAGAACAAGTAGATCTGACAGGATATTGTTTTCCACATGCTGCCAGACCAAATCTCCCTGTTTGCCCCAAGGGCCCCTTTGGCAAATGCTCTGATCCACGGGGCTCCATGGGAAGGCTGCTGTGACACTGAGGGACTTGCACAGGAATTGCATCCAGGAGCCCGGGTGCCCCTCAGGGACTGGGACCCGGCCCCTTCCAGCCCGAGGGGAAAGGGCCCCCCCAGGCCTTGTTAGCCCCAGACAGCATGGTAAAGCTGAACAGCAAAGGGCCTGGGGGCATTATTCTGGAATTAAAAAGGTGCCAGCTCCATGGACAACAGAATTCTTGTTCCTAACTCGGATGAGATTGAGAAAAATGGATGAAGAACGGTGTCACAAAAGTACTACAGGTGTCTGTAAGTTGTACCTTGATAGTCAGCCAGAATCTTTGTCTGCCACAAACACCTCAAGTGTTTCACCAAGGGGTTAGTCATCAAAATGTAATGATGAGTTCTGATGGATTGCTGAGCTTCTTTTGTAATTCTTTGCTAATGATGATGTGCTTTGCTGAGCTTATCCTTTTGTAATTCTTTGCAGCTGTGCATGATATAAATGACACAATTCCTGCAGTTGGTGTCTGTGTCTTTGGTAGTGTCCCTGCCCACTGGAGAAACAGGGCCCCCACTTGCCTAAGTGCTACCTGGCAAGGCAGAAACCCTCCCTCCAAAATTCCCCCTTCCTCCTTGTTCCCCCCCTTCATACCCTGAGCATGATGTGTGTGACTGTGGTCACAAGGGTTTTCAGGATGAAGAAGAGATGAGAATGTTGACTCCATGATCAGAAGGCTTGATTTATTATTTTGTGATATATGTTACATTAAGACTATACTAAAAAGCAATAGAAAGGAAAAGGTTTCTTCAGAAGCTAGCTAAGCTAAGAATAGAAAAGAATGAATAACAAAGATCTGTGTCTCAGACAGAGCAAGAGCCAGCTCTGCCATGAGTGGTCAAGAAATCCA
Organism: Agelaius phoeniceus; assembly: GCF_051311805.1. Classification (NCBI taxonomy): domain Eukaryota; kingdom Metazoa; phylum Chordata; class Aves; order Passeriformes; family Icteridae; genus Agelaius; species Agelaius phoeniceus. The sequence continues at coordinate 1,021,902 of NW_027509877.1, forward strand.
AACACCCACAGGAGACCAATCACGGGTCTACCTGTTGCATTCCACAGCAGCAGATAACCATTGTTTACTTTGGTTGCTGAAACTGCAGCTTCTCACAAGGAAAAATCCTAAGAAAGGATTTTTCATGAAAGATGTCTGCGACAAAGGATACATGCAGGCCATCCAGTTCTTGTATGAAAAGTTAGCAGAAGAAAAAAAAGAGAAAAAAAAGAGAAAGTTACCTTACAACTGGTCAGCATGTGGTCTATAGCATGTGAACTATATGCCCTAAAAGGAGCTCTGGAAATATTAGCATGGAAAAGGAGAACAATATATACAGGACTCAAAATACACTTTTGGAATAGTGCATACCTTTGGAAAAAATTTGGGAAGAGAGGGGGCTATTTAATTCAAAGTGAAAGGGAGTGATTCATGAAAAACTTATTTTAGAAGTGTTAGAAACCTTACAATTACCAGAGGAAGTAGCAGTGGTGGTATATGTTAAAGGACATCAAAAAGGGGCCACTCAGGAGGAGCGAGGGAACAATTTAGCAGATTTAGAAGCTAAAAATGCAACTGAATTAGAGACAAAAACTAATAGTATTAACATCCATGAGACAAATGCAAAAAGTCTCTGTATTCAGTGGGACAGAAGAGGAAGAACTCCTTAAAATAGGAGCCAATAAAGATAACGCAGGGAAGTGGAGATTAGCAGATGGGAGGCAAATGTTGAATAAACCCTTGGCCAGGAAAATGCTAGAAGGCATACATGGAACAACACACTGGGGTACACAAGTACTAAGTGATCAATTTCTAAGGGATTTGGGATGCATAGGAATATTCAGGATAGCTAAGCAGGTGACTGAACTGCTTGTGATATGTCAACAAGTGAATAAGAAGATCATGAGGAAAATACCTAGAAGAGGGCGAGAACTGGCCTTACAGATTTTTAAAAACATCCAAGGAGACTTTACTGAGCTTCCCCAGGTACAACAGTGGAAGTTTTGCCAGTGATCATAGATCACAGGGCTCATTGTGTAGAGATGGTGCCCACTGTGAAAGCCAATGCCAGTGTTGTGAGTAAAACACTTCTAGAATCAATCATTACCCAATATGGGATGGCAAACACGATTGATTCAGACTGGGGAACTCATTTCACATCAGAGATATTTCAGAGAGTCTTTCAAGCCCGGGGAGTAAAATGGGAATTACACACTCCATGGCATCCACAGAGTTCCAGTCAGGTTGAGAAAATGAATCAAACTCCTAAAAGAGCTCCAGTTAAGCTAATGATTGAAACCCAAATGTCATGGATAAAATGTCTCCCTTTGGCCTTATTAAGAATTAGAACCCAACCCCAGTCAGATCTGGGGGTCCCACCCTATGAAATGATGTTTGGGTTTCCCTTCCTGACTTCACCCCAGAAGGCTGCCACCCATGAGGAAGGGGAAGCCAATGCCAAGAATAAGTGATGTCTATAGCACAAACTTTAAAAGGGCTAAGACATAAAGGGGCAATTCCTCAAACTACCACCCTGGATTTCAGAATCCATAATATTAATCCCGGGGATTGGGTGATGATTAAGCCATGGAGAGATCAGCCTCTAACTCCTCAGTGGGAAGGTCCCTTTCAGGCACTGCTCACCACCGAATCGGCCGTGCGAGCTGCAGAGCGGGGATGGACTCACGGCAACAGAGTCAAAGGCCCAGGAGAAGAACCCAAAGAGTGGACTGTAACATCCAGGCTGGGTGAAACAAGATTGACTCTCAAGCAGAGACTGAGAGACAACCAGGAAAACACCAAGATGCCCAAAAAGCAGAGTCAAGCTTCCACCAGCCAGCTCGAGAACTGTCTTCCTGTTTTCATGGGTGAGAATTACCAGCAGCTGTTGAGGGGAAGTACACAAGGGACTGTAAAAGGTAATGGGACAGCTTCTTTAAGAAAAAAAGACAAAGGAAGGAGGGCAAGGCCGGGTTGGCCCCTTTGTTTGCTACCAAGAAGGCTCCATAGCCCTGCTGTGGGTAGCAACCCTGTAGGCATGGTAAGGTAGGGACAAAAGGCCACACCAGACCTCTGTAATTCCTCAGTTGTCCTTTAATTCAACAGGGACTGGAGGGCAGGACCGAGTTGGCCTCTGTGCTCACCCCTAAGATGCACCAACTATGGGCAGCAGCCACACAGGCACGGTAGATGGGAGTCAAAGCCACACTGGACCTCTGGGATGCCCTTTTGCCCATTCCAAATGAGTGTGTCTATGGAAAACCTGAGACTTTTTTTCTCCTGTTCCCACTGTCCTTGCCCACATCAACAGATGCTGGTATGACTCATTCAAGAGAGAGAGAAAAATTTTGACTCAATTGTTTGAACAAAATGACTTATAGAAAAAGAAAGGTGAGTTTGTTATAGAAGAGTAATCCTAGGGTTGACTCTCACAATTAAGGGGTGAATATTAAATATATGTTAAGAGAAGTTTGTAGATGTACAGTTATCCTTCCCCTCCCCCTTGCATTGCTATCACAGGATGGCCTCAGGAGTTGGGGCATTTGGGAGGGTTGGCTTGTTCCTATGGCAGCACCTGACCTCCAATCAAGGGGTGAGACAGTGATCTCCACCACTGGACAGTGAAGGAGTCGATTGACAAGACTTTGGGAGGGGCTGGAGGTGTAAAAGACAGAACATCCATTTTGTAGATGAGCACATGGTGACTGAATTCTTTGCTCCTGGCGCTCTATCCTTTTCTTGATTCAGTCTTCTGCTGTATTTTGATATGGTCTTAATAAGGCATTTAAATTTTTGAAAGTGAAAATCTTTTCTCACATGGGGTTGGGGAATGTAGGGCAAGGTTGTCCACACAGGGTCAGCTCCAAGGTACAACTTCACTGACCTGGCCAGACCTCCTTAGGAGAGGCTCTGGATCAATATCAATCACAGAATGCTGCAATCACCTTTTGTATAATAGAAAGAGCAATAAAAGACACCCTTTGAGATAGGAATACATATTACTTAGAAGCTCTTTGAAATATTTCTCCATAACTGTAGAAGGAAATCATCCTGCTGAACTGCTCCAGACCAGAGGAAATCAAGGCAGAGCCATGGTTTGTCAGGACTTGCTTGATCCTAATGAGCCCCGTGGTGAATTTGAAGCTGAGTCTGGAACCTCAGGGCCTGAGAGGAGATTGCAAAAAAACTTTCCAGGAGTCAAAGTCAGAAGAAATCCCCAAAGTGTCTCAAGGCATGAATGGGCCCCACTGAGGTCCATCTCCAACACAGGCTCCTCATGGGCTCCTTGGAGGAGAGAATTGGAGGCAGAAATTGGACAAAACACCTCTCAGAGATTCAGAGTGGAAAGGAACATCCAAAGTACCTTAAAAACCTTGAGTATCTCAAGGCATTAATGAGCCCCACTGAGTGTCAGTACAAAGCTCTCCAGGGACTCATTAAGCAAATGACTGGGGCCATGATTGCACAAACCTCTCACAGAGTCTGTACCAAAGATGAAACACCAAGTACCTTAAAATAATTGAGTACCTTGAAGCATTAATGACCCCACTGAGTCTCCTTACTGACAAAGCCTCTCCAGGGACTCGTTAAAGCAGATAATTGGAGGCTGTGACTGCACAATCTTTCTCATAGCATCTGTATCAAAGGGAAACACCAAGTAGCTTAAAAAACTCAAGTACCTTGAAGCATTAATGAGTCCCACTGAGTGTCATTACTGACAAAGCCTCTCCAGGGACTAATTACAGCAGATAATTGGAGGCCAGGATTGCACAAACCTCTCAGAGACTCCAAGGCAAAAGCCAAAGCCAAAGCCCTTTGAAAAACCTGCAGTCCCTGCAGGGAGCATTCAGGAGCCCCCAGGGCCATTGCTGAGCAAGGCTCCCCAGGGACTCCTTGCAGCAGATCCTTGAGGCCACTGGGATGTGGGCTAGGGGGGGATGCTGAGGGCAGCACAAGGGGCTGACAGTGCCCAGCCTGGCTGGGGCTGTGCCAGGAGGCCCCAGGGCCTCAGGACAAGGTGTCTCCTCCCAGCCCTTGCTGGCACAGACCCTGCTGTGCCCCAGGGCACCAAGACTTGGCTTCTCTTTGTCCCCACCTGTCATCACTGCCTGCAGTTCTCTGCTCTGCCTGGGGCCTGGGGACACTTGCTCAGTTGTGTCCCTCTCTGGGACCCATTAAAAGTCCAAGAAAGTTTGGAGTTGGATTCTGCCTTGGAGTTCTGGAGAGGTTTCTTCAGCTCCCTCTCAGGGACTGATGTCCAGGGCCTGAGCACAAAGCCCCAGAGGCTGATTAAAGTCCTTGTGCTGTGTCTGTGCTGCTGAGCTGGGCTGGGCTCCTGGCACAGAGGCAGCTCCTGGTCACCAAGAAGAGCTTCAAAAGCACATTTCTCTTGATGAGCAGCTCTTGTGCCAGCCCAGCAGGGCTGGGGCACTGCCTGCAGCCAGCCCGGGCACAGCACAGAGGCACAGAGAGCTTCAATCAGGCAGGGCTGGGAAGGGGCTGAGAAGTGCCTGGGGCACAATCACTGCCAGCCCTTGGCCCAGGAACCTCTGGCTGCAGGACAGTGCAGCTGCAGCTCCTGGAGCCATCTCCTGCAGCTGGAATATGCCAATGCCTGCAGAGCCTGTGAGTGCATTCTCTGCTTGTCTCTTGTGCAGAGCAGCCAGGGGTGCCCAGGGCTGTCCTGCAGAGCAGGGTCCTGCAGCCTAGGGCGCTGTGCTGGGGCAGGGACTCTGCTGCCTGCCAGGGACAGCTCTCAGCCAGCCCTGGCAGCTGCTCCCAGCACTGGGGGACAAGATCTGGGTGGCAGGAGACAGCTGGTGAGGCTTGGGAGTGTTCTCCTTGTGTGGGGAGGATGTTGCATTGTTCAGGACTGCTCCCAGCATGGCATTTACCTGCAGAACATTTCCAATTAGATTATACAGGGAGTATAGCAAGGCAGAGGCTGCATAAAAGGGGATATCCTGCTTTTTAAATCTACTGCGCTGAGTTGGAAATTGCACATTGATATTAATGTCTCAGTTAAGGTTGAGAAAAAAAAAAATTCTCTGTTCATAATAAACCAGGCAGCAACAGAAATCACCACAGGACCCCTTAGAGGCTGCATCACTGCTGGTTTTCCAGCCTCCTCAGGGTTGCTCTGACGTTGCCATCAGAGCCTGCAGAGCCAGAGCTGCCCCTGGGCAGTGCCTGAGCTGGGAGGGCTCTGCAGGGCAGAGCTGAGCCCCCAGGGCTGGGCTGGGCTCTGGCAGCACTGGCAGGGCCCAGCCCTGGGCACAGGGAAGCAGCTGCTGGCAGGGACAGCTCCAGGCAGCAGAGCCCTGGGCAGGCAGTGGGGGGAAAGTGGCCCCAGCCTCTGCTGGGATATTTCAAGTCCTCTCCAAACCCAACTAATCCATGATTACTTTTCTTACAGATCCCCATGCAAAGGCACCATAGCAAATGTCCAACAGCAGCTCCATCAGGCACTTCCTCCTGCTGGCATTGGCAGACACGCAGCAGCTGCAGCTCCTGCACTTCTGCCTCTTGCTGGGCATCTCCCTGGCTGCCCTCCTGGGCAACCGCCTCATCATCAGCGCCGTAGCCTGCGGCCACCACCTGCACACGCCCATGTTCTTCTTCCTGCTCAACCTGGCCCTCACTGACCTGGGCTCCATCTGCACCACTGTCCCCAAAGCCATGCACAATTCCCTCTGGGACACCAGCAACATCTCCTACACTGGATGTGCTGTCCAAGTATTTCTACTTATCTTCTTCATGGGGGCAGAGCTTTCCCTCCTGACCATCATGTGCTACGACCGCTACGTGTCCATCTGCAAACCCCTGCACTACGGGACCCTCCTGGGCAGCAGAGCTTGTGCCCACATGGCAGCAGCTGCCTGGGCCAGTGCCTTTCTCAATGCTCTCATGCACACGGCCAATACATTTTCCCTGCCCCTGTGCCATGGCAATGCCCTGGGCCAGTTCTTCTGTGAAATCCCACAGATCCTCAAGCTATCCTGCTCACAGTCCAACCTCAAGGAACTTGGGCTCATTGCTGTTAGTATCTGTTTATGTTTTGGCTGTTTTGTGTTCATTGTTTTCTCCTATGTGCAGATCTTCAGGGCTGTGCTGAGGATCCCCTCTGAGCAGGGACAGCACAAAGCCTTTTCCACCTGCCTCCCTCACCTGGCTGTGGTCTCTCTGTTCCTCAGCACTGCAGTGTTTGCTCATCTGAAGCCCCCCTCCATGTCCTCCCCATCCCTGGATCTGGCCCTGTCAGTTCTGTACTCGGTGGTGCCTCCAACTCTGAACCCCCTCATCTACAGCCTGAGGAACCGGGAGCTCAAGGCTGCAGTGTGGAGACTGATGACTGGATGGTTTCAGGAACATTAAACTGCTGGCCTATTTTGCCAAATCACTTATAATAAATTTTATTTTTGATACTTGTTGCTGGTTTCATTTTTAAGGTTCTTTTTGTTTTCTTTACATTTTTTCATATTGTCCACAAATAAATGTCATTGTTTGTGCCATTTCTCATTTTGTTTCTCTCCACCTTCCCTGTGGCCATAGACTGTCAATGAGGGGCTGTGCTATTTGTGACTTTAAAGGAACTAAAGGATGTCCCAGCAGAGTTTTCTGCAGAGATGCCCTTGTGTTGCCTTCTGTGGAGCTGCAGCAGCAATGTCTGTGTGCAGAGCTGGGGCAGATCAGTGCTGGCCCAGCAGCTGTGCCCAGCAGCAGCAGCAGCAGCAGCACTTGGTGTTGCCAGTGCTGCTGCCGTGGCCCTGCCCCGCTGCCCTGGTGGCCCTGGTGTTGCTGCAGGGCCTGAGTGCTCTCGGGGCCGGGCACAGCCCTGCGGGTGGCAGTGCCGGGGCTGCAGCAGGGACAGGCCATGGGCACTGCTGGGGCAGTGCTGACGCCTCAGGCCAGGCCCTGGGGGCTCCAGGCTCCTTGCCCAGGCTCTCTCAAGAACACGGCCAGGCCAATGCTCAGCACAGAAACCCCCGTGAGCAGCCCCAGGCTGGCCGTGGGCAGGCTGGGGGCAAACAGCATGGCTGGGGCTCTGCAAGGGCCCTGGGGCAGACGGGAAGGAGCAGCAGAGCAGGGGCTGATCCATGCCCAGTGCGCTGCACAGCCCAGGGCAGCGTCCCAGAGCGTCCTCATGCAGCTGCCAACAACATCCCCCCTCTGCAGCCCTGGCCTCTCCCCCAGCTCACACAGGTGCCCCATCCTTGCAGGCACAGACACGGCAGCACTGCCTCAGCAGCCCCTGTTTGCATTGCCCACAGCAGGGGCAGCACCCCTATGCTGTTGCTGTGGGGACATGAACCTGAGGGAGCACAAATGCCATCAGCCCCTGGGGCCAACAAGGCCTGCGGGACACCAGGGAAACCACTCAGCTTTGTCCTGGCCTCTGCAGTCAGCCAGAAAGTTTGTTCCCATCAGCTGGGAGTTTCCTGTGCCACTGCAGACACTGTTGCTCAGAGCCAGGGCTGCCTGGCAGCCACCCCCAAACTGCTCAGAGAATTTCCTTTGCTTCGCCTTTGCTTTCTTTTCTCTTCCTGCTACAAATGTCTTCATCTTGCCCATTCCTGCTCCCTCCCCTGCAAACAGCCCATCTCTGCCCTGCTCCTGCTGGCCACACCATTCCTGATCCAGGCCAGGAGCCATTGGCCTTCTTGGCCACCTGGGCACACTGCTGCCTCATGTCCAGCCTGCTGTCCATCAGTCCCTGCAGGTCCCTTTCTGCCTGGCTGCTCTCCAACCACTCTGTCCCCAGCCTGTTGCCCTGCAGGGTTTGTTGTGGCCAAAGTGCAGGACCCGGCACTTGGACTTGTTAAACCTCACTTAGTTGGATTTGGACCCTGGATCCAGCCTGTCCAGGGCCCTGTGCAGAGCCCTCCTACCCTCCAGCAGATCCACACTCCCAGCCAACTTGGTGTCACCACGGTTCCATGAGACCCCAGAGTGTCCCAATGGTCTCCATGATCCATGAGGCCTCCCAGTGTCACAATGTCCCTTTGGTTCCATGGGAGCCCTTGGTGTCACAAAGTCCCTTGTAGCCTCAGAGTGCCACAATGAATTCCTTGGTGCTGCAGTGTCACAATGGAGCCCTGGTGACACAAGATCCTGCAGTGTCCCCAGGGACCCTTGGTTCCATGGGACACCACAGTGTCACAATTGTTCCCTCAGTTCCCAGAGTCCTTGCAAGGGAGCAATGGCCCCTTGATTCCATTGTCCCCCAGGCTCTCCCAAGGCTCTCCTTGGTTCCACAGTGGCACAATGGCCCCTTGGTTCCACAAGGCCCTGCAGGGTCACAGTGGCCTCTGTGGTTCCAGGAGGATCCAGACTGTCACCATGGACTCCTTGCTTCCATTCAGCCCCACAGTGTCACCATGGCCCCTTGGCTCTGTGCTGCCATGTCGTACACAGTGTCACCATGGTCCTCTTAGTGCCACCAGGCCCCGCAGTGTCACAATGGCCCCTTGCTTCCCCAGGGCCCTGCAGTGTCACAATCATCAGAGAATCAACCAGGCTGCAAAAGACCTTGGAGAGCATCAAGTCCAACCTGGCACCCAACACCACCTTGTCCCCCAGACCATGGCACTGAGTGCCACATCCAGTCTTTGCTTAAACACTTCCAGGGACAGTGACTCACCCACCTCCCTGGGCAGCCCATTCCAATGCCCAATCACCCTTTGTGTGGAGAATATTTCCCAATGTCCTGTCCTGTGCAGCTGAAGGCTGTATCCTCTTGTCCTGTCGCTGTTCCCTGGGAAAAGAGCCCGACCCCCACCCGGCTGCAACCTTCTGTCAGGGAGTTGTAGAGAGAGATGAGGTCTCCCCTGAGCCTCCTCTTCTCCAGGACAAACAACCCCAGGCTCCCTCAGCTGCTCCTCACAGGACTTGTGTTCCAGTCCCCTGACCAGCCTTGTTGCCCTTCTCGGGACACGCTCCAGCCCCTCCATGTTCTTCCTAAATTGGGGGGCCCAGAACTGGACACACCATTCCTTATCCATAGGAGTGCCGGGGGTTGGATGAGGGAAATGGTTGAGAGGGGGCTGGGGACAAAGTTTGATTGTTATCAGACATGAAGGGTCTTGATCTGTATATATCTCTTTAGAGTGCATTAGAAGGTACTGGGGGTCAATATCAGTTGGACATTGCTGATACCAAGCTATAAATAGGAAAAGAATACAAGACAAAACTGTTCTCTTTGCATTGTTTTCAAAAAAATATATTCACATTAAATAAACTACTGAAATCCCTTTAATTAACCAGAGAAGAATTGAACATTTAAATGATGCCCAGGGGCTTTTCTTGTTCTGCTGTTTTGAACACATGTGTATGAGACTTTTTCAGTGAATTCCTGAACTGAAGAGCTCAAGACAGAAGAGACCTCTGGAGTAATAAAATTCATCAGCATCCTCCAAGTGGTTGAGGATCCGTCCCCTTAAGAGCAGCAATGAACAGCAATGGGCACAGCTTTGTGGCTGCTGTCCCAGCTTTGGCATGGGCCCTGGGCCTGGAGCAGGAGCAGCTCTTGAGGGCCCCAAGGCCGGGGCTCTGGTGCTGCCCTGGGCAGATGGGATGGCAGCAGGGGCTGCAGAGCTCTCAGCACCTCAGCCCAAGGGGAGCAGGGCAGCCAGGGAGCCTCCTTTGGCCTTGGCCCAGCACCTTCCCCCATGGCTGGGGCTGAGTCCTGTGGCAGCTGCAGCTGCTGCTGTGCCCTTGGCAGGGGCTGAGGCCGTGGGGCCAGTGCCCAGAGCAGCCTGGGCTGAGCAGAGCTGTGGGGCCAGAGCCGGCTGGGCTGGGCTGGGCTCAGAGAGGCCCTTGGTGCTGCCCAGAGCTCAGGGCAGCTGGCAGAGCTTGCAGGGAGCTGGGCTGGGCTCCGAGAGCCTGGCCCAGAAACCATCAGTGTCCATCTCAGCCTGGCTGAGCGTGCAGGGGCAGGACTCAGGCCAGGCCTTGTGGGGCAGGGCCAGCGCCTGTGCAAGGCATTGCAAACAGGCAAATGGCCCAGAGAGGAGGCTGCTCTGTGCCCTTGGTGGCAGGGACAGAGCAGGGAGGGGGCCCAGGACATTTGTCAGCGCCAGGCCCTGTGCCCAGCCCTTGGTAGCCCTGGCTGCTGAGCCCAGCTTTGGCCTGGGCTGAGTTTGGCTGTGGCCCAGCTCCATCCTCCTGCGGGTCTCAGGGCCTGTTCCCGGCCATGGCCAGCCCTGGCTGCCTCTCTGCTGGCCCAGAGGCCGGCAGAGCCCGGGGCAGGGCTGTCTGTGCAGCCCCACAGGTGCCAGGGGCTCTGCAGGAGCTGGCAGAGGCTGCCCAGCAGGGAGGCCATGGGGCACAGAGCCCCAAGGCTGCTGTGGGCACCACGGCACAGGGGCCGTTCCCAGCCGCAATGCTCCTGGCCTGGGCTGGGCCTGCACAGGGGCTGGGCCACCATGGCTGGGCCAGCACAGGGCCACAGAGGGGCCACGCAGCCGCTGCCGGGGCTGACAGCAAGGCCAGGCACACACAAGCAATTGCTGAGCATGGCCTGCGCTGGCCAGGCCTGACTGTGCCAAAGGCAGAGCTCAGCTGCCCTTGGGGGCTGCAGCAACACTCCAGAGCCCAAAGAGCCTCCATGGCTGTGCTGGAGACCAAGGCTGCAGCAGGGAAATGCAGGGCTGCTGTGGGATGGGGAGGCCATTGAATTCCAGCACACACCTCAGCTCTCTGATGATCCCGGCACCATGCTGGGCCCTGTTTCACACTGGAGCAGAGCAGATGTTGATGAGACAGGAGCCCTGTGGGGCTGTCAGGGCCCTGCAGCTTGCAGGGTGCTCTGCTCTCCCTCAGGTGCTCTTGGAGAGATCCAATCCCAGCTCAGGGCACCTCAGGGCACAAGTGGCACTGCCTCGATGTCTGCCTGGAAAGGGGCACAGGTGTTACTACCTGTTGGTTTCATAATACACAAGCAAATCTTTATTATCTGGGTCATTAGAGTACTTTCAAGAAATGGCAATATTTTTCCGCCAGTGTCCTGGTTTGAAAAGGACGCGAGTTTTTTGGGATGCTGTTGTCAAACCAATAGGTGCTCAGATTTGAATATTGGCACCTGGTGTGGCCACTGAGGACATGGATAAGCCTCTGAGAACACAGGGAGTTAAAAGCAGGGAACTCCCAGGGGAAGCTCTCTTGGTTCTGTCTGTGAAAGAGGTCAGAGCTGCCCTGCCCAGCTGCGGGCTGGCAGGGGAGGGGAAGCCATGCGGCCGCGTGAGGTAGGCCGGGCCGTGGACAGAGAGGGGAGGTGAAGGCCCCTGCAGGATGGAAGGGTGGAGGAACATTGGAGAGTCATCGGGCAGCCAGCCCTCCAGAGAGAAAGAGAGAAAGAGAGAGAGAAAGAGAGTGAGCCTGTGCCTGTGCTTGTGCCAGCTTGAAATTCAGTATCACATGCAGGCAGCACGGCCAGCCATAAAGGAGAAGGGGGGTGCAGCGAGAAGGTGCCCGGCAGGGCAGCCATGGGAGTTCTGGACAGGCAGAGCCTGAGATTTTTAACCCTTTTCTTGGATGATGGAAACCTTACTGATCCTCCTGGAGTTGAATGAGAAGAGAGATAGAGATGAGAGAAGAGGAAATGGGCCACGAGAGAAGTTCAGAAGAATCTTCGTTGAGAGGAGGTGATGGAATGGCCTTTGGCTGGACTTTTCCTGTATAGCCATGAACAGAACCATTTTTTTCCTGTGACACAGAGACTGCATCTAGGGGGAGGCAATGGCTTGGAGCCAAGAGAGTGCAGTGATGTTATGTGAAGGAGTGCGGGAACAGAGACAATGGGTGAGGAGGGTGGTGGTGCTCTCCATCTTCAGGGAAGAAGAAGAAGATCTCTGTTCTTGAGACCCCTCAGCCCCAGGGGCTGAATTTGGGAGGGACAGGTGTCCCGAAAGTGAGAGACTGTGCTTTTTTTGGAACTGGGCAAAGCATCCTTAAAAGGGGAACCCTAGAAGCAGCTCTGGTCCGTGTGCAGTGGTGAGAGCACTGGGCATGAAAGGAAGATGTCACGATGGCAAATGATCTCCAGGCAGTGCCACGTGTGACATGGAAACACAAAAGGTCTCAACTGTGTTTCCAGGGGAAGCCTATGGCACAAGAGGGACTCCTCTCTTCTTGATGAACTGAGAACTGATTATCTAAAGGCTGGTGATGGACTGAGAGTTGGTGATCTGAGGGGTGGTAGCTGAATTGAGAATCCAAGGTTTTGTCTTACTGTGATGTATTGGGAATTTGGTGGGGGGAGGAGGAATGTTTGGAAGGTTTCCATCCTGAGTTCTCTGTGTTTCTTTTATATATTGTAAGTTAATAAAGTTGGTTTTTTTTTCCCCTTTTATTCCTCAGCTGGAGCCTGCTTTGCCCTATTCCTGGTCACATCTCACAGCAGACACCAGGGAGAATGTATTTTCATGGGGGCACTGGCATTGCGCCGGCGTCAAACCGTGACACCTTTGTAGCAGATGATTGGCCCGTCTATAACTCAGAGCTCCTCTGCACCACAGGTAAGAGACCCAACCTGGCAGATACTTGGGACAGGTGGACAAAAATGCTGCCCAATGCTCGAGAGGAACCCCAAGAATTGGACCTGTTGGGGTCCTCCAAGGCCACGTATTGTGTCAAATTTTACTTTAGATGCCTGAAAAACAATTGGCCAGAAATTGACCGGACCACAAACACATACCAAAAAGACAAATCAGCAATTAACAAAGCCTGTAACTATCCCTATGGATAACTATCAACTATATTGAAAAGTGGTAAATGCAATGCCTTATTGCCTATCAAATTTTAACATGGTCTGATTTATTTAACAAGAATGCTAACAAATGTGCCATATAAAATGATGCCAGATACAGTCACAAAAAGCTGTTGGGTTGTTCAGCAATATGCTAAATTGCACGTTATTATATTTATTTTCCAGTAACCTGGCACTTCAAAAAGTCTTACTGAATTTCTGTTTCCATGGAATTTGCAGTTACCGTGGGTTTTTCTCATAACTGATTTACTTATAATTCTAACATGCTTGTTACAACTTGAATCCCTCCAGTGCACCATCATGCTGTTATTTCACTTATGGCTTATTCACCTTTAAGTAGTTTTTTTGTGTTAATAACCTTGGACAAAATTACATCATACCATTATCTGTAACTTTTAAGGATGTTCATTTTAATTCTGTTAAATTAAAACCCAATATTGTAATGCTCAGTTACATTCCGTTAAATTAAATAAGGCAAAGGGTTTTTTTTGGTAAATTTTGTAGATTTAATTTCTGTTAAGTTTCAGTATTGCTAAATTTGAAAAATGTTCTATTCCAGTTTTTATGGGTCCAGTTATGTTTGGTATTAATAGTAATTAATTTTGAGTTCTCTCGAGTGCGCTTTTTGTTCTACTAAGGTGATAATGAATTTAATTTGAAATCCTTTCAGGGCTGAGTTTAAGTTCCTCTTGCTAAGCTCTAGCGCTGTCCAAATAAATTTCTATCAGGTTTGAGTGTTATTTAATCTGAGGTAACATAAATGTTACTAGTGAGCTGTTCTGTGTTTTCCTTTGATGCATTTATTCTGTCATAAATACATCAATCTTTGTATTACTGTTTTTATAGCCAGCTTTTCATATGCTTTACCATCTTTTGGTGTAATTATCTGCAAGACACGTGTCATTTCAGGATCCTCCTTTTGTTCTCTAGCTGCTTCTGTATCTCTCAGACCAGACTACCCCTCTGGCTGGGCTCCGCACTCTGGCTCTATGGTTTGACCCAGTGCTGCCTCATCATTTTTAAGTATGTTTCAGAGGTCCAAGAAATGATATCTCAGCTTTGTGGGAAGCCTCCTCTAAACTGATGGCATTGTGACATCTACTCTAATCAGATGCAGCCCCAATTATTATCACAGAACCGCTCCAACATTCTGCTGGGTTTAAAGCATCTCTGTGCTGAGGGAATTTTGGAGGAGACAGCTCTTGCATGGTTCATTAGTCTGTCACCCCTAGACCTTTACTCCTAAGTGCTATTCTCAAGAGCCTTGTTTTAAATGACGTTCGGGAAATTCTCTCTCACTTAGAGCTTGGGTGGTGGCCAGGCCTTTGCTCTTCCTGGATGGGAATTGCCAACAGACCCAGATGTTTTCTGCATCAAAACTAGATTTGAGGTGTTTTGACTTGGCAATTTGACTCTCTAGACATGACAGTTGAACTCTTTTTAAAGGGAGCTTGGGAATTATTATCTGGAAATAATTCTCCAAGTCCCCCCTGAATCGAGGTTTGTCAGCTGTTTGCAGACTCTGGCATGATGGTACATTATTGCAGAGATTGCTATTTACCTAATTCCACCTATGTTGTTAGCTTTGTCTGCTATTTGAAATATTCCTGATTGTTGTATCCATATTATTCCTAATTGCTCTAAGTTTCTTGTCCACTGCATGTATTATTTTGCTATGATGTTTCTTCATACTCATAACAAAAGACATGCATCTCATTCTTAAAAAACAATAAAGAAAAGGAATGAATGCCGTAAGAACGTTCAAATAATGCAATATGTACATGAGAAATTTGGATGAGTAATCATTTTGAATAACGCAATATTTACATGAGAAATTTGGAAAAAAGACCATCACATCTAAATCCCAATTGAGTGTACCACAGTGAAGCCTGATTGATTCATTAACTTCAGGAGAAGATGTGCCTGTGTTTCATCAGCAGCAGCTCAAAGCAGTCACCTGTTCATTCCATCAGATACTGATCAGCTCTGAAAAAATGAGGCCCAGTGCAAAGAGAAATAACCTCATCACCTTGCAGCCTTTGCTTAAAAGGTTTCCTTGCAGCCTTTGTGGCCAGGGCAGGAACAGGAGGAGGACTGCCCAGACATGGCTGTGTCTGGAAACTGACAGAGGCAATTTGCCAACAAAAGCCTCCTGGCATCCTCACGGTACAGAGCTCCTACGAACCTTCTCCAGTTATTCCCTGTTCCAGCACCCAGGAGGACATTCAGTGATGTCAAAGATCAACATTTCCAGCTCACAGACTTTCTCATACTTCTCAACTCATTGAAAACAATGGTCATTTCTTTCCATTTCCCTAAGAGACATTGGACATTATTCTTTTGTTTTCTCATGCTGCAAAACCCTGCGTCAATGACTTGATAGAATTTGGTAAGTTTTGTTGATTGTAATTGGTCTTTTATCTTATCCCATATCTAACAGATAACCAGTGATAACCTTGATGAGATAATACCCTGACAAGAGTGAGCTGTTTCAACATCAGAACATAGGAGCCTTTTTTAAATGAACGAAAAGGGGGAGATGTCATAGACAGGTAGAATAATGATAAAAGAAAGGCCCTATGAAATCAGGCCTTGTTCTGCCATGTTAATAGCTGGCCTGTCATCACTTCTGAGTGCAGCTAAGCAGTTACAAGTTCCCATGTGAAGCCATTGTGAGAATGAGACTTTGTGAGCAATCTGTTCTGAGGGTGAAAAACAAATGCACCTGCAACAACAAGGGATTTGTCCCATGAGAATTAGTGAACAGAACAGGTAAACAATACAATAGAGAGATCTGATGCACAAGTAAAATCTATTTAATAACCAATAATAGAATAACTGATAAGAAATCTCTGAACTAACTAAAGTTGCACCACACAAGGTTTTTCAAACTGTGTAAAATGAGTTGTATGAATAAAGAATAAAGAGTTCTCCAGCTCAGCTGGGTCCTCTGGGATTTCAGTTCCCCCCTTCTTTGAGGCTTTGGGTTCCTCCTTCTTTGGGGCTTTGGGTTCCCTCTTCTTTGGGGCTTTGGGTTCCCTCTTCTCTGAGGTTTTGGCTGCCTTCTTCTGTGGGATTTTGCTTTCCTTCTTCTCTGGGGCTTTGGTGTCCTTCTTCTCTGATGCTTTGGTTTCCTTCTTCTCTGGGATTTTGGTTTCCTTCCTCTCTGATGCTTTGCTTTCCTTCCTTTCTGATGCTTTGCCTTTCTTCCTTTCTGATGCTTTGCTTTCCTTCTTCTCTGAGATTTTGGTTTCCTTCCTCTCTGATGCTTTGGTTTCCTTCTTCTCTGGGGCCTTGGTTTCTTTCTTCTCTGGGATTTTGGTTTCTTTCTTCTCTGGGGTCTTGGTTTCCTTCTTTGGGATTTTGGTTTTCTTCCTCTCTGGGGATTTGCTTTCCTTTTTTGGGATTTTGGTTTCCTTCTTCTCTGGGGTCTTGGCTTTCCCCTTCTCTGGTTTTGGAGGTTGCTTCCCCACAGAGACACCCTTCTTGTCCTTCTTCTGCATCTCTTCCTCCTCTAAGGCTTTTGCCTCCTCCTCAAGCTTTTTAGCTGACTGCTTCAGCTCCCTTCTGCAGACAAAATAGAAACCATGGCTGAGAGTCCCTACCAGAAACTTGGGCTCCCTAGTCCTGGCTGGCCCTGCACTTCATTCCTTGACCCTGAGGCCATTTCTGTGAATTCTCCTCAACCCACAGAGGCTGGGAACATCCCAAGTGAGGCCATTGGTGGAAGGGGACCTCCAGGCCCAGCCAAACCTCAGCTTTGCCATCAGAGGCTCTTGACTGTGCAAGCTCCCTCTGAAGGCACAGCCAGACCCCTCCAGCCCCTGCCCAAGGCTGATCCAGCAGCTCTCTGTGCTGGTGCCTGAAAACGCCCTTTGTCTCTTGGCTTCCCAGTTTAGAGCAGAGCACAGATTGCTGACATCTGCTTATCTCTCCTACAATTCTTACTCAGCTCATTCAGCCCCCTTCCTCCTGGGCATAGCTGAAGCATGATTTTAAAGAGTTCAGATTTCAGCTGAGGCTTAGAAGCAATTCCCATTGATCAGGATGTAAGTTAGACAGGCAGACCATAGGTTAATGATTATGAGATGCTAAAGCCAGAGCTGAATGTTCTATTGTTTACCATGAGGAGCTTCTTTCTAGAAGGAAGTGGAGGAAGTGAACTGTTATAAGAACATCTTGAAACCAGGAGAACAATGCTTAGGACCTGGGCTTGATGTCAATCAGTCACTAAGCAGGGGACCTTGGATCGTGCAGAGGGTCACAGAGACCTGATGAAGACATTCCTGACTTCATCCCTTAAGACCACACACCCAATTCGAGACCCGAATCAAGGGAGGAATTGCACAGGTGTGAAGGACCAATGAGCTCATTTGAATACAGAGCGGGGATGGGAGGTGCTGGGCTTGTGCAGATGTATTGTATGTAAGATCTTGGGCAATAAAGAGAGGGTAAAGAACCTTGGACAGCGCGGTCGCGCCTTTTAGGGACGGCTCTGGTGCCTCCCGCCGGTGTTAATAAACACACCACTGTCTAACTTTAATTAGTTAGAGAGTCTGTGTCCGTGACCTTCGGTTTTAATGACTCCTAGCCTGCTCCTTCATGAGAACAATGCTATCAGTCAGAAAGCAAAGGCTGCAGGAACTCCTCTCCTGCAAGGCAGGCTCTTGTCAGCCAGATTTCCTGCTGGAACCCAGCTGTGACCAAGCAAACCAGTGCTGGCTGCCATGGAAACCATTGGAAGCAGCCTCGTCCCTCTCCTCCCCATGAAACCAACTTCAGCCTGGCCTGAAGAAGTGCTGATGCACAGGCTGGCTTGAAGCAGCCTCCACTCCCAGCTCCACCCTTGGCCTGTGTGTCCTGAGCTGGGCTGCCTTGCTGGAGCTGAGCTTCTCCTGTGCTTGCCCACAGCTGCAGATGCAGGGGAGCCTAAAGGACATGAGCTTTTCTGGCTGCTGTCCCACCATAAGGAGAACCCTGGCAGATCAACATTGCAAGGGCTTCATCTGGGGCAGCAGCAGGACCCAAAGCAAGGTTTGCTCTGTGCCCCACGCCTGCCCATACCACAATGCCACTGTTTTGGTGAAGAAGGGAGATGATGAAGAAGATGCCACTCAACACCATGCACTTCAAGCCACCTCTAGAGGCAGTGCCAAGGCAAGCCCAGAGCTCAGCTCCCTGCAGGCAGCAGCTAAGCCAGGAGGGCTCAGCACTCAAATAGAGAAGAAGATGTTCTGTCTCAACAGGAGAAGGTCCTTCCTCTCTTGGGAGCCAGGGAGCTCAGAGTGGCCATCCCTGTGTTGCTGCTGGCCCTTGCTATGCAGCACCTCTGTGCTCAGAGTCCTTGGAGCAGGGAAGCCCTGCAGGGACAATAACCCATGGCAGAGCAGGAGCCCATGGAAGGCTGACTCACCTCTCCCTCAGAGGGGCCTGAGAGCCACAGTTGATCTCCCGGGGGCTCAGGGAGGAGCTGACACGTGAGGCCTCCCCGGGCACCAGCCCCTCGTAGCTGGGGCCTCCCTCCACGTGGCACAGCTGAGGGACACTGCAGGTGCTGCTGAGGTGGCCAGAGAAGGTGGAGGAGACCTGCTGGCTCTCTCCTGGCTGCAGCACAGCTGGCACTGGCAGGATACTGAAAGCCTGGATGGAAGACAGGAGAGATTGAGGTGCTGAGCATGGCAATGGATGCAGAAGAGCATCTTGGAGCAAAGTGCAGCTGTAGCCAGAGGGGCCTATTCCCCAAACACTGCCAGAATCACCCTCACCTCATCCTGCATCCATGCCACTGACCAGTGCAGGGACCATGGGGAAAATCCTCTCCCATCCTCACGGGTCAATGCATTAATTAGTACATGACATGAAAGTGACCTGGGATGTCTCCTGGCAGTAGAAATTCTCTCTGATGCACAACTTGCCTTTAAAAAGTTTCAAAACTTCCTGCTTTTAAAAAGGAGGAGACTCAGAGTGAGAGCTCTTGGAGCTGAGGGAAGGAGCTCAGCCCAGCTCATCTGACTCCTGAGGCTCTTCCCCTCTCTCTCTGATTTAAATGCTGCTTTCTCAAGGTGCTACAGCAAAAGCGCCTGCAAAAACTTCCTGTGGAGCACCTGAGGAGTTCCAGGGGGAGCAGTGCCCTCCACAGGTGCTGCACAGCGTCCTTGGGCAGCCCTACAACGTGTCCTGCACGGCCTCTCCAACAAGCAGCTGCTCCAGCAGCCCTTTGTGATGGGCCTGCAGGGATGGGAGGCCCCTCTGTGGCCAATGCTGAGGGCCCCCAGCGGCACTGGCAGCTCCAGCCCTGCTGGCCACACTGACAATGGGCAGTGAGACAGATTCCCTCCTGCCTTCTCCACTCCCAGGGGAGCGTGCGCCACGTCCAGGGAGCACCTGAATCCCTCCAAGCCTCGTGGCAGGTGAGGGTTTGCAGGAGTTGGTGCTGGCACCTGGAAAACATGCCATTTTCTGTGCTGGGAGGAAGAGACAGCCACTTTGCAAAGTCTCCCTTTGTGAGACAGCTTCAGGGCCAGCAGTGCAGCAGCAGCTCTGGGTGAAAGCAGAGCCCTGCAAACAGGGAGTCTGGCTGCCTTGGGAAGAGGCTCCATGGAGATCAGGATCATCCCAGCTGGCTCTGGGAAGGAAGCTGGAGGTCTTACCATGATGATGCAGAGAAAAGCCTCATCTTACTTTGGGAAGAAAACCAGGAAAAAAAAAAATCCCACACTTAACACAGGTCTGTAGGATCTGAGTCAGCTTCTCCAAGGAAAACTCTCCTATTTCTCCCTCCCACACAGCCCATACCCAGCCACTGGCCCTGCTGCCCAGCCCACTGTCAGCACAGCACAGCAGGGCAGCAAAAAGGGAGCTCAGCATCAGCAGGACTTGGTGCTGGCAGGCTGGGGAGGCAACACAAGCACTGGATGTAGAAGAAAATCTACCTCTGCTCCTGAAGAGTGGGTAAAATCCTGCACTTCTTTCAGGGCTCTGGCTGTATCCTCCTGTCCAGTCCTGAAGTGCCTCCATTGAGAGGCCAGGGAACCCAAACTGGTTTTCTTCTCTTTTGGTGGCTGGGGTTTGAATTTATGTGGGTAGAGCTCATCTCTGGAAAATAAGATAACTATGAACAGGGAGCTGCAGTGGGAGGGAGGGACACCTGCACGAGCAGCTCCTGGCCAGGATGCAGCCCCTGGGTGGGTGCTGGCACGTTGACCTGAGAAATGGTTTGATCCAGCCCTTCCCAATCCAGGCTGGAGCAGGTCTGTTCTAAAGGCAGCCCAGGGATGACACTGAGCTGCTGCAGCAGCTGCAACTGCTTGCATTGAGCAACTACAGAGGACAGGCATGAACACCTGGTGGGGATGCAAAAAGCACAGTGGGACAGGGAAAGACAGAGAAGGCAGCAAAAAGGTGAGATCTGAGGCACCGAGGGGCAGACCCAGCCAGTGCCCAGCCAGCAGAGCCCCCCCAGTGCCCAAGGCCAGAAACTCTGCAGCTCCACCAGGGATTTATCAGGAATGTTCCCCTGACACCGCTGGGGGGTTGGTTGACATTTTCCAACACTCCCAGGCGACTCAGGTCGCATTCCCCATCCATCCATCCATCCATACATACACAGGCTGTGGTGCTGGGATCCTGCCAAGCTCTGCCAGCCTTGGGCCTGGGGAGATTTCTGCCAGCTGTCCTGAGCTCCGTAGTTGTGCTCTCTGTTCCAGGAAGCAAGCAAGAAAGATTTAAAAAAAAAAAAAAAAAAACACAAAACAAACCACAACAGGGAAACCTAAAAAACCTTCAACAGCTCAACCTTGCTCAAGTTATTTCTTTAGGGACAGATACCACTCTCCAGCTGAAATGCTGGGCTTTTGGGGAAAAAGAAAATTACATGTTCACCTCCAAATCAAAAAGGATTAAGGTAAGAGAACCTTTCCAACTAAAAATTATTGGCCCAAAGCTTTTACCTTTGCAAGAAATCTCTAGTTAAGACCAGGCTGACAGTTAAACAACTGGTCCTTCTGGTGGGGAGAAACCCTCCTCTCTAAGGGAAGCAGCCTGATAGTTGAAAGCAACTGTTTGGTCAAACTTCAGGCTCCCTGGCACAGCCTGCATTGCCTGTCCTTCCTGTTCACTGATTTACAGGCAGTGCCACAATGGCCCAGGTTCTGATGTCTGGTGCC
The DNA here is from genome assembly GCF_051311805.1 of Agelaius phoeniceus. Lineage (NCBI taxonomy): Eukaryota > Metazoa > Chordata > Aves > Passeriformes > Icteridae > Agelaius > Agelaius phoeniceus. The sequence continues at coordinate 1,042,812 of NW_027509877.1, forward strand.
ATCCAGGGAATTTGGCATCGCCATTTCCATATGTTTTAATATAAGTTTCAATCCTTGCAACCACCCTTCAAATGCCAGCTTTCCTTTCTTTTACAGAAAGCTCAAGGTTCCCAGAAGTCTTCTGACGTCCTCTTTTGTGCTCAGAGGGATGACATTTTCAAACAGATGTTTCCAAAGTTAACAGCATTTGAAAGAAGAATGAACTCAAATGCCCCTGGATTCCAGCTCAGCCGAGCTCCATTCTGTGTCAGACCCTGAGATTGCCACCTCGAAGGCAGGAGCTGTTTGTGCCCCCCATCCCTCCTGTCCTTCTCCCCAGCAGCCTGGGCCTGTTTTCCCCGGCAGAATCCCTGTCCCTGTGCACCCTGCCAGGAGCAGCTGCACACAGGCTCACATCTCCCCTTGCCCTCACCAGTGGGTTTCTCTCATCCCCGAACACGCCGATGACAACGTTGGTGCGATGAGTGCCCAGGGCCTGCACTTCCACCACAACTGGGATCTCTGCTGTGCTCTGGGGCTGCACAATCCCACAGGGCTTGGGGCTGGAGTAGAGCACAGCAGAGTCCTCCTTGCGTTTCTGGAAGGGACAGAATGAAATGCAACTTCAGAGGCACCTCTGGAGAAACTTTAGACTCCTTAACATCCACCGCAACAGCAACTTACACACACGTTTCAAACTCCCCAGCACAAAGGTAAAAGGCACACACAAGATGCAAGAATTGTAGGCTTAGCACTCCCTGGGGAACCTGCAAGGAGGCTGCCAGCACAGGCATTGGTGTCTGTGGATGCAGCAGCTTTTCACAACCCTCTAAGATCTCCCACATGAAAACACCCTGAAGACCAGAACATCAACTGTTTCCTCAGGAGCTTCAACTGCCTCCTAAAGTTTACAGTCGGGTAGGATCCTGCTCTCAGCAGATCTATAAGACTGAAGAGAAACCAGCAAGGTCTTATCCAAACCCTTTTTTCCCCTGATAATCTCCTCAGTAATATTTGACAGAAGGAGGTGGATGTGATGCCAAACCTGGGGAATGAGCCCGTAGCAGCCAGGAAGGTGGCTGGGATTCCTAATGAGGATCTTCCTCTCATATGGCACCTTCAGGTGGCACTCATCGTACATCAGGACTGGGGAGGACACTTGGAGCTCAGGAACGAGACATCTGGGCAAAGAGATGACCCCAGGGCAATCAGAGATACTGAGAGAATGGAGAACGTTTCCCCCCAAAGATTGTGCAATGGAGCAGAACACATTGGTCACTGTCAAATGCACATTGAACAGCCCTACAGGGATAAATTGCCTTCTACCTCTTCCCACTCCAACACGTCTTGTCAAGGAGGGGCAAACCCTGAGAGGCAGCACCCAGAGGCTGCCCAGTGCCCCAGGCAGAGCCCTTTGCCCCACAGCTGCCTCAGCCCCTGCTTTACCCAAGAAGGCTTGACAGGACTCCTGGAACAGTCCCAGTGACCCATGAGCTCTGGGGGAGCCATCCCAACAAGGATCAGGGCTCCCTAAGGCTCAAGGAACAAACAACCCCAGTGTCTCAGTACAAATGACTCCCTTCTCTCCCATGGTGCTGTTGCCCTGCCTGAGAACTCAGCTGCTGGCCCCAGCCTTGGAGGGCACGAGACAGCAGCTGCCCCACAGAGTGGCTGATCAGCCACCCCCTCCCAGGCCCTGCAGCTCCCTGGCTCCTGCACTGCACAGCTCCAGGCACTGACTGGCCCCAGCTCCATTTGCTTGACAAAATGGCAGCCCAGGCACTGCCTGGATGGCTCTGCCTGGGACAGGGAACAGCACCAGGGAGCTGCATCCCTCTGGCATCACACTGACACCCACAGCAGCACAGCAGGGTGGAATTCTGCTGCAGCAAGAACGACTTTTGGTTTAAGTCTGAGAACATTAAAGCTCAAAATGGGAAGCACAGGGAAGGAGAAAAACTGGAGCTGACCTGCCACATCAAGGCTGCTTTCCCCTCATAAGACCTTGCCCTCCCCACTCTTGCTGGGAGCCACTTTCCCCTGTCATGTGCCCTCATGAACAGAACCAGACCCTGACTCTCAGCAGGCTGCCTGGTGTGTCCCAAACCAATGCAGGGTGGTCACAACCAGCACAACTCCATCTCTTGCAGGAAGAAGGAGAGGAGGCCCTCGGGAAATTTGTTCCACCTCAAGCACCAAAACCCAGGCCAATCAATGATACCATTCCTGGTCCCTTTAGAAAAGGGCCAGGACTGTGCTGGGCTGTGAGCAGGGGTGCTTTTCACCACAGGCTGCTGTCCAAGCACTGCTGTTCTCATGTCCAGCTGGCACAACATGAGGCCATTAAGCAGCTCTTCTCCTTGGCAGCTGCAGCCAGCAAAGCCTGCGCAAGGCAGTGCCTGGGGGAGGCCAGGAAGGGCTGGTACCTGGCTGTGATGACCACTGATGCCACTCCCTCACCAAAACCCTCCAGGTCCACCAGCAATCTCCTGTAGAATTCCATCACGGTGTTGGAACACAGGGTCACCTGGTAGAAAAAAGAACAGTAAATTCTTCCTTACATAAGCTCATTACCCACATGTGACATCCTCCAGTTCTTGAGGAAGGATTTGGCTTTAATTCTTCTGCTGGTCCATGTGTAGAGCACAGTCTCAGAGTAACAAAAGCCTTCTGGCAATAGCAGATTTGTTAAACACACCTTGCTATCACAGCATCGGTCAGCTTCATTAAAACATTAGACTAAAGCTCTACACACCACTGCATTCAAATTAAGGGGCCAATTTTTCATCTGACTACAATGACATAAATGCAGAGGAAATCTGACTTGAACACAATGAGTTCAGCTTTACAGCAGAAGGCTGAGGGCAAAGTGTGGCCCAGCAGGTGCTGGGCAGTTCATGGCTGCCATGGTACCCAGAGCCCGGGCTGGCTCTTAGAACTCCGGCACCACGCCAGGAGTGGGGAGCTGCCCCAGGGTGGGCATTTACCAGAGGCAGAGCCCTCAGAGCCACTTGCTGTACAGCGCAAGAGACAAGCCACCACAGGGACCAGGCAGAGGAGAAAGGAGGAGGCTCTCTGTCTTGAAGTTCCACAAGGAAGGGTTTATTCCAAATAAAGGAATCAGAGGCACAAGAGCCCTGGACACTCCTGTGCCAGGGCTTTTGTAAAAATACAAATCAGGGGGTGGATACAAACAGCAAATCAATAGGGAATCCTCAGGGGAGGAGTGAGGGGATTACATCAAGTGTCTGGGACCACTGGGGGTAGGAGGGTAAAGAGGATGGGTCACATGGCCAATGGGGTCTCCAAGAATAGGGGAATTCCAAAGGGGTATTGCAATCAGGGATTGGCCCAAGGTTCAAGTGGCAAAGAAGGTTTGGGAACAAAAGGGGCTGGGTTGCCTAGACAGGCAGGGAAAAGAGCTGGAACAAGGGGCAGGGAACGGCATGAGGGACAGCATTGAGGGAGGGTAAAACACAGGCGTGAGCCAACTCAGGGAGAACATGGGTGTACAACAGAACAAGGAATCGATAAAATCAATTTGAACCGCAACACATGGCTGCAGAGGTTTTTGTCTCCACTGGAGATCCCTGCAGTGAACACAAATTTTTCTGCTCCTCAGGAGAGGGAAAATGAGACCAAGAAGAAAAGCTAACTGCTTTATACAATGACATCTCTCTGACAGCCACCTTCTGCCTTCATCCTTGCTCTGCCCACTTGCAATCAAAGAAATCGCTCTCAAAAGCAAAAGAATGGCTTCAGGACTTGACCATATGGTATTGATCTCAGTGTAGGATTTTGGAAACAAACCAGTGCTCCTTGAGGAACATCCCGGGTAAGCCAGCTAGCAGAGGCCTCCCAGCAGTGCAGATCTCTCACTCCCACGATGCTCAAAGCTGGCACCAGAGCTAAAGCCCTCCCACACTCCAGTGAAGCTTCAGCCCTGGTGCTGAAGCATCTACGGCTGGATTCTTCCCATACCTCAATGTCCTGGTGTCCCTGGGGGAGGATGGTTCCTTGGCTGGGATTCATTGTGAACTCCCTTGGCTCCACATAGAAATGAATTCCCTTCCTCCAGGATGGGTCACCTTCTTTGCGTATTTGATCAAGGCTGTCAACAGCCGGCTGCGTGCCATCGTCCGACATGCGGAGCTTGAATGTCACGGGCACCATGGAGCAGTTGGTGAGGCGACATCTCTGGGTATAGGGAAAGCCTAGGAAAGGACACAAATATCCATTCAGGCACCCATTATGGCATGATCCTGGTGGGAATATCCTGCCAGGATAAAAGTGAGATTGGAGTTGAGCTCTTTATTTTCTGAACTACAGCTCACCGAGAAGCTGCATGAGGAATTAATCATCACTGAGTTCCCTTTGACACTGATTCCAGACTGCAGCCTTGAAAATGCCCACTCCTAGCCCTGCTGAACACTGCAAGCTTCTCTCTTTGGGAGGGGAAGGAGCTCCCTCCCCTGCCCCAAACCAGCACCAGTTATCTCTCAGTGATGAGTGTGCACCCAGACCCAGCATTTACTCTGAGAATTCAAGCTGTAAAATTCCCTGGTAAGTCTGCCAACATTCCCACTGTTTTCACGATACATAAACAGTGAGTTGTCATTGAGAAGAAGCTACAGCAAAAGGAAATGAGGATGGAATCAGGAACTAGAATGTGATGCACCCTAATGCAGTTTCTCTCTGCAGGACCCTTAAAGCATCTCTTGGTTTGGGCCAAACAGACTGAGCACATGACAGCTCAGAGCCCACTCAACTGGGGGCAAACCCCAGCCTTGGTTTGAGATTAGCAATTAGGAACCATGTCCCACCTCACCCAACAAACAGGGACATCACAGCCATGCTGCTCACTGTGATTGTGCCTGCAAGGGGATCCCCACTTTGGCTCTGAGATTTGCTTTCCATCCTGCAAAGCCAGAGATACTGCCACACATGGTGGGGATCTGTCTTTTAAAGCAGGACAGAGACACTAGAAAATACTGCCTTTCTATTCCTTGGTTCTATTTGATCTCACAATGGCAAAATGCCCCCTGAGGCAGCAGCAGCAGCAGCCCTGCAGTTGACAGCCTGAAGAGGCTGCTGGGGCAGACCAGGAGTGAGGGATGCTTTTCTGTTGGAAGGCACAGATCCCTGACGCTGTGTCCCAGCCCAGGCAACACTCACCAAAGGAGATGTCCCCGAAGTCGAGCTCAGGGAGGTCGAAGTGTAAATTCGGTCCAGTGACGCTGCCCCTGGAGGCCGAGGACAGAGCAGGAAAGGGCTCGGTTAAAGGCATTGCAAAGGTCCGGCTGTCGTGGCTCGGGGCACAAAACCTGGGCTCAGGGCACCCTGGGTTTCCAACCAACACAGCACCGTGTGCTCAGCACAGGGCCCTGTGCACAGGGGGCAGCTCAAGCCAAGGGGCAGCAGCCAACAGCCACTGATGGGCAGGCAGGAGAAGCCCCTGGGATGCTGGGGGTCCCATGAAGGACCCTGAACACACACCCAGACATGGCTCCGTGCCTCAGTTTCCCCAGCTGCAATGGGATGGACATCAAGGTGTCCCCACAAACTTCTGTAACCAGCCTTTCCAGCCACAGGTTCCCTGCTTTGCTCCTTCTTAGCTGGAACTGCTGTTCCCGTGGAGGAGCTTTCTCAGGAGAGTTTGACCCACACAATCATTACAGACACAGTTCTGAGACATGAATCCAGAGGAGCCCCAAACATCCTTTGAAAAGAGCAGCAACAGTTCTACCCAGGGGACAGGTGAATCCTAGAGGAAAGGACTGGTGAAATGTTCCCTCTTGATTTCCAAACTAAAAAAGCAGCACTTTTCCTCCAAAAACAAAGCCAACATCATTGTTTCTCCACTATGGGCAGACCTACTCACCACTTTTCTCTTGCCAAATAATAACTTCCTTGTTCCTTTTTATCCATCTCCCTTATCTTATTGGTACAATCAAGTGCAGATTGCTTTCATTTCTTTACTGCCTTGAGCCAGTGCCCCCCAACAGCAGGAGCCCAGCTCCAAAGCTGCAGAGCAGCCAGCATCAGCTCTCCTGCTTCCACTCCATTATCCTAGCAGCACATGGCTCAGGCTGGCAGGGACAAGGCCTCACACTGCTGTGGTGCTGAGGACTGAGCTCTGCCTCCCCTGTGATCAGCCCTTCTCCCTTTGGCTGGGCCAGGATTGTCTCCTGCCATGGCACCAGCCCATGGGATGGTACCCCTGTCCTTGGCACAGTTCCTGCTGCACAGTTCCTGACTCCCACATCAGCCCTTTGCTGGCTGTGCAAAGGAGGCACCAGAGCACTCTGTGCACAGGAGCTGGGAGCACAGCTTGTCCCCCACAGCATGGCCATGAGAGGGGAGCTGAGGCTGCTGCTGCCCATCTGGCATGGATTATTAATGGAAGTTTTTAAAAACACTGCTGCTGCTACAGAATCCCCCAGGCTGGCCCATCTGCAAAGCCCTGGGGGCCTTGCTGGGTGTTCAGGTGGGACATCCCAGAGCAGTTGCTGCCCAGAGCTGCTCCATCCCACTGCCTGCCATGGCCCAAGGCAGAGGGAGATCCCTGCAGGGAGGAGTCATTGCAGCTCCTGGGTACCACACAGGGCAGGAGGCATCCTGACACTAAGGCAATGCCAGGATCACAGCAGAGATTAAGACCTCAGGCATCACCTTTTTTCTCTGCTCAACCCCAAAATGAGGTAGGTGGGGGATGTCCCAGAGACAGCTACAGATGTGCCCACCAAGCTCCCAGAGTCCTTACCTGATGGTCAGGATCACAGGTGTAGGAGATCCAGCCACACTGAACTGGAATTTTTCCTCAAAGCTCCCCAGCACGGTGGTATGGAAGGAGATCTGAACAGTCTGGGTCCCACCTGGTGCAATCATGCCCCGCTCAGGCTCAACCGTGAAGCAGAAGTCCACATTTGTGGTTGAAGGGATATAGGTGAAGGGAGCATCAAGAGCTCCTTGGTTAATCAGTTCCACCTGCAGAAGCAAGAAAGCAAAATGGAAATACAGGTGGAACCTTCCCTTCTTGTGAGTTATTGTCTAATGATGCAATGAACACCCAGCAAAGGCAGAAGATGCTTTGTGCTGCTGAATGGCAGAAGTCAAAAGATACAACAGGACAAGTTCTGCCTTTGGGTTTTCATGCAGAGCAGTGGCAACTCCACAGACCTGCAGTCACCCTGGGCTTATCCCATGGACACAGAGCAGTGCACCTCTGCTCAGCATCACCAAGCTCATGGGGAGCTGGCCCTGAGAGCCCTGAGTGGGGTGATTGCAGCTGCGGAGTGAATCACCCCAGAGCTGCTGCTGCCCCACTGAGCACAGCTCCAACAGCACCATCTACTCATTCACCTTTCCCATACCATGGAAACAATTCATTGAGAATGAGGCATCTGCATCAAAATGTACAGACAGCACCATCCTTTGGTAAGAAAACTCAGCGTGTCTTTCCCTTCCCCAGCTGCGCTTTTGAAAGTGTCTGGCATGATGTAGTGCCTCATTTTCTACCTCTTTGAGTTGTTCCCTCATGAATTTTTTGCAAACTTGACACTGTTGGGGGGGAGGCAAATAGGTAGAAAAATCCTTTGCTTTATTCCCAGGAACACTTTTCTCCTTCCAGAGCCAGAGATGCACCAAGGCTGAAGTGTGGTGAGGGACTGGTCAGCAAGGGAGAGAACTCCCAAGCCCTTTGCAATGGCCAGCACTGAGCCAGGAGGCTGGATGGATTTCCTGTGACTTCAGCAATAAGCAGGGACACTTGACTGGAAGCTGTTTGCAGTGGGCTGAAGCTCAAAGGCAGCCAGTTTGTTGCAGCTGCTTCTGCAGAGCCCAGTCCAAAGGTGCCTTGTGTCTGGCACTGCCACAAAAGCCTCTGAACATGCAGCTTTTTGACCCAGTGTTGGTTTCATGTGGCAAGGGGTTGTTTTGCAGGAAACCTCCCAGCTGATCCCTAAGGAAGGCTGCCCAAAAGCAGGGACTGGGGCTTCAGGAACAACAGACACACGTTTCTGACCCCCCAGGTTTGAGCAGTACATCAAATATTCCCTGCTCACAGCTGCCCAGGTTGGCAGCAATTCCACAGCTCCACCAGGCTTGCTGCTGCCTCAGGAGCCATCAGGATCCATCCCAAGCCCTGCTGCTCACCTCATAGACATAGGAAGTGTTGATAAAAATCTTCCCAAGGTCCAGCGTAGGAGAGCTGAGTTCAACCAGGGGTCCTTGGCCTTTCCCTCTGAGGCACAGGGGCAGCCTGATCTCACAGCCTGGGGAGAGATGTCCATTGCAGTACAATCATTCCCTCTGTCACACTGGATTTTCCAGGCTGCCTCAGTGCTAGTCCCTGACTCTGAGCTGGATGTACTCATGCTTGGAGCTACCTGGTCTAGGGGGAGGTGTCCCAGCCCATGGCAGGGGCCTTGGCACTAGATGACCTTTAAGGTCCACCCCACCCTCATCATACTGTGATTCTGTGGTTTCCTTCCCGTGCACCTAGAGGAGCTTTGAAATCCATTCAGTGCAGGCACAAAAGCTCATGATGAGTTTGGCAATTACCAAACTACCAGGGCCAGGAGCACAGGCCTTTGTTGCCCAAGTGCTCCCCTTCTGACACTCAGCACTGTGTTCTGTTTCCACAGAGTGAGAGCTGCAAGGGGACAACTCCCACACAGGCAGAGAAGCAGCTGCTGGCCAAGGGTGCTCCTTCTACAAACACCCTGTGCTCAGTGGGGCTCAGCCACCTCTGCTCTGCTGCTGTCTGGGCACTGGGAGGTGATCCAGGGCCAGGGAGCACATTTCTAACTCAGCTCCTTCCACCTGATGATGGATCCATGGCAAATGGACCCATCCTGGAGGCCAGGGGCCTGCAGGGGCTTAGTGCTTGTTCACTAAAGCTGTTCTGCTCTGGAGCTCTCTGGCCTTTGAGGAAATGCTGGCAAAGCCGTGGCATGAAAACCTCTCCCTGCACTGCCTGGGCTGTTCTGGGATCAGTAAGGCAGACCCAGCATTCTGAGCCCTGGCCTTGCACAGGAGACTCCCTGGAGGCTGCAGGGCCAGGGGGGATGTGCCAGCACTGCCCTGCTGACCAGGGACTCTTCCCAGCACTTCCATGGGAGCCCAGTGGGCTCAGGCTTGCACCATGGCTTCACTGAGGGGGACAGGAGCAGGGCAAAGGAGCCGCACCTGAGACATGGCAGTAAGCCACACTTTGATACTCCAGTGCTTCCAGGGGTTTGAAGGTCACCGTGATTTCAGCCGAACAATTTGGCCCAATTTCTCCCTCCTACAACAGAAAGAGACAGCAAAGCATTGCTCTTCAAACTCCACATTTCTTGTTTCCAACCACAGGCCTGTAAGGCTTGATTGAGCATCAATGATGAGTGAACAACACAAGCAGCCAAGGAAAGCCTCCAAACCCAGCTCAACACAGCGCTGGAAGCTCTCAATGCTCAGCTGATCAGCTGCCACTCTCCACAATATTCCTGCTGCTCTGACACAAGCTCTTGGTCCCATCATGCTGCTGTCAGCTCCATGGGATGTAAGTGCCACTGTGCACTGGTGGCTCTTGGCCTTAGATGGGCCATAGGAGTAACCAAGAAGAGACAACTACAGATATTAGTTAAGCTGTTTTGAAAGAAAGCAGAGGTTGGGATTATTCTGGGCTTTACTGCAAGATGAGAAGGGATTTTGCTCCGTGCAGACACCAGGCATTCATCATCTCTCCCAATGCCAGTACTCAGAATCAGGGCTCTGGCTGATGGGAGCACGTGGCAGTTTGCTTGCATCACCAGAAAAGGAAAAGGTTTTGTGTCCCTGTGTGCAGGAGAACTCCAAAGGCCCATTTCAGCCTTGCACCCTTGTGTCCAGGCTCACACAAGGATGACACTGGAAGGGACACTCAGCAATAGTGCAAGGCATGGTTACAGGAGGGGATTGGCATTTCTGTCATTAACCTTGGGCTGAGTTTGGCCTCCTTTTGCCAGGGAACCATTGCAAGCTTCAGGTCAGTGTGTGAGCTGGCAGTGCTCCAACAGCCTCTGCTGAGCCCCACGTGTGGGGGGAGCCCCTGCCTACAGGAACTGCTCCCTGTGACACTGCAAGGACACGCACACAGGGCCTTGAGCTCCAGCCTGGCAGCAGAGCTGGGCTGTGTCAGGCTCCCAGCCCTGCCTTGAGCCTGCAGGGCACAAATGCTTTGAGCAGGGAGCTCTGCAGCCGCTCCAGAAACTCCACATCCTCCCTGCCAGCACATGGGGCCAGCTGAGGATCTGCCCAGTGACTGCAGCCAGGGGAATGGTGCTTGGGAGGAGGAAGAGGAAGAGGAAGAAAATGAGGTTCTCGGGTGTCACTTACCAATGGCTCAATGAAAAAATTGTCACTGGCGAACAGCAGGGGGTCATCTTGCACCTTTGCCTTCTTCTCCTGGACCCTGCTTCTCAGGAGGGCAGTGTGATCTTCAGAAAAGCCCTGCACCTTCTCTACTTCTTTCTCCTCCGTGAAGTTTTCCAGCCACTCCTCACCCGATGGGTGCAGCAAACGACACTGCCTGCAGCCCCAGGGAGAGAGACAAGGCCAGCTGATCATTTAATAAGCCACAGATTTGCAGAGAGAAGTGGGAGTGCAGGAGAGCAAAGCACTTGGGGAGGAGCAGCAGCAGCTCCCCAGCAAAGGCTGAGCCAAGCCACGAAGGTCCCACAAGGATCAGAGGATAACTTGTTGTTCACTGGCACAGCAGGGAGTTTCACCCCACACTTGCAAGCTCAGGAGAGGTTTCCAAAGCCAACATCCCTCCAGAGAAACCTCCTGGCTCAAAGCCTCTGCCAAAACTGAGGGAGAATCCACCGACCACCTCAGCTGGCTTTTCCTCCCACTGAGCTGCTTGGGGGATGCAGATAAAGGTCACAGAGCACCCACTGCAGCACTTCCCTGGGAAGGGGAGATGTTGCCAGGTCATGTAGGAAGAAGATTAGAGAGACAGGAGCCCAATTAGAACCTGAGGAAATCAGTCATTGCAACCAACCTTTCCTTCCCAAAATGCCATTCCTGGTTGGAGTATAAATGGAACTGGAATGCTGAGTGCTGAGCTCCTGAAGCCCAGGGACACACACCCCAGTGCTAGGCATGGTTTACTTGGCCTAAACCATTCAAAAGCACCAACAGCCCCCTGAGGCCATAGGTTAGTTTCAGTCTTGGGCCATATATCTCACTGAAATGCATCTTCCAAACCAACCTCCTCTTCTCTTTATTCTCTTCTTCCTCAGAAGGCAAAGCCTTCCACTGGAAGTGGGCTGTGATGTTACTCCTGTTTTCCAGGAACACGGTTGTCTGGTATGCCATGGTGATGAAGGTCTTGCCAGCCTCCACGGAATTTGTGCTCAACACAACATCAACATCTACAGCTTCTCCATGGAGCTTTGTGTGGATACTCTCTTCACCTGGAACAAAGCAAAGGGGAGTCTTTGCTCAGCTCACTGGCTGATGGAAGCACAAGGAACAGAACAAATCCCAGGGCACAAAAGAAGGTGTCACAGTTTTTATCTGAATGAGCAGTTCTGTGGATCAGTCCATTTGTCACATCCTGACAGCTCTGTGTGTAGAGTGGTGAGGATGTCCTGGGCAGCTCCTTAAACCCCTTAGTTCTGAGTGTGTTTGTAGAGCTTTGGCCCCAAGGTGACAGGATGGACAGTGGGATTGGTCAGTGTGCTCTGGTGACCCACTCAGATCACTGGGATTTCTGCATCCAAGTCCTTCAGGTGACAGGGTGAGGAGCCCTGTTCAGCCCTGCCTGGCCCAGGGTCTCCCTGGGCATCCCACGAGACTCCCATCTCTCCTGATCCCTTGGATCCCTTGTTGCTGACCAGCAAATATGCCTGGGGGCAGGTGGGCAGCAAAAGGAGGCCCAGAGGAACAAGTGAAGTGACAGCGCACAGCAGGAGGGGACACAGGTGAGGAAACACAACCAGCCTGGCTCTGCAATATGACAAACCACTCTCAAATGAACACCATGAAAATCATCATCATCATCTCCCTGTCCAAACCCACAGCCACATCAGTCTTGAAATATTTTCTATTGTTCTGATCTCAAAAACCAAGCTGGCGCATTGCACATTAAATAAAAAAGGGACAATAGAAAGATTAATAAGTACAGAGCAGCTTCTACATTAAGACTGAATGGGATTCCTCAGTCTAGAAATCAAATGGGAGATAGATGTGAGAGGTTTGTAACAACATGAACAGCCTGGGAAATGGGCACAGGGAAAAATTGGTCTTGATTTGTCACCAAACAGGAACTTGAGGGCCTGAAAATGTTATTAGACAGAAACTACATCTATGTGTAAGGGCCACATAGAAAAAGGATGTGTGACAAGCCAGTGGAGAAGCAGCATATGGGACAGAGGTGTGCAAGAAATCCATTGCATTGGAGAGAGTCTGATGGAGACCTCACATCCAGCACGGCCCAGGAATCAAATAAAACTTCACCCAGGCATAGCCACATGGTAGTGGAGAATCAGGGATCCTCCTTCCTCCACTCAGCAACTCCCAGCAAAACAGGAATCAAAAATCTTCACCCTTTAGACGGGATCCACTTTCTCAAGCCCCTGAACACCAAGGAGTTTTCAGTTTTCTTTGGGGTAAAGCTGAACAGGGAGGTACCTCTGGAGGGAATGCAGGGGGAGGGACAACAGGGAGCCATGTGGAGAACTGTCCTGTGCCCTGCAAGGGCCAGCACTCACCTGTGTTGCAGCACAGGGACCCAAAATGGTCCCCGTTGGTCAGCGCATGAAATGTCACTGTCACCTGCATGGTGTCCCCAGCAGCCAGAGTTCCTGCGGTCGGCACCACGGAGAAAGGACTGCAACACAAAGAGAGGGATCAGGGCTGGGGGGACACCTGGCCAGGAGATTCCTGCTGCACTGCAGCTCCCTTGGGCAAGCAGGGAGCAAACCAAGCACAGGCAGCAGAGGACAGAACAGACAGGCTCAGAAACAGCCCCTGAGCCACTGCTGAGGAGATCCAGCCCTCACAAGATCCTGGGGGTAAAATGACCTCAGCTCCCCCATACTCTGCATCCAGCTCTCTGCAATGAGGCTCAAGGGTCCCACTGCCAGCAATCCCATCAGAGAATGGTTTGTGAAGAGCACAGAGAGGGTTCAGAGCTATCTGCATGCAGAACTTGACACTGACTGCCTCAGGAATTTCTCTTTTCCTGCTGCCTATAAACCTCATCTCAGGAGATGCAGATGTTAGGGCACTACCTGTCCTGGGATATTACAGCCTAGGAATCAGACAGGGAGAAGGAACTTTTCCTTGAAGACCAAGGAATAGTTACAGTTGAATTTGCAGTGTGATTCTTTGGTTTATTTTGCCTTGAAAATATCCTGATTTAGCCTAAAAAGGGCACATTTTATCAACATTTCAATGAAAGCTGCTCTAAGAAAAGGAGCAGTCAAAACTCTGAAAGAGTGCAAATGCAGATTAGAGCAATAGAGTGACATGGAAACCCAAAAGGAGGATGCTATTTACAGTCTGAAGGAGCCCATGCCAGCTAAATGAAGCACCATGAGCAGGAGCACATCAAGGAAGCAGAACAGGAGGTTTCTGTGTGTTTACCAGCAATGCAATCTGGGACTGTGGCTTGTTATCCAGGCTGGTAACTGTTGCTTGGCCCAGCAGAGAAACTCTGTGTGAGGTGTTGGAAATGTTAATGCAAATGTGTTGGTGCACTTTGGATTTAACAGGAGCCATCAGGATTGGTCACCAGGTAAAGAGCTCTTGCCTGACAAGCACAAGACTCTGTGCTTTGATGCTCAGGGACAGCTCAGGGGAAATGTGCTTTGTGCTCTTCTCCAGCCCCACTGAGGAAACAAAAGTTCCTGGCCTGGGTGCTTTGCTGCTGGTCAATCTGTCATTTAAAAGTCTGTTCTGGGGAGTTTGGTGATGATTACATCACACACAGAAATAAAGAGAACATCTGGCAAGCTGAGCTTGATTGATGTCACTTGCTTCAGGTTCAGCTCATTCAGGACCTCTTGCTGCAATGATGGGCTGAGCTGTTCCCATTCCCACTGGTGAGACCATCACTGCCTGATGGAGAAGCCTTGGGCCAGCAATGTTTATGTGCTGGACGTGAGACTTTGGAGGGAGGGGAGGAAAGACAAGGCCTCAGCAGCCCCAGAGCCAGATCAGTGCACGTGCTCCTGCATCTGCCCCGGGGCTGATGCCAGCACTGCTGCAGGTCCCTGCTGGGGCTCGGGGGGATCAGTGCCTGCTGGGGGCAAGGCACGGGATTTTCTTCTTATTCTTTTGCCAGAAATTCCACCAGAACAGAGAAGCTGCCATTTAAGGGAATCCCTGGCCACACTTCAGCACTACCTTCCATTCCATTCCATTCCATTCCATTCCATTCCATTCCATTCCATTCCATTCCATTCCATTCCCTTCCCACTGCTGCCCCATGTTACATGTTCCTGCCCTCAGATGGCAGGATGGGAATAACACTCCTCGGGGTGACTTCAGGGGTGACTTCTTTCTCTCTTGCCTGAGAAAGAAGGTATCTTCCTCTTTTCAAATTATCAGGAGAAGAGGATCCAGCCAAGTCCAGGACTCAGTTTCAGGACTGAAAAACTCAGTGCAAATCAGCCCCTGCATCTCCTACATCCCTGGGCTGTACCCACTAGACTCCTCTGTTCCTGCTGTAGCAGTCATCTGCATTTCAGCCAACATCACTAAGCTGTTCCCTGAGCCCACAGATAGAAGAGCTGTGAAGGAGACATCCCTGACACTGTAAGAACCAAATGAAAACCACTGCCAAGAGATGGGGCTGGCAGGCTAAATTTTGGCCTTTTATCTGTTAATTGTGAGCTGTTCCTTAAGACAGTTCTCACCCTGTTAGAGCTGCCCTTTCAATGAATCACCATTGCACCCAACAGGCAGAAAAGAGAAGCTATGGAGGGGGTTTTAATAGGTTGTTTTCTTCTGCTTTTTAACTAGGTCCATTTGTTTGTTTGTTTTCTTGTATGGCATCTAAAGACAGGTCCAGATCTCCCAATGGCACCTTGCAATCCCCAGACACTGGTCTTGCTTTGAGCAGTGTGTCTGCTCAGGTGATTTCCAGCAGAAATTATTCTGTACTTTTACCTTCTAAATCAGCCCAAGTGCTTTTCACATATTCCCTAAAGATCTCCTATTTCCTATACACCTGTGCATATACCTATGGGCATGTGGTACATTGAGAGGCATTAGAGGAGCTCGACCTTCATGAAAGCTCCCAGTGAAGAGTTCATGATCTTTTGGAAAACATTTAACACAAACCAAAAAGAAAAAACAGCAGAAACACAGGAACTTCAGAGTATTCAAAAAGAAATCTCAATGAAAGGGGGCACAGCCTTATTCAGAGATTTAAATCATCTGTTTGAAATCTTAAACTGGCTTTCAAAGGTTCATCATGGAACAGAAAAGGCAGCTGATGCTCTGAGGTGACAAGGGAAATCAGAGCAGCTTTAGTAACAGGAACTGCACCAGCTGCCCACAGCACAGCTCATGTTGGGCATCTGATGCAGGGACCACTGGAGAGCCACGTGCCTGGGGCCTCCCAGAGAATGGGTCTGTTTGGCTGGCAGTGGTGAGTAAGCATTTCAGAAGCTGCTTGTGCTCAGCAAGCCAGCTACCAACGTGTTCCAGCACCCTCCAGGAAATCTGGGACAGAGAAAGCTCAAAGGCTGCATCCTGCTAAGAACACTGAAAGCAAGAGCAGATGCCATCCATCCTGCTCACTTCCAGCCAGGGCTGCAGGGCAGCAGCTCTGATGCTCTGGTTCCTTTGCTGCTCTTTCCCAACTCTGCTCTCACCCAAAGGTGATATCCTTTGCACAGGGACAGATGAGCTGCCTCACCTCTGGGTGCTCAGCTGGTAATGAGCTGTCCGGTTACCGACATTGCGAACCAGCAGAGTCTTCTGGGTGCTGTGCTTGACCGGACACTCGGAGAAGTCCACCTGGGCAGGGAAGTCCAGGATGGCTCGGGCACCGATGGCCCGAATTGGCACAACGATCTTCTCCTTTGCCATGATACAGGTGAGCTCATGGGAATAATCCTGCAGGAAAAGAAACTGGCTCAGCACAGGGCATTTAGTGCCATCCCTGTGGCAGAAGAAAAACCATTTCCTGTAACTCATCCATGGCATCAATTTGCCGGGCATCAATTTACCTATTCCACCCTAAAATGAACACTGAGTTTTTCTAATATGTCACATTTTAAAGGCACCAGTGCCCTTTGCAAAAGCTATCCCAGTGGCATTAAGCTCTTGTGTCACTTGGGTCATACGGAGAACTGCCCTAGGCCACCATCATTTTCACTCACAAATTTTAATGATATTAAATAATTCCTAAGCTCCTTCTAAGGAACATGGAGCTAGGGAACACAGCACATTCCTCTTTAGGTTTCTATATTCCCACTGTCTGAGAATAGGACAAAGTGTTAAACTGACTCTAAGCAGCAAGAGGAAGATGAGAAAACAGCTGCACCCAAAGAGATCCTGCACCTCTGGCCTGGTGCAGAAACATCAGTTGGCTCAGAACTCCCCTCTAACTTTGCCTCTCCAACCAAGTCAGGAGAAGAACAGTGCTAAGAGGTTGCAGGATGCTGTTGGAAAGGGCCTCTCTTTGTTTGCCTGCAAGGCTTCCTCCCTTCCATGCCATGTCCTAAACCCTTCTGGATGAACAAGTCTCCAGATGCCAGCAGTGAGATCAGACTTGCCAGGGCCTCAGCACTGCCGTTCAAACCTCCATGCAGAAGCACCTTTGGCACGGAATGGGTGCCAGCTGACAGAGCAAGCACAGTGACAGGCATGAAGACAGAGCCCCAGCAGTGCCACTGCCACAGGCTCTGGGCCCACAGCTCTGCCTGCAGCTTGTACCTGCCCTACACGAGCTCCTTCAGGCAGGTGTCCAAGTCCCCTGCAGCTCAGCAACCTCCTGCTGACCAAGGGCACCCAGAGCCCAGTGTGCCTGTGCCAGGCTGGGCTCACGGGCACAGCACATCCTCTGCCCTGCCCCTGCAGCTGTGCCCTGGTCACCTGTGCTCTGGGACAGCACAGCTGCAAGGCTGCAGAACAGAGGGGGTGAAAAAGCACCGTCTTTGCTCCAGCCCAGGGGCAGGCAGGGAAGCTGTTGGCAGTCAGGAAGGAGGAAAGCTCTCTGACCTCTTTGTCCCTCGAGTGTTTTCCATAATAATGAAACCCCTTCCACTGGACCTAGAGATGGCTGAACAACTGTCAACATCTCTTTGTCATTTTCATCCTGTTCCCTGTGCATCTTCCCTTGGGAATGCTCAGGGATGTGCAGGGAGGGGAAGCAGAGCCTGTCAGGCCTGGCTGCAGTGCCTGCCAGCAGTGCCAAGGTGTGACTGGCTGCTGCAGGCTGCCTGCCCAGGGCCTGGAGCCCAGCTCACAGCATGCAATGGGCTGGAGCAGAGTGCAGGGAAAACAATGGCTGTGGAGATCATTGTGTGCTTTGGCTCCTCCAGCCTCACCTTGTTCTCGTCGGGGCTGAAGCGGATGCGCACAGGGGCAGAGGCGCCTGGTGGCACGATGTGGTACACATCACTGGGGCAGGCCAGCTGGAAGTAAGGTGAGCTCTCCATGCAGACCTTCACCATCTGAGCAATCTGCAGCAAAGACATCACATGATGATTTTGCCACTTGTGGAAACGAGAGGAGACCTGTCCGTGCCCTGCTGACGTCCCTCCCTGGCCCCTTTTCCAAAGCACTTTCAGCTGTGCAGGCACAGGCACATCATTCACAAGGCTGAGCTTGAATCCCTCCTGTCTGGCTCCAGCATTGTGGCCAGGGCCAGTAGGGCAGTGCCTGGTGGGAAGGAAGGGCCAAGCAGGTCAGCACCAGCAGGATGGAGACAGAGCACCTGAACCAAGTCATCTGCATATTCAACAAGGCCAAAAAACCTGCTGGCTTCTGCCTGCACACAGCCATGAAGTTGTCATGTTCCAGGGGCGAATGTGCTACCTGAAAGCAAAGCATCAAATTGTCCTGGGGGAAGGAAAAAATTCCCTTCTAGCAGATGAGGTTTGGGTAGGGACGTTGTGGAGATAGAGTCATGCAGGCAGAGCAGCAAGAGAGGAGACCAAACCACTGTGGCCTTCCTGGGAATAAAAGTAAACCTGAAAAGCAAAAGAAGGAACACAGCAAGACAACCCCTAAAACAAGGAGATGGCAAAGAGAATTTAAACGGGCAGTAAAGCAGCAAGGAGGAATCTTAAAACCATGAGAGCATTCAGCTTGCCAAAAGTGATGGAAACACAGACAGGCTGTGCCTATTGACTCTGGGCTTCAAAGGCATTTTCTGCCTGGAGAAACATGACCAGCACTGAGTGACAGTGTGGTTCCAGTATGCAAAGCCAATCTTGGCTCTCCAGGGCTTCTTGCTGCCTGTGCAGGCAAGCTGGGCTGCTGGGCATTCCTGCCTGCAGCCAGCAGGCCAGGTGCTGCCCTCTGGGATTCACAGACACAGCACACATGCATTTTCTAGCACACAGATATCATCAACCCCTGAGCACCAAAATGCTCTCAGAAAGTCTAAACCAGATGATTTGGACTCCCTCCTGTCTCTTCCCACCAGCCCACTCTTGGCACAAGGCTCATTTGAGAAATGTTTCCCTGACGGAAATTCCAATGGTCTCTGTTTTCCTCTTTACACTGGAACACAACTGGTGACATTTTTCAACTTTTTCCCTCTCAGCTCTCTTGGGAAACTGCAAAACAATCACAAGTGAAGGTGAAAACCTCCAGGAGCGTTGGATGTGCTGTGGTTCTTCAAAGGGAAAGCAGAGCACCGTGTTGCTTTTGGAAAAGCTGAGCAGAGCTGGATGAAGCTGAGCAGGAGCCTGAAGTGGCACCTAAAGGCCTCCCACTGCTTCTGCTCCATCACTCTGATTGCAGGGCTCTTTCAGAACACATTTCCTGCAGTGCCAATGCCATAAATGAGAAGTGATTCCAGCATAAAGTGGAGAAGACTCAGCCCCTGAGCTGACTGTGAGCTGCACAAAGGGAGCCAAACAGTCTGAGAGAGGCAGAGATTCCTACCAGGAGCCAAGATTAACCAAGGAAACCCAGGATGTGGTATAGCTCAAGGCAAAGCATGAGAGCAGGTAAGAACTGTACAGGCTCAACATTCCTACCAATCCAGAGCTTTCAAGAGAAGCCAACTCCTTTGGCATAGATACCATCAATGCATGGCCAAAATTAGGAGACAGTTCCCAGCACAGGAAGATTTCCACAACTTGCAGAACAAAGGTGCTGAGACATTTTCTTCTGGATGTGCTGCAGCAGATAACTTGCTTTGCTGTACACTGGGGGAATGACAGCACTCTCCTCTTCCAGCACAGTGTTAAAGCTCCAGGTGCCAGCACTTACCTTGTCCTTATTCATGATAGACAGCACCATTTCAGAGACCTCATGAGCAACGACGTTCTGAAATACCAGCTCTCGTGGGGAAACCCCAAACACGCTCCGTTTCGGGGGAGCTGGTGACAGCTGGAGAGGCGAGAGAGCAGGGAGAGGTTCAGCTGCTGGGAGGAAAGTTCATGAAGGATCCCTTACACTGATCCCCAGTGAAGCACAGACTCTGGGTGAGCATGTGTGCCCAGGACACACTGGGCAAACTCTGGCTCACCCACCTCTGCTCTGAGCTGATCAAGAACTGCTTGATCAGCTTAGAGCAGGCTCAAGCCAAGTTGCTCTTTTGATTTCTCCAGCTTTCCTTCTCCAGAATGCCAGGCAGCACGTTCCTTAAGCACAGCCCTGTGCCCACTGGAGCACTGACTGAGCACTCATGGAGTAAGTAAGACCCACAAATTGACATCAGATTCAATTTTGGGATGTCCTTTACTCTGAGACAGGGAAACTGAGGCCCACCCAACTGCAAATACCTGTTTTGAACTAGAACTTAAGCATCAGTAAGAAGAGAACAGTACTAGAGGAGGTGTGAGAGATGAGGTGGTATTTGGCTGAAGCCAAAAGGTTTTTAAGTGAAAGAATGGAATTTGTTGGTACTATGTGTTGTTTGTAGTTTGGATTTGTTCAGGTTGGTGTGTTGGGTGTTGCTGTGAGTTGGCAGCACCAACTGGCTGAAGACCTGACCAAAAGGAAGGAGGATGAGAGGAGAGGGGACAGAAAAGTTGGTGGTCAGAGAGAATGGAAGTTCTTGAGTACCCCTCCGGGGAAAAGGGGCCAGGGACTGTCCCAGCTGGGTACAAAGGGGATACAAAGATTGCTTTTTTCTTGGAGGGTGTGTTTGCTCCTTTTCGGGGGCAGGGAGACACACGCCTCTGTGTGTGGTTGCTAAGAAACAGTTTTCTTTTGCTTGGATGATTTTGTCCCCTTTCATTGCATTTAAAAGTTACTGCCTTTCTAACAGAGGGAAAGGCAAAAATAAAGTCAGGAAGTCAGGTAAAGGCAAAAATGAAGTCAGGAAAAAGACAAGTGAATGAGGATAGAAGACAAGTGAATGACAATGCTGAATGAGGATAAGGTTCAATTATTTTCTCAGCGACTTGGGTAAGAGTAGAGTTGGTATCTCCTTTTTCCATTAGCTTTAAATGGGTGCTTTCTTGTAATTATTGCCATCTTATTTAATACCATTGCAGAGGCATGTCTGGAAAGACACAACAACAGCAAATGCTTCTGGACCAGAGACATTGCTTTAAGAAGGCTCTGCCCTGCTTTGTCTGCCTTCTCCAGTCACACTGTTGTTACACCAGAGACACAAGCAGGTCTTGTGTGTGACTCCATGAGGAGACACAGTCTGCTGAAGGGAGTGGCTGCAGCACACTGTGCCTTAGTTGTGCCTTTCCCTGAGGTGTTCCCAAGGCCCCTCTCCAGGGCAATCCTTAACCTGGATTGTGTTCCGTGTCGCTTGCTGCCAATTTCCTGCTCAACAGCCCACCTCGGTCACCTACCCCTTTGGACTGTGCTTTCTACTGAGCCAGTCCTGCCAGAAAAGCAGCTTTAAACACAACTCTAAGTAGGCACTGATCCAGATAAAGCACATCCATTCCCTTCTGCCCAGGGCCAGTCCCCTGTACATCTGGCAGCCTGCAAAATCTAACACCCCCTCAGGGTCCCAACACATTGTTCCAGCCCAAAGCAGTAATGCAATTTGTTTTGCTAAATCTGAAGTCATTCCTGCAGCTCCTCGGCCTCAAAGGCCAACGCTGCCACTGTGGAGGGAATGCTGTGACCCCAAGCATTTGATGGTGACCACACCAAAGCAAGAGGTGGCTCCTTCAGCAGGAGAATGGCAAATGGCAATTTGGTGCCTTTGCGTCCTCAGCCTTCCCCCCCTGGTTTTAGCAATGGCAGCTACACTCCAGCACAGCCCAGCAGCTTCAGCAGAGGTCATTTGTGTTGGCTTAGTGCAGATCAGGACTCCCAGTCCACCACTCCCAGCAGTTTGCAATGACAACAGGACCTGGACACTGAGGTCTTTTGCTGGAGGCGAGCCTGTCACAAGCACTCACCCTCTTCAAACTTCATGTTAAACAGAAAGGAAAAGAGCGGGAAAAGGCTACCTTTTGACGAGTCTCACTCATGTCGACACATGGGCCAATTCTGGGCAGAAAACTCCCCCCAGTGCTGGCCTCCTGCTTTGAGTTGACAAACTTCTCCCTCTGGAACTTAGAGGGAAGCAGCTGAAATGCAAAAACAAAAAAACAACAAAAAACCAACCAAAAACAAAAAAAAAAACCAAACAGCAAGAATGTCAGAGATGTGCTTGCTCAGAAAGGCTTTCCTTGAACAAGTGGCACTGATGAATAATTTGTGATCACAGCCACTAGGACAGTTCTGGAAACCCTGGAAGTTGCCTGCTGAAATACTTAGCACCAATAAATTAATAATACAGAGTGCAATAGACATACTCCAGCCACATGGCTCTGTCCCATGAGTCTCTCTGTGATTTGATGGGACATGTTTGGGGATTTCTGCTCTTTGGGCATTTGTTTCCTCTTACATTTCACTGGATTGAGGCAGTGACCTTTCCAGAGAGTGGGGAGGAGCTCTCAGAACTGCCTGAACTCCACCCCTGCACAACACTCAAAACTCCCAGGCAGGAGATAGCACTGCTGGCTGAGTCCAAGGGAAGCAAGCAAGACAAGCTGTACCAAGAGTGAGGTGCACAGGAATGTGTCCAAGTTTTAGCTCTCTCTGTTACTTAGCATTGGTTTTCTCTGTCTGGGCTGACAGAGCCCTCGAGAGAAGAAAACAGAGGGATGTCCTTGGCAGAGCCTCGCCTCAGCAGTGGGGCATCTTCAGTCAAGTGAGCTGCAGACAGCAAGGGACCTTTGTGGCCCTGGCTCCAGTGCTGCCTGCAGGGCTGCATCTGTGCCCACCCAGGAGCTGGGAGAGAACAGCTGCTTTGGAAGCTCTTCCAGCTGGGACCAGCCGTGGCTCTCAAGGCTTGGGGCAGAGTTTGAGCTTTCCCCCTCACATGCCCAGGTGCCCAAGGGCAGCTTGGTCAGAGCAGCACAGGTGAGTGCCCAGCCTGACAGAAGGAATTGCTGTGGCAAAGGGGAAGGAAAGAAGCCCATGCTGAGGGCTTCAGCTGTACATTGGTTTCACTTGGCTCTGCTAGCACAGCCAGGCAAGGCGCTGGGCTGTCCCTGACACATCCCACAGTGTTCCCTACTGCACCAGGACAGCCCCAGCAACAGGAGCATGGCACAGAGGGCTGGGGAGGGGCTCTGCAGCTTCAGAGCACTGCTGGACAACAGGGGCAGGGAGAGCAGGGACACCAGGGCAGTTTCCAGCCTTAACACAGCCCCAGGGGCTACTCACAGTATTAGGCTTAAGTCCTTCCCTAAGCAAAAGTCGAGGTGTTGGTGTCCTTCCTGGGAATCCAGATGCCATTGTGAAGTGATGATGTCACAGATGAGTGACAGTCCCTCAACAGAACTGGAAGGAACAACAATGGAACTCTGAAAATCCAGAACCCAGTTCATGGCAGACTCAAGGGATATACTGGTGCTAAAGATTTTCTATGAGTTGAAAGTAGCTATGTGCTTGTTTGGCATAAGCAGCTAGTATTGTTAGGCCTCTAGTTGGACTTTATTTGAACTACATGGTTACCTTGTGCAATTCAAAGATGGATCATACTGAAACCTGGAGCTAAAATGCTCAACATTAAAAATACTTAGAACAATCAAAGCTGTAGCTTAAATATTATTTAAAAACAGCTTGAGTGGACCTCCTCTTCTTTAGGCTAAATGACCCCTGCTCTCTCAGCTGCTCCTCACAGGACTTGAGAGAGACTGGAGTGTTATGGTTAATGGCTTAAATATTGCTATAAAGGACTTTTTGCCCATTGTGACAAAACTGTATAGAGAAGCTGAGACCCCCAAGCCCACCCTTCCCTGAAAATGCCTCCTGACTGGAACTTGGCACTGTGAGTTAAGCTGCCTAAGGGAACTTGAGACAAGATAAAGCTGACACTAGCATCCCATTAGCTCAGGTCTGGGGAGAAGTGAACAAGGCTGAGGGAGAAAAATACATCCCCACTAAAGCCAGACCCAGCAGCTGTGCTGAAAACCAGCTCTGTCTGCCTTCAGGCTGGGGAAGTCATAGCCACAGACTCGTCTGCTGAGGCCACGTTTGCACTCAAACCTCCCATCAACAGAGGGGGGAGGAGGAAATTCTGGGCGTGTGGCACAACCTCTGCTAAGGGGCAGTGGACACCCATCCTCCCTCAGGCAAACTGGCTCAGCTCTAGAAGCCCCCAGCCCCAGAAGGCCACATCCAGGGGACCTTCCCATGAGGGGCAGCTGAGGGGGTGTCATAACCCATCAAAGACCTCCAAAGTGCCCCCAGAGCCATTCCTGAGGCCTTGCACCAGACGACTGCAGGGCATGCAAAGTAACACAACAGATCTGAAAAGCCACAACCCAATTCAGGGCAGACTCAAAGGATATCCTAGTGCTAAAGATTTTATATTATTTGAGAGTAGCAAGAGACAGAGCCAAACTTGCCCCACCCCAGGGAGCTACCTGGGCAGTGCCACCTTGCCCAAATCTGCATTAATCCTTTGGAGTCTTCCATTTTGTGAGGCCTCACCACAGAGAAGACCAGAAGAGGATTGAATGGGATGGGATCCATGGAATGGTGATATTTTCTACTAAATCTCTCTCTGTCGCTCTCTTTCTTCCCCCCTTCCCAGCTCCCACCCTCCCCCCTCCTTTTGCTATTTCTTTCTCCCTCTCTCTTCCTTACATTTACTGTTCCATAAAATCCAAACTATTGACTTTGGCACATGGTCATGTTTTATTAAGGCATCTCCTTAATAATTTTAATAACCAGATCATAACAACCCCCTGAAACTTGAACAGAACTCATTCGCCTATAAGTAGTTTAAATAAATACTATAGGAAAAAAAGGATAGACTAGTATATTTAGGAAATGTTGCATTTCTTCGGTGAGACAAAAAGCACCATCAGCAGACCATATATGGTTCATCCCCTCAGCTGTACATGCCACCAAACTGAAGACTGGCATTATCCCATCCTGTATTTCCCTCTGGCATTCTCTTTCAGAGCAGAGATGTGACAAAACCAGAAAGTACAACTTGAGTCAATCTTTACCTTCAAACGAAATTCAGGACTCCCTCACAAAGACCAATGCTTTGTAAGTTCAGGACTCCCTCACAGAAACCAATGTTCTGTGAATTTAGGAGTCCCTAGCAAAAACCAATGTTGTGCGAGTTTCCGAGTTGCTCACAGAGACCAATTCTCCGCGAAATCACAGGACTTGTAGAGACCAATCTCTGCGAACCATTCGCTTGGCTAATGCCGAGTGCGAATGAGCAGCAGCGCCGGCTGCGGGCGCTGAGGCCACGGCGCCGTCACAGACGCTGAGGGCCCGGGCGCGGTTACCGGGCAACCGCGGCACCGAGCCTGGGGCCGGCCCGGCCCGGGGCCCGGGGCGGTGGCGCTAGGAGGGCTTTGGTCCCGCATCGGTCCTACTTCGTTGCTCCCTCGCTTCCCTCTCGTTCCGCCCTCGATCTGCCCGTTTCCCCGCCCGTTTCTCCGCTCGGTCCCCGCCTGTTCCAGCCCCGGTGCTCCCTCGGTCCCCGGACACAGCGGGCTGGGGTCGCTCCCGGGCCCCGAGGCAGCGCTCGATGTCGCCAGAGCCTCGGCCCCACCTCTGGGCTGCTCCTCCACAAAGGGAAAAACCCAGGGTCTCAACAGTTTGTGTTCAGCGATAGTACAAGTGGGAATCAGCCAGCTGCAGGTCCTGGGCACTGACATTAAGCATCTCGTTCTTCTTAGGGACACTCAAGTAGCAGGAGTAATTTTCTGGTGTAATGTTTGGCACCTAATCTGCAGCCAGGAATCAGTGCTCCAGATGACTGAAGTTCTCCCATCCTGTATTTCCCTTTGTCATTCTCTTTCAGAGCAGAGATGTGACAAAACCAGAAAGTACAACTTGAGTCAATCTTTACCTTCAAACGAAATTCAGGACTTCCTCACAAAGACCAAAGCTTTGCCGGTTCAGGACTCCCTCACAGAAACCAATGTTCTGTGAATTTAGGAGTCCCTCACAAAGACCAATGCTTTGCCAGTTCAGGACTCCCTCACAGAAACCAATGTTCTGTGAATTTAGGAGTCCCTAGCAAAAACCAATGTTTTGCGAGTTTCTGAGTTGCTCACAGAGACCAATTCTCCACGAAATCACAGGACTCGTAGAGACCAATCTCTGCGAACCATTCGCTTGGCTAATGCCGAGTGCGAATGAGCAGCAGCGCCGGCTGCGGGCGCTGAGGCCACGGCGCCGTCACAGACGCTGAGGGCCCGGGCGCGGTTACCGGGCAACCGCGGCACCGAGCCTGGGGCCGGCCCGGGCCGGGCCGCGCTGCTTTGCAGAGGACATTGGCACTTTTGCTGCTGACTTGGCTTTAGTGCTTTCTGAAGGGTCTTTCTGTATTTATGAAAGATTAAAATGTAGTGATAAAGGCACCTACGGCACTGCTCTTTGTATAGCACTAGGATGCTATCCTGGCTGGAGCCCCAGCAGGGGCTGAGGGAGCTGGGAAGGGGCTGAGCCTGGAGCAAAGGAGCTCAGGGGGGCCCTTGTGGCTCTGCACAACTCCCTGCCAGGAGGGGACAGCCGGGGGGTCGGGCTGTGCTCCCAGGGACAGGGACAGGAGCAGAGGGAACGGCCTCAGGCTGCGCTCAGGCTGGGCACCAGCAGGAATTTCCCCATGGAAAGGCTGCTCAGGCCTTGGCAGGGGCTGCCCAGGGAGCTTGGCAGTGCCCATCCCTGCAGGTGTCCCAGGAAGGGCTGGAGGTGGCACTCAGGGCTCTGGGCTGGGGACAAGGTGGGCATCGGGCACAGCTGGGACTCCGTGGTCTCAGGGAGCTTTCCCAACCTTGATGATTTCATGAGTCTGTGATTCTATGAAGGGATGATTCAAAACAGATTTTAACTCCAAATATATCATACACAAATATTACAAAGGTCAAAATTCACGGGAAAGAAATTTAAGATTATTCTTTAAGATTGAAATAATCATATGTCAATGTTGCATACAACATTGTTACATACAATATTGTAAAGCCGTATAAAAGAAGAGCTTTGTTACCCTTGTAAAATTATGGCTCAGGCCTGCTGCTTCAGCTAAGTACAGCTAACAGCTAGCCTGACAAGTTCCTGTGAGAAAGGAGAAGAAAGAAGAAGAAAGACTTCTACCCACAGCTTCTATCCAGGAGACAAGAATGTAAACCTCGTTAGGGAGGAAAGGTTTTGACTAACATGTACTTTAGCAACTACCAACCAATGAACCGAATTGCAATAAATTACTAACCAATTAAAATGAAAGACAATGCCTTTAGAAAACCATCTAAATGTGAGCTGTGAAGAATAAAGATGGGCTGTTGTGCATGAAGATAGCGACATGTAAGGACAGCATTACATGAACTACCCTTGGGTTTAACATCTTCAGTGAAAAGTTAAACTGGACCTGTCTATTAGGAAAGGATTATTGGTTCAAATTTTCTTGTCCTTGAAGAGAATTCAAAAGTCTTTATAGATATATTACTGCTTATGTAAATACAAACACCTTCATGTTAACATGTAGAGATACATTCTGATTAACATTATTGACAGACCAATGGAAGAGGAAAAATAATCAGATTTTATAGGCTGACTTCTTCCCTCTAATACCTGGCCTTTCTGGCTGAGATGCCAGACTCATGACCATACTGCTTAATTCTTTTTCAGTTAAAGATGATGCAGAGTTGTGAGAAAAGCTGTGCCTCCAATGAGGCCTGGCCTTGTACACATCTAGTAAAAAAGATATTTCTGTGTTTGAAGTTTCTCAAAAGGCAGATCTTTGCCGTGGAAATGCAACTCTCAGTCAGTGACTGTGTTGGCAGAAGATGAAATAAAATGCAGCTTGTGCCTTTTCTGTGTTTATCTTTTTGTGCGCGGGTTTTAGAGTTTGTTTTGTGTTGCTGCCTTTGCCCTGCTCTTTTCCCCGCGGGTGTTTTGGGGGAGCAGAGGTGCAGCGGCCCCGGGGGCGCTGTGGCGGCCGAGCCAGGCGAGCCCAGAGCGGGCCGCATTCACGGCCGCAGGGCCCTGCTGGGATCCATGGATAATGAGAGGATTGGCCCGCGCAATGAAGGGATGACTATTGTGTGAATATTAAGAGAAGCTTTATTGATGTGTAGTTATGTCATTGCACTTTAAATGTCCTCTCTTCTCCCCATAGTTTCCCTTTATTGTAGGGCTTTCCCTCTGCCCTGTGGGCGGCACAGGCCCCTGCTCTGGCGCAGAGCTGCTTGATTACTTCTGTCTGATAGGAGGTAGGAGCCTTACCTACTGTGTTTGTGCGCCTTGAAAACGTGTTGCTATAGGGTTTTTTTAAGTTTATTTCGTTTTCTGACTAAATTCTGATTGTTTTATATAGTTTTACAGTTACTGGAGAGATTGAAAAGCGGTAAATGCAACGCCTTATTACCTATCAAATTTTAACATGGTCTGATATTTTTAACAAGAATGCTAACAAATTTGCCATATAAAATGATGCCAGATACAGTCACAAAAAGCTGTTGGGTTGTTCAGCAATATGCTAAATTGCACGTTATTATATTTATTTTTCAGTAACCCTGCACTTTAAAAAGTCGTACTGAATTTCTGTTTCCATGGAATTTGCAGTTCCCATGAGTTTTTCTCATAACTGATTTACTTAGAATTCCAATATGCTTTTTACAACTTTAATCCCTCCAGTACACCATCATGCTGTTATTTCATTTATGGCTTATTCACCTTTCAGTTGTCTAACAGATAATAACCAGTGAAAACCTTCATGAGATAATACCCTCACAAGAGTGAGCTGTTTCAACATCAGAACATAGGAGCCTTTTTTAAATGAATGAAAAGGGGGAGATGTCATAGACAGGTAGAATAATGATAAAAGAAAGGCCTTATGAAATCAGGCCTTGTTCTGCAATATTAACAGCTGGCCTGTCATCTCTTCTAAGTGCAGAGAAGCAGTTACAAGTTCCCATGTGAAGCTATTTTGAGAATGAGAGTTTGTTAACAATCTATTCTGAGGGTGAAAAACAAATGTACCTGCAACAACAAGGGATTTGTCCCATGAGAATCAGTGCAGAGAACAAGTAAACAATACAATAGAGAGATTTGATGCACAAGTAAAATATATTTTATTAACCAATAGCTTACTTAGAAAGAAATCTATTAACTAATTAAAGTTGCATACAAGGTCTGAAACTGTAGAAACTGAGTTGAGTGATTAAAGAATAATCTTTCCCTGCCTGAAAAAACTGAGTCCCACGAAGGGGTAACCTCCCCATCAGCACAGATGACACCCAGTCATTGTGGAACATCATCATCTGACTGTCCCCTCTGTAACTTTGCTTTGCATCTCCAGCTGAGATGACTAAAGATTGCTTTGGTCTCTACATTTTTGTTCAGGTTTCTTCTTCACCTTCTCCTGAGGCTTATTGGTCTTCTGACCTTGGTTTCCAGCTGCATGCTGGAACTTGTTTCCCTTCTGGATCACAGGTATCTGCACAGTACCCTGAACTCTGTTCCAGTAGGAGAAATTCTGCTGCAATGACTCATAGATCTGAAACCTCTGGATCAAGTTCTCCGTCTCAGCTGCGTCCTCTGGGATTTCAGTTTCTCCCTTCTTTGGGGCTTTGGTTCTCCCCTTCTTTTGGGCTTTGGTTCCCCCCTTCTCTGGGGCTTTGGTTTCATCCTTCTTTGAGGTTTTGGGTTCCCCCTTCTCTGGGGCTTTTGCTTCCCCCTTCTTTGGAGCTTTGGTTTCCTTCTCTGGGATTTTGGTTGCCTTTCTCTCTGGGGATTTAGTTTCCTTTTCTGGAGGTTTGTTTTTCTTCTCTGGGGGTTCGGTTGCCTTCTTTAGGATTTTCGTCTCCTTCTTCTCTGGGGGTTTGGTTTCCTTCTTTTCTGGAGGTTTGTTTTTCTTCTCTGGGATCATGGTTTCCTTCCTCTCTGGAGCCTTGGTTTCCTTCCCCTCTGGAGCCTTGGTTTCCTTCTTCTCTGGGGGTTTGGTTTTCCCCTTCTCTGGTTTTGGAGGTTGCTTCCCCACAGAGACACCCTTCTTGTCCTTCTTCCGCTTCTCTTCCTCCTTCCGCCTTTCTTCCTCCTTCCGCCTCTCTTCCTCCTCTAAGGCTTTTGCCTCTTCCTCACGCTTTTGAGCCAGCTGCTTCAGCTCCCTTCAGCAAACAAAACAGAAAAAATCGCTGAGAGTCCCCACCAGAAACTTGGGCTCAGCAGTCCTGGCCGGCCCTGCACTTCATTCCTTGACCCTGAGGCCAGGCAGAACCACGAGACCATTTCCGTGAATTTTTCTCAACCCACAGAGGTTGGGAACATCCCAAGTGATGCCATTGGTGCAAGGGGACCTCCAGGACCAGCCAAACCTGAACCTTGCCATCATAAGGTCTTGGCTGTGCAAGCTCCCTCTTAAGGCACAGCCAGACACCTCCAGCCCACTGCCAAAGGCTGATCCAGCAGCTCTCTGTGCTGATGCCTGAAAATGCTCTTTGTCTCTTGATTTCCCAGTTTAAAGCAGATCACAGATTGCTGACATCTGCTTATCTCTCCTACAATTCTCACTCAGCTCATTCAGCACCCCTCAGGGCACAGCCTGCTCCTTAATGAGAATAATCCTATCAGTCAGAAAGCAAAGGCTGCAGGAACTCCTCTCCTGCAAGACAGGCTCTTGTCAGCCAGATTTCCTGCAGGAACCCAGCTGTGAGCAAGCAAACCGGTGCTCTCTGCCATGAAAGCCATCTGAAACAGCCTCATCTGTCTCCTCCCCATGAAACCAACTTCAGCCTGGGCTGAAGGAAGTGCTGATACACAGACTTGCTTTAACCAGCCTCCACTCTCAGCTCCACACTTTGCCTGTGTGTCCTGAGCTGGGCTGCCTTGCTGGAGCTGAGCTTCTCCTGGGCTGGCCTACTGCTGCAGCTGAAGGGGAGCCTAAAGGACGTGAGCTTCTGTGGGTGGTGTCCCACCATAAGGAGAAGCCTGGCAGATCAGCATTGCAAGGACTTGCAATGCTGTGGCAGGAGCAGGACCCAAACCAAGCTATGCTCTGTGCCCCACACCTGCCCATACCACAATCCCACTGTTTTGGTGAAGGGAGATGATCAAGAAGGTGCAACTCAACACCATGGACCTAAAGACACCTCTAGAGGCAGTGCCAAGGCAAGCCCAGAGCCCAGCTCCCTGCAGGCAGCATCTAAGCCAGGAGGGCTCAGCACTCCAATAGAGAAGAAGATCTTCTGTCTCAACAGAAGAAGGTCCTTCCTCTCTTGGGAGCCAGGGAGCTCAGAATGGCCATCCCTGTGCTGCTTCTGGCCTTTGCTATCCAGCACCTCTGAGCTCAGAGTCCTTGGAGCAGGGAAGCCCTCCAGGGACAATAACCCATGGAACAGCAGGAACCCATGGAAGCCTTACTCACTTTTTCCTCCCTATGAGCTTCCTTTCCAGTGCTATTTTATCCACTTCTGCTTTCCTCTGCAGAGCTTTCTCTCGCTGCAGTTCTTTAGCACAAAGAGGAGAAACCATGAGTGACTGCAAGCTGACCTGGGTGCTCTGGGTCAGCTGCAAGGATTCACAGCTTTTCCTGACCCAGCCTATCATCCCAGGAGATATTGGGGAGCTTGTATCCCTCCCCAGAATTCAGACAATCCCCCAAGCTATGGCCGGGCAGTAAAGTCCCCATGCCCTCGGATCCCAGGAAAGGAGACTCGGTGAAAGCAAGATGAGATTGTTCTTTTGTTGCTAGGAAGGTGCAAATATAAAAGAGCCAGTGATATTAGATCTGGTCCTATTGGCTGAGAAACTCATCCAGCCCTAGTCTTTGTGGCTAAGGGACACAAGGAAATATCCTGATTATTTCCCCAGTCTATGGCAGGCAGATAGGAGCTTGCTTTGGCTACACTCAGGGTTGGTAGAGGATGCCACAGCCCTTCAGCCAAGAGCTCCTCCACCAAGCTGGGGAACAGGCAGCTGCTAAAAGAATGGGCTTTCCCTGGAGAGCAAGGTGACAGAGAGAGTTCAGGGTGTATGGGCTGGACCACAGGCAAAACAGACACCCCCAAACCCTCACTGTTTTTCTGACCTGCTGCTGCCTTGCCCATGGCCTTGGCCTCAGCCCTGGCCTTGGCTTCTGCCATGGGCTTGAGCTCTGCCTGTTGAGCCTTTGGCCTCCTGTGTGCTTCGTGGTCCTGCAGCACCTCTGGAGGCAGTGTCTCACCCATGGCACGTGGAGGCATAACAAAGCTCTTTTGGTACTCAGACCTTAGTGACATCTGCAGGATCTGTATGTGGAGGGAAGAGAAACCATACGCAAGATTCCTTTTCTTGCCTTTCATCACACAGACTCAATCAACCCATTTTCTGTCTCCTCCCTTCCTCCCAATAACACCAACTATTTAGTTTAGGTCCTCCCACAGCATGTCAGCAGAGCTGACTTTGCCCTGGGGATTGCCTTCATCTCCCTGGCACAAGCCTGGGAATGCTGGAGTGCTGTGAAGCTTGGGCAGCGTGTACATGGGGACCAGACCTGCCTTCTCACCTTCTCCTCCTCAAGGTACTGCTCATCAAAATCCAGTGAGTGAGACTCAGTGGGGAAGTTGCATGGGTTCTTCACCACCACTGTGGCCTCCACCCCATTGCTGTCCACCAGCATCCCTCCCATCTTTAGTGCTGGGGGTCTGAACTCCAACCGTGGCTCCAGACCTTGTCCTGAGAGGTGCAGCTTTAAGCGATTGCTGCTCCCACAAATGATAAACTCCAGCTCATTCTCGTAAGACCTCTGAAAAGAGGAAAGTGCAGAAAACTCATCCATGAAGTCCCAGGTGACAGGACCCCAAATACAACAAGGCTTGCCCCAAGGTCAGGGTGTTATCAGTCCCTCCAAGGTGAATGGAAACCAGATATTTACTTATGCTAGGGACTAGAGCATCTGTAGTAGTCTGGGTCTGAGTAACTGGGATGAACGCTGGTGTGCACTGTAACTGGGTATTTGGGAATCAGATGGATGTATGTACAATGGACTGTCAGACATTTTCACCTAGTCATGCAGGAGTGCAGTGCTCATGGGAAGGGCCCTCAGGGTTACAGTGTCCAGACACAGTCCTGGCACTGCTGCATCAGGCAAACACCAGCTCCATGAGAGAGGCAAATGAGCTCTCACTGGCAAGAAATAAGGGTCATCTTCTCTGCTTAGTGTCTGGCTCTGGTCCAAGCCAGACACAAGATGGTTACATTTCTTGAGCAATTAAAAGATCCCTGGGACTGTGTGTGGGCACAGAAGCACTTGTGGCCATGCTGGTACACACTGCCAGTTTCTGAGACCCAGCAGCCACAGGCAAACCACTTTTGGGAATGCTTTGTCCTTTAAGCTGAATCCCCAGCTGGACAGGAATGTGCAGGCAGGCCAGAGCCCCAGGGACTGCTGGCAGCACCCCACTACAGGTGACCGTCCTGCCATGCCCAGGAAGGTGGGTGGTGGCTGTTTGGTCTGTCAGTCCTGCAGCAGGATGAGCCATTCCAGGATTATCCTCTGTGAGTGGGCAGCTGCTCTGCACTGAGTGTCACAGCTGCAAATACAGCCAGGCAAGGGGGAGGCTGAGGGGAGTTGGGCACATCCCCCCCATGTGCCAAGAGGCAGCCTCAGAGCCCTGGTGCTCTCTGTGCAAGCTCCCTGTGGGCATTTCAAAGCACATCTCACACGAGTGCTCTGTGGGGTGAACTGAGCCACGCAGAGTATGAGGCTTGCAGAAAGCTCCCTGTGAAGGCAGAGCTCCTGCCACACTCTCTGCACCAGGCCCTCATTTCCAGACAGCCCTGACAGCCTCCTGGGCTGACACCCGCCAGTCTCACCTCCTCCTCGGGTGTAAACTGGATTTGCAGATCCTGCCACTTCCCTGGATCAAGGGTTCCTTTGGAGGGCGTCACGTCAAAGGGACAGGGCTCATCCACCAGCACCTGCAGTTTCTGACGTACGGCTGGTGTCATGAATTTGAGGTGACTATTCTGGGCACAGAAACCAATCATGTGATGTCTCCTCGTGTTCTGAGACACTGACACGGAGCTGAGAGCACCCACAGCCAAACCAAGTGTGGCCCCAAAGCCCAGAGCTGGAGGGAAGCCCTGGAGACAGGGCAGGCAGATAGGGAACTACTGTCCTCAGAGGAGGAAGAGGAATGGGTGAAGATGGCAGCAAAGCAAAGCATCAGCTAATGGAACAGGTTGAGGCAAACCAGCCTTGATCTAGACCCTCAGAACTTTCCTCAAACACACTGTAGACTCAAGTGCTCAGGCAGCCACAGGAGCAGAAAGAGCAAGAGTCACAAAGAAAACCCGACCAAGTTCCGTGTTCAATGTGGCCTGTGCTTTACCTTCAGAGCAGGCTTGTTGGAAGCAATGAACCATTTGCAGGATTCTGGGAACCGGTTGTAGAGTTGGATGGTCTCAACCTGGCACTGCCCAACAGGGATGTCAGAGAACTGCAGTCTGTTCTTGGTGAGGGTGAGTGACACTTCAGACACAGTGGCACGGATGCGGATGCTGTACATAGGGCCTTCTGTCACCTGGAGAAGGACAGAGGATTCAGCAGAGGGTGCGGGTGACATCTGCTGCTGTGCCCAGCCTGCTGCCTGCCCCAAGAGCTGTGGTACCTCTATGGGCAGCAGCACTTCCACGTCACCATAAGGCTTGTGGGCACTTTCAAAGCGCACGTCAAAGTCCACGCTGTTGTTGGGGGGCAGGCAAATCATCTGGTCCAGGCCCACGCTGAAACCTTGAACAGATGAACACAAAGCAGCTGAGATACACACAAAACACAAAATGTGCACAAGCACGTTAAGGCCTTACAGGTGTCCTGGCTGAGAGGTCTGGCAAAAGCCCCACGCTGTGCTGTGACCTGGACAAAACTTAAGAGTGCACCTGAACACCCTTCAGACACAGTGAGCCACTGTGTGATGGAAGGGCAGCCTTGCCTCAAGACCTCTTTGCCTCAAGGCCTCTTTTGGAAACCTCTTTTGATCCACCAGAGGATCTCACAGGCTGCTTCCTCAATAAAGACTGAATACAAGTGCTGTGACAGTGTGAACTCCAAACAAAGCACTTCCAAAACACAGCAGACCCCACTGGTTGGCAAAACAAGCCCACAGAGTGCCCAAAGAAACTTGCTGCTCGTGGGAGCCAAGGGGGGAAGATGCTGAGAGGTGACCAGGGTGATGAGTCCATTGGCCCCTGCACTGAAGCGTTGGGGCAGTCGCAGGCAGGCCAGGTCCCTGGGCATGGCTGGCCAGGAGAGCTCTGCCTCTAAAACTCCCAGCAGGGGCACTGAGAAGAAAAAGCTCAGAAACCTCCCCAGGTTCAGGGGCTTAAGCTAATCTGTCTGAGACACCTCCTTCAAGGCCACAGGAAGTGTCTCCAGCACTGCTTACCTGTGTCCTGCAGGACAGATACATCGACCTTGAAGGACACATGGATCTGCCCAGGGTTGGTGATCTTCAGAGAGCGTGTCTCAGTGTAACCCCTAAGGACAGGGCCCATGTCCAGGACATACTGGGGCAGCTCAACTCTGCAAGGAATAAGGACAGTCCTTAAACCACAGCCTGGCTACACATCCAAGTGGATGGAGGATACAAATACAGTGGCTATTTCTTTATTCACTGCTGTAAAAACTCAGCTCAAGCCCATGAAACCCTTAGCCTGACCACCTGGCAATGACTTTGGGAAGTCAGGAGGAGTGCAGGCCCTAGGTTTGATCAGCTACTAATGGTACCTGAAAATAAAATTAGTTTAAAATGGACACTGGCCACAGCTCGTCTGCCATGAAAAGCCAGTCTAGGTGAGTCCACTGGGCCTCCACTGCTCTCAGTGGAACTGCCTAGCCTGGTGTACAGCCTGAGCCTGAAATTGCTTTGGGGTCTAGGAATAAGGTTTGCCTGCACAGGAAATCTTCATTGCTCTGCAACCAGACCACATGAGCTGCTCTGCAGAGCATCTTCTTCCTGAATTGAAGCCTCCCATGCTTGTGCTGCATCATGATGGTGCAAAGGGACAGGCCGTGTCACCTGCCCTGCCACCCCACCAGGATTCAAACCATTTGATGTTGGGTTTTAAAGGGTTTGCTGACATGTGCAGCTCCCTTCTCCTTTTGTTCAGTGTCACAGCTGCACAGCTGTTAGTTGGAAGCAAGACTTCAGCTGGGAGTTGTCTCCTTCAGAGCTAGGCAGCAGGGACAGAATCTATGCTGTCTGGAAGGGCCTGAAGGTCTGCACTGGGTCCCCCAGCTCTAGGGACAGAACCCCACAGCTGTGGGGAGCTGAGCAGTCCAAAGCTCAGCGTGGTGCTGGGGAAGGGAGGACACTCCACTGCTCACATGCAGCGTGTCACAGCCACCAGGACCAGACCCTTTCTGAAGTCCAGGCTGTTCCCAGCTCTGCAGAAACAGGGAGCTCTCAGGAGAAGGGGACATGGCTGGGTGTTCCCAAGGGGCACCTGGAGATGGGGATGGGAGTCCCTACTCACTTGGCAAGACTCTGGCACAGCTCCTTGTCAGGGAACCTGCTCTTCAGGGGATGGGATGTGAGCTTTTGCTGCAGCTCCAGAGCAGCCTTCTCCATCAGCATCCTCATCATCTTTATCTGCAGCTGAGTGTCTGACTGAAGAAAGGGAAGACAGTGGCTGGTTAGCAAAGGTCCTTCCCAAAGCCCAGCTTGCACCTGAGAAAGGATCCCACCCCACTCTTGTTGGGAGGGGGTGTGGGGTCCTCCTGTCTGGCTGCTCAGTGCCTGTGACACCTCCTGCTCTCTTAGCCAGGACCTCATCTCCAGGGAAGTAACTCCAGCATCTTTGCCTGCCCAGACACTGTCAGCAAAGCTGATCTGGCCAGGCAGACAGACAAGCCAGGAATCTTCCAGAGCTCCAGATACTTGCCTGCCCCCAGCCTGTACCAAGGCAGCTTGGACAGCAGCTGTCTTGAAAGGGAACTGGGACCAAGCTGGTGCCTCTTGGAGATGAGCACCTCCAGCACAGCCCCAGGGCACAATCAGGCAGCTGCTGTTAAGGGCTGTAAATCTGGCAGGGCTTGGGTTGGGAACAATGAACTCCCCAGCAATGACCTGCATCTCCCTCAAAGCACCATCAACTCCATCCCTGGAGCATGGCCTTCAGGATCTCTCCCTGGGCTAGCCAGGAAGCTGGTGCAGCCCCAGAAGAGACATGACCAGCGGGGCAGCCCTAGGGGCAATGCTGAGGTGACACAAGGTTGTCAGTGGGCAGGGAGGTCCCAAGTGTCATCAGGGCACCAGGAGCTGCTGTGGGCTGCAAGGGGCTCAGGTGACATGGAGAGGGTGGCCTGTGCCAAACGGGGCTGCAGCTGTTCTTACTACAGTGCCAGAGGCAAGCACACTGGGCTGCAGGTCCTGACTCTTTGGGTTCTGAGTCTTCAAGGTCTGAGTTGTCGGGGTCTGAGACTTCAAGATCTTGGTCTTCAGGCTCTGAGGCTTCTTCAGAATAACTGACTTATTCCTCTGATTGTCTTGTTGCAGGGGTTTTATGAGCTGTTTCAGTATCTTCTCATATTTTTCATTTCCTGAAGGAAGAAAACATCCACAAAGAGAAGTGTGAGCAAAGTGCCAGTCCCATTGAAGCTGGCAAGTCCCTGCCTCCCAACACTGGTTTCTACCAGAAAGAAATCCCTCAAGCCATCTATGGAAAGTGGATGCTGCTGTTCCTCTCTGAATCTCATCCCCTGCAATGTCACACAGATCCAACCCTGCCAGAAGCCCTGCCAGCCTCTCTTACAGCTTTCCCAAGCCTTTCACTCTAGCCATCGTCCTTCAGGGATGAGGATGGCAGGCTCTGCAGCTTGGCTCCTGGGACAAAGTCCACATGGCATCCTCTGCTCAAGACTCATGAAGCAACCAGGGGGCTTGACTTGGTCTGGGAGTCCTGCAACCCTCCAGGCTCGGTGGAGGTTGGCATGAGCTGCCCTCAGGGCCTATGGTAGGGAACAAAACCAGAGGGGCCTTTCCTGAGGGCAGACAGGCAGTGCCCACCTCTGATGCTCCAGGGCAGGTCCAGACTGATCATGGGAAAGGATGCTTCTCCTTTCAGGCAGATATGTTCTGGTTGCTGGTCACCCACTTTAAGCTGATAAGTCCTGCTGAAGGCTCCTGGTAATCCTGGCATGTAAGAGAATTTCAGCACTCGCTTCTTGCCAGGTGCAAGGGAACCCTGCAGGGATGGGAGAAGAGGGAGGGAATGCATCAGAGTGTTTGATGAGGGATGGCTCAGGGGACAGACAGGCTGAGGAGACAGGTTCTCATCTAGAAGAAACCATCAGACCACATCACCTTCATGATAAATATATTACAGTATTGGCTTTCACAATTGTTAGAGTAGATACTATGTGTTTTATAATGATGACTTTTGTAAAAGAAGTTTTGCTAAAGTTTAGAGTTCGTTTAATGAGAATGTTATGTTGTGATACCAATGTTGGTGAAGAGTTGTTGCAATATTAACATTTAACCAATGAAGGAATGGAAACCTGTTGAATGTGTAAAAAAGTAACAAATGACCTGGACTAGGACAACTGCACATACTCCAAAAAGGCAGGACAGAGGAGGAACTATGTTAAAATGTTTGAGAATGTATAACCATTTGTAAATATGCATTAGGCTGATGCAATACCCAGAGTATACAAGGGCTGTTGCTGTGTTGACTGGTGTGTGCCTCTGGTTGTGGCTGAGTACCCAAGTCAAACACCCAGCGCTTTTACTTCTACTTTATTGACTATTTCTACTATTGACTACTACTACTTCTACTTTATTGGTCCCCTGTTGTCTCTTATTAAATTTTCTTTAAATTTTAACTGAGGAGCAGGCTTTGTTACTCACACCTTCTACCTTCCTTGTGACCAAAAGGTCGAGCCTCTGACCCTGGGGTGCAGTTTGTTCTCCCCAGGGCTCACAAGGCTGCAGCCCCAGCACAGCCTGATGTGAGCACAGTCCGATGTGAGCACAGCTCTGCTGCTGATGGGGTTTGCCCTCTGCCAGCAAGAGCCTGCCTCATCAACAAAAGGCTCTTCTGCTGCCGCTGTGGAAGGGAAATCCCTGCACTGAGCAGGGCCAGCAGCTCCTCTTGTCCCTTGCAGGAGACAGGCATGAAGAAATGGGGAAGCCAATTGGCTTCCTCTTCCCACCGCAGGGAGGGACAAAGGCAGGAGCGCTGCTTCGGCTCAAAGACATCCGGCAGGACTGAGAAGCTTGGACAGCGGTGGGATGCTGCTAGTTTCTCTCCAGCTCTTCCAGCCCCGCTGCTCCCTGGCCCCCTCACTGCCCCACAAAGCCGCTGCACAGCAACAAAGCTGGAGGAGGCAGGGAGCAGCAAGCCTACTAAGGGATATGTGACCACACAGCCTGGGTAAGGTGACCCTCAGAAACACTCCAGTGCCAGCACAGCCTGAGATCTCAGCCATCGGGGTCCCCTGAGTGACTGTGAGCAATCAATTAAATTTTTACTTATGCCTCAACATAGGTTATAAATCCACTTTCTAACGTGGGGTGAAAAGTTACTATAGAAGCTGTAGACGTGCTGGGAGCCTTAACACATCCCATGTGTAAAGGAGGTTGTTAGGAGAAAATGCAGACAGGCTCTGTGTCTAGGGGGCTGCAAGAGATTTCCCCCTTGGAGGCGGACAGACCCCAAAGCCCAGGAAAATTTTGCCTGTCTGAGCAAAAAAGTCCTAAACGGGCTGAGTTATGGGAGAAATCTCAGCATATAATAGCAGTTAACACAGACAGTTTTTCCCTGCCACTTTTGTTATTTTGTTGGGCTGGGAGCAGCCGGAGGGTCCGGCTCCCTACAGAACCACTTCTTCCCTGTCTGTCTACGCTGCCGTCGCCGCTTCCCCGCTCGCCACGGCAACCCAGTGCTCCGCTGTTCCGCCGAGGGAGCAGCCGCCGTGCCCCGACCGGGACAAACCGCGGCTGCTGAGCCCGGCCCGGCCGCAGCCCGCGGGACCCCGCTGCCGGCCCATGGAGCCCGGCCCCGCTGCCGGCCCATGGAGCCCGGCCCAGTGCCGGCCGATCCAGCCCCGGCCCCGCTGCCGGCCGATCCAGCCCGGCCCCGCTGCCGGCCGATCCAGCCCCGGCCCCGCTGCCGGCCGATCCAGCCCCGGCCCCGCTGCCGGCCGATCCAGCCCGGCCCCGCTGCCGGCCCATGGAGCCCCTCCCGCCGCGGCGGGCACGCACGCTGGTGCGGTTGGCAGCACTTGCTCCATCGGCTGAGCAGGAGCCGACACAGCGCCTCAGGGCTCTCGCGGTGACGCTCTGTCCCTGTCCTGTGTTACTCTCTCTGTTTCTCATTTTCTCTCTTTTCTGTCCCCCCTCTGGTCGGGACCATGCCATTTCTTTATCAACAAACAGTTTTCAGATACACTACTTGCTGGGTTTGTGCCTTATTTTCCTCTGAGAAATCTATCAAAAAGAATTCTCCTCTGCTCCCCTTCCAGCAGGACAGGACAGTGACCCACGCACCTGTGCCTCCCGCCGGTGTCTGCCTCTGACAGCAGAGCCACCCACCGGCCAAGGCCGTGGGGGAGTCTGTCAGGAGAGCACTTGTTTGACCTTCTCTGGCCCCAG
Source organism: Agelaius phoeniceus (assembly GCF_051311805.1). Lineage (NCBI taxonomy): Eukaryota > Metazoa > Chordata > Aves > Passeriformes > Icteridae > Agelaius > Agelaius phoeniceus. The sequence continues at coordinate 1,083,020 of NW_027509877.1, forward strand.
CAGAAATTGCTTACAGCCCTGTCTCTCTCATGGCTGGGTTTGGGGTTTTCCCTTCTGACTGTTTTCCCCCTTCCCCACCTCCCCCCTTTTTTCCCCTTTAACACTCTCCTGGGCCACCTGACACAGGGCTGGGCTCAGTCACTTGTGCTACTTACAGTAGTGGGGTTGACCAGAAACACACCAGGCAGACACTTGTCTGCAGGGCTAGGCTTTAGCACCCAGTTGAATTCAATCTTGCCACTGTTCACCAGGGTGACATCGCTGTGATGAATTTCATTAAATATCTGGAGAGAAGGCACAGGAGAGGGAAGTTACAGACCAGGCCTGCTGCTGGGAATCTCCTTCCTCCCTCCTGGGCTTGAAAGCAGACACATCATGGGAGCAGGGACCAGGGAGGAGATAGGGGCACTTGGGAACCTGGGGAACCCCCAGGCACAGGGCACCTGCACAGCACCAGGCAGCTCTGGCAGCACACAGAGCTGTGGTAACAACCATGTGAGGGCCAGCAATAAATGAACCAGGGCACACAGGCCCTCTGCCCTCTGAGGGGTCACCCACAGCCAGGAGAAACAGAGACAGCACTGAGGCATTCCAGGAGAAAAGGCACCTGCATGCAAGTATTGGCAAGCAACATAGATGCAACAAGGGAGTCACCCAGGGCAACAGAGACAGGGCCAGCAGCTGGAAATATCTGTTGGCTTTTGACTGGAAAAGAGTGAAGTGGGGATTATTCTGGGACAGTCTCTCCAACGGTAGTGACTGGAAGCCCAACTTCTTCCCTTGATTATTGTGTGGATTAAGCAAGAGCTTTAGACAAGAGCATCTCCTTGGAGGTCAGGCTTTAGGTGTGGATCAGCAGAGAGATGTCTCAGGGACACACCCCTCAGAGCACCCCCACTGGGACCCTGCCTGCCCCAGAGGCAGTGTTAGGTACCCTGAAAAAGAGGCATTCCCAGCATTGTGGAGAGGGTTGGAGATGGCCATTTTAGAGCAGCTTGGATGCCAGATGTGTCCCTCAAAGGTTGGGCTTCCAAGCCCCAGAGCCAACAAAGGGACTGGGAAGGGAGCCCTGGAGCGAGGTGGGCAGGAACCTGCTGGCCGTGGTGCCAAGGCAAGGAGCTGTGCCAGGGATGTGTGTGGTACCTGTAAGCCACAGTTGATCTCCTGGGGCCTCACGGAGTAGCGGACATGTGAGATCTCCCCGGTCACCAGCACCTCGTAGCTGGGGCCTCCCTCCACGTGGCACAGCGCCGTGACATCGGAGATGGTGTTGAGGTGGCCAGAGTAGGTGAAGGAGACCTGCTGGCTCTCACCTGGCTGCAGCACACCTGACATTGGCAGGATACTGAAAGCCTGGATGGAAGACAGGAGAGATTGAGCTGTTGAGCATGGCAATGGATGCAGAAAAGCATCTTGGAGCAAAGTGCAGCTGTACCTGGAGGGGCCTATTCCCCAAACACTGCCAGAATCACCCTCATCTCATCCTGCATCCATGCCACTGACCAGTGCAGGGACCATGGGGAAAATCTTCTCCCACACTCACAGATCAATGCATTAATTAGTACATTACGTGAAAGTGAACTGGGATGTCTCCTGGCAGTAGAAATTCTCTCTGATGCACAACTTGCCTTGAAAAAGCATTTCTTCCTGCTTTTAGAAAAGGAGGAGGCTCAGAGTGAGAGCTCTCGGAGCTGAGCGAAGGACTCCAGCCCAGCTCATCTGACTCCTGAGGCTCTTCCCCTCTCTCTGATTTAAATGCTGCTTTCTCAAGGTGCTACAGCAAAAGCTCCTGCAAAAGTTTCCTATGGACCACCTGAGGAGTTCCAGGGGGAGCAGTGCCCTCCATAGGTGCTGCAAAGTGTCCTTGGGCAGCCCTACAACGTGTCCTGCATGGCCTCTCCAACTACCAGTTGCTTCAGCAGCACTTTGTGATGGGCCTGCAGGGATGGGAGGCCCCTCTGTGGCCAATGCTGAGGCCCACCAGTGGCACTGGCAGCTCCAGCCCTGCTTGCCACACTGACAATGTGCAAGTGAGACAGATTCCCTCCTACCTTTTCTGCTTCGAGGGAAGGCTGCGGTTCGTCCACGGAGCTGCTGATTCCCTCAAACCCTACTTGGAGGCGGGGGAATTCAGGAAGTTGATCTGATTGCACCTGAAAAAGAAGCCATTTTCTATGCTGGGAGGAAGAGACAGCCACTTTGCAAAGTCTCCGTTTGTAAGACAGCTCCAGGGCCAGCAGTGCAATAGCAGCTCTGGGTGAAAGCAGAGCCCTGCAAACAGGGAGTCTGGCTGCCTTGGGAAGAGGCTCCATGGAGATCAGGACTCATCCCAGCTGGCTCTGGGAGGGAAGCTGGAGGCCTTACCATGATGATGCAGATAAAAGCCTCATCTTTCATTGTGAAGGCAAAAAATCCCACACTCAGCACAGGTCTGTAGGACCTGAGTGAGCTTCTCCAAGGAAAACTCTCCTATTTCTCCCTCCCACACAGCCCATGTCCAGCCACTGGCCCTGCTGCCCAGCCCACTGTCAGGGCACAGGACAGCAGGGCAGCAAAAAGGGAGGTCAGCACGAGCATGACTTGGTGGTGGCAGGCTGGGGAGGCAACACAAGCAGCAGATGTACAAGAAAATCTACCTTGTCTCTTAAAGACTGGGTAAAATCATCCACTTCTTTCAGCATTCTGGCTGCCTGCTCCTGTCTCATCTTGAAGTGTCTCCATCGAGATGCTGGGGACTCCAAACTGGTATTCTTCCCTTTTGGTGGTTGGGGTTTGAATTTAGGTGGGCAAAGCTCATCTCTGGAAAATAAGATAACTATGGTGAAAAATGCCAATCACTTGTTTTCAAAATTTTAAAAGTTTAATAGTAATAAAATGGTTATAAAAATAGTAATACAATTAGAGTAAAAATAATTTGGACAATTTGAATTAGGACAACAAATGGGACAACAAATACAAAGAGTTACGGACGTCCGGGTACCTTTTTCTGGGCAGCACGAGCCCGAAAAAGGACCCCCACTAACAAAGGATTAACCCTTAAGAACAATAGCCCGTTGCATATTCATACACTTCATACAGGATGCATCAATTCCATTCAAACACAGGATTCTGTCTGGTCTTCATCTACTTCTTCCTTCTAATCCTAACAGTGCCTTCGAGGCGGGAAGAAGTTCATTTCTTCTGATAAGAGAGCAATAAATTCTTTTCTCTGAAAGATTTAGCTGTCCTGTGGCTGCTATCTGGTTCGAGTGCCTCATTCCTTTCTAAAAAAAAACCCCACTGACATAGTTCTTCTTGTAACTACAAAAGTTACCTTTTAATTACAAGACTACAAGGACTAGGAGCCCTTCATCAAGGTGGACATGGTCTCAGGCCACAGAGGTCTGAGAAAGCAGCTTTCACCCCAGCTTTCCTTCCCAGGGGAAACCACTGTGGGGGCTGTGCAGCACCAAAGTGGTGGAAAACCTATTCCCTGAGCATCCAGCCTGAGCACAGCTGCTCAGTGCCATTTGTCAGATGCCAGGCAAACAGCTTTGCTCTTGGCCAAGTACAAACAGGACACAGCAAGAAGAGCTTCAAGGGGAGGGCAAAGGTGCACATACCTAAACCTGGTCACCTCGCTGTCGGAACGGAATGACCAGCGGTACTGGACGGGCAGTGGGCTGCAGTTGGTCATCTCCAGGGAACGCACTTTTTTAGTGCCAGCCATGATGCAGCCAAACTCCACGGAGCTGGGCTGCATTTGGAGATTTGGGAAGTGAACTTCTCCCTGAAGGGTGATATGCTCCACAAAAGGATGGCCCCTGACCATGTCTATCTTCAGAACCTTCTCTTTTTTCCAGCTCTTCAAATCCAGTTCATAAGCTGGGTCAAACACGATGTAGAGATGACAGGTCTCCCCTACATCCACTCTCACAGGCTGCAAGGAGATGAGCAGTAATTAATCACCTGTGGGATGATGTCCCAAGGTCTGACAGCATGAAACAGTAAATGCTCCAAGTGACCCCAGCACGGGCTTCTCAGTTCATGGTTCATCTCTCTCCAGCAGGGCTCTGGCTGCAGGCACCACAGTCCAGTCCAGGATCCCTCAGGCTCCCGTTTCTGTGCTCAGCCCCAGTACAAGGGGGTGGCTGCTGGAGAGCTGGCATGGCTTTCCAGGAGACACCTTCCCTGCATGGCTTGCCCAGACCCAGCTGCCTGCTCCCCTCTCCCTGTGCCTTAAAGCCAGGATGGATCTTCTCAATTCAGATAAGATTTTGATTCCTTCAGCAGCTTTGCTGATGCAGCTCAGGCCAGCCCACTGCTGATGCTACAGAATAAACTTCTTGACTCAAGGAGCTCCCAACAGAAAGGCACCACCACATCCCTCCTCTTCAGACCCCACTGGAGGAGGCCAGGGCTGCTCACCTGGCCACCTGGGAGGGGCTGCTGCTCCTTATCACAGACCAGGAATGGCTGCTCCAAGTGCAGCATGAGGTCCAGTGGCAGCAGGCAGGTGTTTTTTAAAGACAAAGGCTGGTACTGCAGTGTCAGGACATCGCTGGGTTTCTATGGAAACAGGAGACAAGGAAAAACAGCCTCAACTAGAAACAGACCTCCTTCTGCTTCTGCTGCAGCTCACATTTTTCAGCCTCACGAGTGCATACATTTCTATTTACTCTTTCTATTTGTTTCTACCCTTCCAGGAGGTTTTTCTTGACAGCAGATGCTTTTCATGTTTAGAAACCACAGCATCCTCTGGAGGACAGGGAAAACTCCCAAGTACAGATGAGGGAATAGGCCCCTGAGAGGAGGTGGCTGCTTGACCCAAGATCTAAAGCAGAAAGTGAATCCAGGCCATTTGTCTCCACTTTTGTCTCTCTATTGGGCAGAACAGCACTAGAGGATCTTCACTCACATACAGTCATTTCTCACAACCTTCCTGGCTCTAGCAGCCTCAAAAAGCACTTTGTCTGCACCACGGGTCCTGCAGCCCCTGCTACAGGGACAAGGTGTCTGTGGTCTCAAAGCTCTGATCAGCCTGGGCTCTTCCTTCCTGTCTGAGCATTGTGCTGGGCTTCCTGCATGGTTTAGAGAAACCACAGACTTTGGGAAACGACTTCTGCATGTTCTGATACCAAACAGGTGCTGTGCCATAGTATGCAATAAATCAGTTTGGGTGTGTGGCATCGAGCAGAACCCAGGCAGAATCAGGGAGAGCTGAAAAGCTTCTCAATTACATCTGAACTGCCTGTTCCAGAAATTCTGTACTTCACTGGAAGCCTGGGAACCAGAGGAGAGGCCTGAAACTACAGAAACCAAATCATTAACCATCTTCTCTTTTTCAGACAACTTGCAGGAGGCAGAAAGATGATGCTGGAGTTGGGATCCAGAGACTAAAGGGCACCTGCTCTGCCTCAGTGTTATCATCACTGCAGTTGCAGGATGCCTGGGGGTCCTTTGAAGCAGAGGAGGCTTAGGGAAATGCACAGAGCTGATCCATATAGCTGTACCATCAAGCATCCATGCCAACAGCAGAGAAGCCAAAGAGACACAGGAGATGTTGGGTTTTTCCTTGTCAGCCTGAGGAATTCACAGGAATCTCCAGTTTTCCCAGCTTCCCTACAGCATCAGTGTAGAGACATCACCGTGTCTTGGAGGGTCCTCAAAAGCCTCCCTTTACAGTGAGCACAGAAACTGGCATTTCTCTGGGGTGGCCACCATCTCCTTGGCACTGCAGCTGGAACTGCACTTTTGCTTTGGGGAAGTCAAATACCAGTCTCATCTCTAAAAGCATCTTCACTCATTTACAAAGTGCCTCAGGAAGGGTAAAGAGGGGCTTTAACACAAGCACACACCCCCCTCAGCCATGCTGTTAAAATGCCAGCATGCAATCCAGACTTACCTTCTCCACATAGAAAGAGAATTGTCTGGCTGATACTTCTATAGAGGGGTGAATGAACTGACAGGTAATGATTGTTTCTATTATCCTCTCCATCTTGGGGGATGTCCCAATGATGGCTTCACAGAACACATAATCCTGCACCTCCTGCAAGCAAGAGTCACTTGTCACCAGTGCGTAGTGGCAGGGCACCCTGCAAATGCCCTGCATTGGCTCTGCACCCACCACGGGCCCTATTCCTGCCACAGTTACAGTCCCTGCCCCCTTTTCTTCCTGTGCTCAATTGTCTGTAACACTGCACCCCAAAAGCACAAAAGGCACTTGTGAGAAACCCCCTCCCTTGACATGGCTTTTGTTTTACTCCGTGCTCACCCCAGATAAACCACTCAGCACTTGTTTAGTTCACTTTCTTTCTGGACTCCTAGTCTAAGTGTAACTTATTTCTCTGCCCTTCTTTGCTGACTCAGCATGCAACACTGCTCGCCCCAAAAGAGCAATATTTCCATCCACCCCTGCTTTGGGATCAGCACTGGGTTTTGGTAGCTGTGGAATCACAATAAAGTCTCAGCTGCTCTGATGGTGGCCAGCAAGGAAAGCAACTGGTGCTGCCACAGAAACGAGTAGCCTTAAATCAGTTTTGTGAAGGCCCCTGCTCATTTCCCCAGGCAAATGTCAAGGGCCTGTGGAACAAGCCCAGAGGAGGGGATCTCACCTGTGGGATGCGGGAGAAGCCTCGCAGCACCATGTCCTCAGACTGGCCTGGCTGCAGGTCCATTGACAGTGGCTGCAGCCCAAACACGGGGCTGGCACGTTTGGGGCGCTGGGAATCATCCTTGGCCCTGGGGCTACTGAGGGTTGAGACACTCTGGCCCCCCTCCTCAGGTGGGCTGTAGCATTCCGCACTCCAGAAGAGCTGATGGTAATGGCGGCCCTTGTTTGTTACTTTGAACTGATGGATACAGGGCACGAGGCTGGAATAGAAGGCAGGATGGAAAAGAGTATGAGAGTAGCTATTTCCCTGGTCATCAGATTGCTCCCAGTGAGCAACCTGAGGTGTTAATTGCTTAGAGACTGTCTTCATTTCCAGCTCTTAATGTGGACCAGAAGTGGTGTCTGATAAGGTGCCCTTTTGATGTCATTATTGCAAAGAGAAATATGTTTATAATGGTAATGTAACATTTTCCAGGTGAGGCTAACAGGACGTGGTGTTTTCCCCCAAAATGTTTGTTCTGGGGTGATTCATACTGTTGCTGTATTTTGTATTAATCTGTGCCCAAAGCTGAAACTGAATCTTTGAGATGCTGCCCTTGGGGACCTTGTGTGTGGGGGTAGGATTGCAGGCATTCCTAAAAGCCGGCTCAGAGGCAGTTTCTGGATGATCCCAGCAAGCTGGTAAAAATCATCTGCCTGCTCCACGAGAGGAAACCAGGGGAGCAGAGCCTCTCTCGTTCGTATCAGCCTTGGCTCTGCACTGGTAGCCATTTGTAGAAATTTCATTTTGCAATTAGAAACTGTTTGGAAGTGAACTTTGCAAACTCTGCTGGCAACTCTGCCTCTGGAACTGCTCTGTGGGCTCCTGCCTTCCTGGTGGGGGTTGTCACCCTCCTGTCTCTTTGTTCCCAGGGCCCCTGCTTGCCTGGCAGGTGCCATTGGGAAAGGGCAAGGGCAAGAGAAAGGATCTTCCCTTGGTGCCTCAGCCACATGGAAGGACTGCCTCATCTGGGCACCATTTCAGGAACCTTTAGTTCTGGGGCAGCCTGTGAGATCATTACTCCATCAAGTGAGGACATCAATGTATTAGAATTAGAGACAGTTTGTGGCAATTTAGCAACTGGTTTCCCTTTCAGTGGCTTTTGAAGGTGTCTAACAACTCTCAAGTGCCCATCACATGTTTGTAAAGGAATCTCTGCCTTTAGGGAAGGAGTCAGGGCTTTGAACTCTGAAGAAGATCTTGCCTGAAGGACTACAGAAAAACTGCTCCTTGTTGAGACAGGAGGAGAGGTGGGAGTGGAGAGATCTCCTACCTGAATTGGTATCCCAAGTTGAGCTCTGGGGCAAATGGTTTGTCTGTGACAATTGTGGTGCCAATGCCAAAAGCCTGGAGAAAGACACTGCTCCAAAGGCTGTTCCCAATGAACAGCTGGACAGTGTCATCAAAACCCACAGTGTCATCCAGGGTTGCTGTGACAGTCACAGGAACCTCACCCCTAGCAGGGATCGCTCCTTCACTGGGTTCAATAACAAAGCAGTTGGATTTGGAAGCCTGTAAGACAAGCATAATATGCATTTAGGATGGAAACCACACACCCTGGTGTCTTGTGGGATATAAGAAAAGGAAAGACTAAAGAGGGGAGGATAAAAATCCTGAAGGCCTAATCTCCCTAAAGTTAAGCTACAGTACTGGGCAACAGCAGAGCTCATATAACCTGTATTTTCCCCTCCTTTAAGGGACTCACCCAATTAACCCCATTTTGCCCAACCCAAGGGATGCTTATCCTCAGGAGAGTGTTCCTTCCCCAGTCTTTCTCTGCACTGTGGGCCAAGGAAAGCTGCTTTCTCTCTCCTGGCCTCTCACAAAGGCTCAAGGCCAGAGGAAGGCAGGACTGCTCAAATCCCACTGCAGAAACCACATGGCTGGAGGACACTGCTGAGAGCCTGAAGAATATCTCTGCAAAACCAGGTAAGCAAAACCCCAATACCAAACTAATCTTTCCCAAGGGGCCATCAGTGCTTCTCAACACCCCCTAAAGGACTGAAGCCCTCACTCCCCACCAATCATCAGCTGTAGAGAGGTGCCCCAGTGCCCTCTGCCTAAAGAAAAGTCACCTCCAAATGCTTATAGCAGAGCAGGAAAGCAGGAAGCAGAAAGAAAACTGGACAACATGTGCTCTGTGGGCATGACCCACTCTTCCCAAGAACTCTTGTCATCTGCTTTCTCATGGACTTCACAGACTGGCCAAGAGAGCTGGAGGCTGCCCAAAGGAGGGAGGAAAGGCCTTGCACCAGCACAGCTGTGCAGACACTGCTCTGCAGGTCTGGCCCTGGCAGGAGCACATGAAACCCAACCTTTACACACCATGAGCACCCAGCCAAGGGGCATTGCTCCCTGCAGAGGCTGAAAGCAGAACTCCATTGTGGAGTCAGGGAAAGCTGCCCTGGAAAAAACCCCTCGCTTTAGAATAACATTTATCTCCCAAAGAGCTGGAAAAGCAGCAAGAGGAAAAGTCACACCCCTCCTCCTTGGCCCAGGAGGCTGTGGCTGGACTCTCCCACATGGCCTGATGCTTTATCCACAGACACAGCCAAGTCCATGGTATCAGGTTTTAACCAGCTCCACAAGTTCAACACAGCCAGCGTGAAGTAGAAGAAACCTCAAGCCCCTCACAGATCTCCCCCTCCAGCAGACATCCCAGCCAGCCCCAGGCCCAGCCTACAAGCCCTTCCTGGCTGCACCAGCCCTGCTCCCCCTGCCAGGGGAGCAGCCCCAGCTCCTTCTGCCCTATGCAGCCCCCACATATTAAACAGCCTTTCTCTGCAGCTGCTCCCCAAAGATGCTCTTCAATAGCATAGAGATCACAGGCTGGGGGGTGCACAACCCCCACCCTTGTCTTTGGGTGCACTGCCCAGCTGGCTTGACCCCCAGGAGGTGTGAAAATTGCCTCCCCACCAGCAGTCTGAGGACACACCTCACACCCTGCTCTCTACTATTAACAGCAGTTTGGCACAAAGCAAATGTAGATGGGACAGGGAAACCACAGTGAAATCCATGCTCTGGGGAGCAAAGGACCACAGGTTTCTCTTGATCTCGGAGCTCCAAAATGGGACACACACAGCTAAAGACAAAAGATAAAATTAAGGGAGAACTTGTCAACGCAACCCAGATTAATTGCTGCTCCAACATCTCTGCACCTGACCTCACTGAGGGGTGCCCCAGCTAAAACCACTCCAGAGCCAGCTTCCTCTTGCCTCGCTCAGAGGGAATATTGGAGTATCTTGCCTCCTCTCACACAGGGCAATATGGAAATCTTGCTTTTAAAAGCCAAGTCATGGCTGCTACTGACCAGTCCATTTCCCTGGAAAACAGCCCCACAGATACTTACCATTTCCATGCTGAAGTCTACAGGGACAAGACCTTTGTTGAAGAGGGTAAAGCTTTGTGAAGCAGGCTGTAGAGCTGGGATGCTGCCAAACTCTAACACACTTGGACTTGGGTAGATTTCTGCCAGCCATTCAGAGCTCCGTAATTCTACTCCCTGTTCCAGGAAGCAGGCAAGAAAGATTAAAAACCACTCAAAACAAACCACAACAGGGAAACCTAAAAAAGCTTAAACAGCTCAACCCTGCTCAAGTTATTGCTTTAGGGACAGCTACCACACTCCAGCTGAAATGCTGGGCTTTTGGGAAAAAAGGAAAAGAAAATTACATGTTCACCTCCAAATTTAAAAGGATGAAGGTAAGAGAACCTTTCCAACTACAAATTATTGGCCCAAAGGTAAAAGCTTTGCAAGAAATCTCTAGTTAAGACCAGGCTGACAGTTAAACAACTGGTTATTCTGGCAGGGAGAAACCCTCCTTTTTAAGGGAAGCAGCCTGATAGTTGAAAGCAACTGTTTTGTCAAACTTCAAGCTCCCTGGCACAGCCTGCATTGCCTGTCCTTGCTGTTCACTGATTTACATGCAGTGCCACAATGGCCCAGGTTCAGATGTTTGGTGCCATCCAGGGAATTTGGCATCATCATTTCATTATGTTTTAATCTAAGTTTAAATCCTTGCAACCAGTCTTCAAATGCCAGCTTTCCTTTCTTTTCCAGAAAGCTCAAGGTTCCCAGAAGTCTTCTGACATCTTCTTTTGTGCTCAGAGGGATGACATTTGAAAACAGATGTTTCCAAAGTTAACAGCATTTTAAAGCTTAATTAACTAAAACTACCCTCAATTCCAGCTTAGATGAACTACCTTCTGCGTCAGACACTGAGATCACCACCTATGAGGCATGGGCTGCTTGTGCCACCCATCCCTGCTGTCCTTCTCCCCAGCAGCCTGTGCCTGTTTTCCCTGGAAGAATCCCTGTCCCTGTGCACCCTGCCAGGAGCAGTTGCACACAGGCTCACATCTCCCCTTGCACTCACCCGTGGGTTTGTCTCATCCCCGAACACGCCGACGAGAGCCTTGGTGCGATGCTCGCCCAGCGTCTGCACTTCGATGATAACTGGGATCTCTGCAGTGCCGTAAGGCTGCACAATCCCACAGGGCTTGGGGCTGGAGTAGAGCACGGGAGAGTCGTCCTTGCGTTGCTGGAAGGGACAGAATGAAATGCAACTTCAGAGGGACCTCTGAAGAAACTTTAGACTCCTTAACATCCACCGCAACAGCAACTTACACACACGTTTAAAACTCCCCAGGACAAAGGTAAAGGCACAAACAAGCTGCAAGAATTGTAGGCTTAGCACTCCCAGGGGATCCTGCAAGGAGGCTGCCAGCACAGGCACTGGTGTCTGTGGATGCAGCAGCTTTTCACAACCCTCTAAGACCTCCCACAAGAAAACACCCTGAAGACTAGACTAGAAAATAAACTGTTTCCTCAGGAGGTTAAACTGCATCCTAAGGTTTACATTCAGGTAGGATCCTTTTCTCAGCAGATCTTTAAGACTGAATAGAAACCAGCAAGGTCTTATCCAAACCCTTTTTTCCACTAATAGTCTCCCCAATAATATTTGACAGGAGGAGGTGGACGTGATGCCAAACCTGGGGAATAAGCCCATAGCAGCCAGGAAGGTTGCTGAGGTTCCTGATGACGAGCTTCCTCTCGTACGGCACTTTCAGGTGGCACTCGTGGTACAGAAGGATTTGGGGGCACACATGCAGCTCTGGAACAAGACATCTGGGCAAAGAGATGACCCCAAGGGAATCAGAGATACTGAGAGAATGGAGAACATTTACCCCCAAAGATTGTGAAATGGAGCAGAACACGTTGGTCACTGTCAAATGGGCATTGAACAGCCCTAACCAATGCAGGGTGGTCACAACCAGCACAACTCCATCTCTTGCAGGAAGAAGGAGAGGAGGCCCTTGGGAAATTTGTTCCACCTCAAGCACCAAAACCCAGGCCAATCAATGATACCATTCCTGGTCCCTTTAGAGAAGGGCCCAGGACCATGCTGGACTGTGAGCAGGGGCTTTTCACCACAGGCTGCTGTCCAAGCACTGCTGTTCTCATGTCCAGCTGGCACAACATGAGGCCATTAAGCAGCTCTTCTCCTTGGCAGCTGCAGCCAGCAAAGCCTGTGCAAGGCAGTGCCTGGGGGAGGCCAGGAAGGGCTGGTACCTGGCTGTGATGACCACTGATGCCACTCCCTCACCAAAACCCTCCAGGTCCACCAGCAATCTCCTGTAGAATTCCATCACGGTGTTGGAACACAGGGTCACCTGGTAGAAAAAAGAACAGTAAATTCTTCCTTACAAAAGCTCATTACCCACATGTGACATCCTCCAGTTCTTGAGGAAGGATTTGGCTTTAATTCTTCTGCTGGTCCATATGTAGAGCACAGTCTCAGAGTAACAAAAGCCTTCTGGCAATAGCAGATTTGTTAAACACACCTTGCTATCACAGCATCGGTCAGCTTCATTAAAACATTAGACTAAAGCTCTACACACCACTGCATTCAAATTAAGGGGCCAATTTCTCATCTGACTACAATGACATAAATGCAGAGGAAATCTGACTTGAACACAATGAGTTCAGCTTTACAGCAGAAGGCTGAGGGCAAAGTGTGGCCCAGCAGGTGCTGGGCAGCTCACGGCTGCCATGGTACCCAGAGCCTGGGCTGGCTCTTAGAACTCCGGCACCACGCCAGGAGTGGGGAACTGCCCCAGGGTGGGCATTTACCAGAGGCAGAGCCCTCAGAGCCACTTGCTGTACAGCGCAAGAGACAAGCCACCACAGGGACCAGGCAGAGGAGAAAGGAGGAGGCTCTCTGTCTTGAAGTTCCACAAGGAAGGGTTTATTCCAAATAAGGGAATCAGAGGCACAAGAGCCCTGGACACTCCTGTGCAAGGGCTTTTGTAAAAATACAAATCAGAGGGTGGATACAAACAGCAAATCAATAGGGAATCCTCAGGGGAGGAGTGAGGGGATTACATCAAGTGTCTGGGACCACTGGGGGTAGGAGGGTAAAGAGGATGGGTCACATGGCCAATGGGGTCTCCAAGAATAGGGGAATTCCAAAGGGGTATTGCAATCAGGGATTGGCCCGAGGTTCAAGTGGCAAAGAAGGTTTGGGAACAAAAGGGGCTGGGTTGCCTAGACAGGCAGGGAAAAGAGCTGGAACAAGGGGCAGGGAACGGCATGAGGGACAGCATTGAGGGAGGGTAAAACACAGGCGTGAGCCAACTCAGGGAGAACATGGGTGTACAACAGAACAAGGAATCGATAAAATCAATTTGAACCACAACACATGGCTGCAGAGGTTTTTGTCTCCACTGGAGATCCCTGCAGTGAACACAAATTTTTCTGCTCCTCAGGAGAGGGAAAATGAGACCAAGAAGAAAAGCTAACTGCTTTATACAATGACATCTCTCTGACAGCCACCTTCTGCCTTCATCCTTGCTCTGCCCACTTGCAATCAAAGAAATCGCTCTCAAAAGCAAAAGAATGGCTTCAGGACTTGACTATATGGTATTGATCTCAGTGTAGGATTTTGGAAACAAACCAGTGCTCCTTGAGGAACATCCCGGGTAAGCCAGCTAGCAGAGGCCTCCCAGCAGTGCAGATCTCTCACTCCCACGATGCTCAAAGCTGGCACCAGAGCTAAAGCCCTCCCACACTCCAGTGAAGCTTCAGCCCTGGTGCTGAAGCATCTACGGCTGGATTCTTCCCATACCTCAATGTCCTGGTGTCCCTGGGGGAGGATGGTTCCTTGGCTGGGATTCATTGTGAACTCCCTTGGCTCCACATAGAAATGAATTCCCTTCCTCCAGGATGGGTCACCTTCTTTGCGTATTTGATCAAGGCTGTCAACAGCCGGCTGCGTGCCATCGTCCGACATGCGGAGCTTGAATGTCACGGGCACCATGGAGCAGTTGGTGAGGCGACATCTCTGGGTATAGGGAAAGCCTAGGAAAGGACACAAATATCCATTCAGGCACCCATTATGGCATGATCCTGGTGGGAATATCCTGCCAGGATAAAAGTGAGATTGGAGTTTAGCTCTTTATTTTGTGAACTACAGCTCACCGAGAAGCTGCATGAGGAATTAATCATCACTGAGTTCCCTTTGACACTGATTCCAGACTGCAGCCTTGAAAATGCCCACTCCTAGCCCTGCTGAACACTGCAAGCTTCTCTCTTTGGGAGGGGAAGGAGCTCCCTCCCCTGCCCCAAACCAGCACCAGTTATCTCTCAGTGATGAGTGTGCACCCAGACCCAGCATTTACTCTGAGAATTCAAGCTGTCAAATTCCCTGGTCAGCCTGCCAACACTCCCACCGTTTTCAAGATATATAAACAGTGAGTTGTCATTGAGAAGAAGCTACAGCGAAAGAAAGTGAGGATGGAATCAGGAACTAGAACGTGATGCAAAGCACCCTAATGCAGCTTGTCTCTGCAGGATCCTTAAGGCATCTCTTGGTTTGGGCCAAACAGACTGAGCACGTGACAGCTCAGAGCCCACTCAACTGGGGCACACCCAAGCCTTGCTTTGAGATCAGCAATTAGGAACCAGGTCCCACCTCACCCAAGAAACGGGGACATCACAGCCATGCTGCTCACTGTGATTGCTGCCTGCAAGGGTTTCCCCCACTCTAGCTCTGAGATTTGCTTTCCATCCTGCAAAGGCAGAGATAAAGCCACTCATGGTGGGGATGTCCTGCAGAGCCCGCAGAGCAGCCACAGCCTGCTCTGCAGTGCACATCTGGCTGGGCTGGCAGCTCTGTGGGGAGGAGACTTCTCCCCAGGCCTGCTCACCAAGAGTCACTGGAACACAGATGGGGAGAACAAACAACTGCAGCTGCAGCCCAGAGCTTCTCTGTGCCCATCCAAGTGACCACTGCCAGCTCCAGCAGGGACTCCAGCAGGGAGGCAAGAGAGGTACAAAAAGGACAAACCCAGGTGTCAAAACCTCAAATGAGACTGAGGCCAGCACATGCAGACAACAGTCAACAGTTACAAAGAAGCAAAGATACAACAGCTGCCTTCAGCTGAAGAGACCTTAGGAATGAAATGGCATTCAGCAGGATCAATCTCCTGCTTCAGAACCATATTTCCATCTGTTGCCTTTCTTGTATCATTTCTTCAAAAGGCAGCTTGACAAGTGCCTCTGTGGTGATGCAGGCTGGGGCAGAAGCAGCTCAGGAAAGGCAATGAGTTTCCATCAGAAGTTCATAAATTTCATTGTCCTGGGTTTAGGCTTGGCAGTGAATGTTGCCCTTGGTCTGGGAAGGGGGATAGGGGTTTTGGGGGGTTTTGGCCCCTGGCTGGGCTTTTCCGCTGGGGTTTTTGGGAGCTGTGGCGTGATGCCGTGGGCGGCTGTGCAGTGGGAGCTGAGGCTGGGCAGGGAGCGGAGCTTCCCTTCCTCCCGCTGGGGATCGCAGCTCGGCCGCTGCTGCTGCGGGAGGTTGTGTGCTTGGCCCGGGACTGCCCTGGCTGCAGCTCAGCGCTGCCATCGACCCTGCCTGCGTGCCCCGCTCCTGCCTGCTGCTGCTGGGCACTGCCCACATCCCCCTGCCCTTTGGGGCTCTGCACAAGGAGCATTTCCTCTTTCCCTTCCCTTCCCTTCCCGCACCGGCTGGGAGGGGATCCCTGCCCTGCCAGAGCCCACAGCTCCTCCTGCTGTGACCACAACTCCACCAAAGGGGAAAAACGGGACTTGGCCCCTGGGAAACGTCTGTTCTTGCCTTCTTGTCTGTGCTCTCCTGAGACAGTCTAGGAAAGAACTGTTATTCCTTTTCCCATAGTTTTGCCTGGCAGCCCTGTCATTTCAAAGGGATAATAATTTGGAGGGAATGGCTCATCTTTCCATTGCAGGAAGATTCCCACCTTCCTTGGCAGACATCTGTCTTTTCAAGCAGCACAGAGACACCAGAAAATACTGACTTTCTCTTCCTTGCTTCTATTGGATCTCACAATGGCAAAATGCCCCCTGAGGCAGCAGCAGCAGCAGCCCTGCAGTTGACAGCCTGAAGAGGCTGCTGGGGCAGACCAGGAGTGAGGGATGCTTTTCTGTTGGAAGGCACAGATCCCTGACGCTGTGTCCCAGCCCAGGCAACACTCACCAAAGGAGATGTCCCCGAAGTCGAGCTCAGGGAGGTCGAAGTGTAAACTTGGTGCAGTGACGCTGCCCCTGGAGGCCGAGGACAGAGCAGGAAAGGGCTTGGTTAAAGGCATTGCAAAGGTCCGGCTGTCGTGGCTCAGGGCACAAAACCTGGGCTCAGGGCACCCTGGGTTTCCAACCAACACAGCACCGTGTGCTCAGCACAGGGCCCTGTGCACAGGGGGCAGCTCACGCCAAGTGGCAGCAGCCAACAGCCCCTGATGGGCTCTGGGCACAGGGCAGGCAGGAGAAGCCCCTGGCTTGCTGGGGGTCCCATGAAGGACCCTGAACACACACCCAGACAGGGCTCCGTGCCTCAGTTTCCCCATCTGCAATGGGATGGACATCAAGGTGTCCCCACAAACTTCTGTAACCAGCCCTGCCAGCCACAGGTGCCCTGCTTTGCTCCTTCTTAGCTGCAACTGCTGTTCCCATGGAGGAGCTTTCCCAGGAGAGTTTGACCCACCCAATCATTACAGACACAGTTCTGAGACACAAATCCAGGGCATTCCCAAACATCCTCTGGAAAGAGCAGCAACAGTTCTACCCAGGGGACAGATGAATCCAAGAGGAAAGGACCAGCTTGTCAGCAGTGCCCCAGCTGGCACAGCCAAGAGCAAGAGCTTCAACAAGCAAACAAGGCTGTCCTGAATCTAGCACAGCACCTCACCTGGCCTTGAACTCAGCAGACACACTCCAAAAGTCACCAACATCCCCTGAAATCAGCACTTGAAGCTGCACAACACTCACCAGTTGATTTCATGGTTGATGCCAATCAATGCCCACTCTGCCTTTTGGTTCCAAATCAAGGAGCAGTGGCCTGGGCCTTGTGTTGTATTCACAGGACTGGCCCTGGCTCTGCTCTGCACATCTCAACAAGAGACACCTGCCCTCGCTCCAGGAGAAAGCTGCTTATGCACAAACACCCCATGCCCACTTTGGGGGAGGGACAGAGGAGAATCAATTCTTTGATGGTGAAAGGTTCCCTCTTGATTTCCAAAAGAAAAAAGCAGCACTTTTCCTCCAAAAACAAAGCCAGCATAATTGTTTCTCCACTATGGGCACACCTACTCACCACTTTTCTCTTGCTAAGGAATAACTTCCCTGTTCTTCTTTATCCATCTCCCTTATCTTATTGCTATCATCCAATGCAGATTGCTTTCATTTCTTGACTGCCTTGAGCCAGTGCCTGCCAAGAGCAGCAGCCCAGCTCCAAAGCTGCAGAGCAGCCAGCATCAGCTCTCCTGCTCACACTGCATTATCCTCCCAGCACATGGCTCAGGCTGCAAGGGACAAGGCCTCACGCTGCTGTGGTGCTGAGGACTGAGCTCTGCCTCCCCTATGACCACCCCTTCTCCCTTTGGCTGGGCCAGGATTGTCTCTTGCCCTGTGTTCCAGATTGCAATGCAAGATCTTTTCCATTACCATCTGTATGGCAGACTACCTTTGTCAAGTGGGCAGTTTGCTTTATCTCTCTCTTTGAGTGACCACAATCACTCCTCCCTGGGGAGGGGACATCTGCTGATAACAGGCTATTGAATGTCACTGCACGACTGATAAGAAATATAACATCCCATTGGGAGATGCTCCGCCCAGGGGGAGGAGCCAAGCATTGCTACCCAGATAGAATCCAGAGGTTTTTGAGACACCAGCACGGCTTTCTCCACTGGATTCCCAAGAGAAACAGCAGCTGCCTCTTCTTCCTCCACTGGATCTTCAGAGGAAGAATACATCCTTCTCTACAGGTGCCCCTTGCTCCCACAGAACCACCCCTGACACTGCAGGAGGGCTGCAGCCACATTTCCAATTGGACTGCCACCAACACCCCACAGGGTGTCAGGTTGGGTTCTGACTCTGTCAGTGTTGTTCTAGTGTACTGCACTGTTGATTTTATCCTTTTTTTTCTTTTCCCTATTAAGGGACTGCTATTTCCTGCTCCCGTATTTTTGTCTGAGAGCCCCCTTAATTTAAAATTTACAGCAATTCGGAGGGGTGGGGAGGGTTTACATTCTCCATTTCAGGAGAGGCTCCTGCCTTAGCAGACTCCTGTCTTTCCAAACCAAGACATGCACAAGGACAGATCCTCAGCTCTGGGTGCTCAGCTGGTACCGAGCTGCCTGGTTACCAACATTGCGCACCAGCAGAGTCTCCTGGGTTCTGTACCTGACCGGACACTTGGAGAAGTCCAGCTGGGCAGGGAAGTCCAGGGTAGCTCGGGCACCAATGGCCCAAATTGGCACAACTATCCTTTCATTCTCAGTGACACAGACCAGCTCGTGGGAATAATCCTGCAGGAAAAGAAACTGGCTCAGCACAGGACATTTAGTGCCATCCCCATGGCAGAAGAAAAACCATTTCCTAGAACCCTTCAAGGGCATCAATTTACCTTTGCCACCCTAAAATGAACACTAAGTTCTACTAATGTGTCACATTTTAAAGGCACCAGTGCACTTTGCAAAACCTATCTCAGTGGCATTAAGCCCTTTTGTCACTTGGGTCATCCAGAGAAATGCCCTAGGCCACCACCATTTTTACTCTAAATTTCAATGATGTTAAATAATTCCTAAGTCCCTTCTAAGGAACATGGAGCTGTCACAGACATCTTTTATGAAAATCCTTTCCTTGGGATTTTTCTTCCTGAGAAGCTGAGAGACCTCAGGAACTAAATGTAAACAATGATTATCTGCTGCTGTGGAATGTAACAGGTGCATCTGTGATTGGCCCATGCTGGATGTTTGTAATTAATGGGCAATCACAGCCCAGCTGGCTCAGACAGAGAGTCCAGGCCAGAAGCCTTTGTTATCATTCCTTCCTATTCTATTCTTAGCTAGCCTTCTGATGAAATCCCTTCTTCTATTCTTTTAGTGTAGTTTTAATATAATATATATCATAAAATAATAAATCAAGCCTTCTGAAACATGGAGTCACACCCTTGTCTCTTCCCTCATCCTAAGACCCCTGGGAACACGGTCACATGGAGCTGGGGAACACAGGACATTCCTCTTTAGGTTTCTATATTCCCACTGTCTGAGAATAGGATAAAGTGTTGAACTGACTCTAAGCAGCAAAAAGAAGATGAGAAAGCAGCTGTACCCAAAGAGATCCTGCACCTCTGGCCTGGTGCAGAAACATCAGTTGGCTCAGAACTCCCCTCTAACTTTGCCTCTCCAACCAAGGCAGGAGAAGAACAGTGCCAAGAGGCAGCAGGATGCTGTTGGCAGTCAGGAAGGAGGAAAGCTCTCTGACCTCTCTGTTCCTCTGCTGTTTTCCATCATAATGAAATCCCTTCCACTGGACCTAGATGTCGGAGGCATCTTTTATGAAAAATCCTTTCCTTAGGATTTTTCCTCCTGAGAAGCTGAGAGGCCTCAGGAACAAAATGTAAACAATGATTATCTGCTGCTGTGGAATACAACAGGTGGATATTTGATTGGTCCATGTAGGTTGTTTCTAATTAATGGCCAATCACAGCCCAGCTGGCTTGGACAGAGAGCCAAGCCACAAACCTTTGTTATCATTCCTTCCTATTCTATTCTGAGCTAGCTTTCTGATGAAATCTTTTCTTCTACTCTTTTAGTATAGTTTTAATGTAATATCTATCATAAAATAATAAATCAAGCCTTCTGAAACATGGAGTCAGATCCTCATCTCTTCCCTCATCCAAGAAACCCTGTGAACACTGTCACACCTAGAGATGGCCAAAGATCTATCAACAGCCCTCTGTCATTTTCACCGTTCCCTGTGCATCTTCCCCTGGCAATGCTCAGGGATGTGCAGGGAGGGGAAGCAGAGCCTGTCAGGCCTGGCTGCAGTGCCCTCATTTTCACTGTTCCCTGTGCATCTTCCCCTGGCAATGCTCAGGGATGTGCAGGGAGGGGAAGCAGAGCCTGTCAGGCCTGGCTGCAGTGCCCTCATTTTCACTGCTCCCTGTGCATCTTCCCTTGGGAATGCTCAGGGATGTGCAGGGAGGGGAAGCAGAGCCTGTCAGGCCTGGCTGCAGTGCCCTCATTGTCACTGTTCCCTGTGCATCTTCCCCTGGCAATGCTCAGGGATGTGCAGGGAGGGCAAGCAGAGCCTGTCAGGCCTGGCTGCAGCGCCTGCCAGCAGTGCCAAGGTGTGACTGGCTGCAGGCTGCCTGCCCACGGCCTGGAGCCCAGCTCACAGCATGCAATGGGCTCTATCCCCAGAGTGCAGGGAAAACAGTGGCTGTGGAGATCATTCTGTGTTTTGGCCCCTCCAGCCTCACCTTGTTCCCGCCGGGGGTGAAGCGGATGCGCACAGGGGCAGACGCGCCCGGCGGCACCAGACGGAAAACATCGCTGGAGCACGAGAGCTGGAAGTAAGGGGAGCTCTCCATGGAGACCTTCACCACCTGAGGAACCTGCAGCAAAGACATGAAATGTAAGAGCTTGAATGAGGCATGTGGGACTCCAGGCAGCTCTCCAAAATGCAGTTCATTCCATCCAAGAGGTTACAGCAGTCCAGGGTCGTGGGGGACAGAGCCTGTGCCTACAGCTGTCAGCCCCAGCTGCAGGCAAGCCTGGAGACCCTTTAATTTTGGTTACAATCCATTATATACTTTTCTTTGCTCAGCATCTTCATACAGTAGAACCAATCTATACCTTAACTATTACCTATAGTCTATCATAACTACTGTAATTACCATATTCAGGTTACTATTCTGCAATCACTAAAAGTTAGTACATTACAGTTTAAGCTAGAAATTGTTTTTCAGTTTTCTTGCAGTGGAAAATTCTGAGACCTTTTTTCTACTTGCCACATCAGCAGGCTTGTTTGCCTGTGCTATCTTCTTGTTTGGTAAAAACATTTTCTTGTTTGAGGTGGGTTTATCCTTTGCTCTAAGCCATAAAAACCCCTTCTAACTAACACACCCTTTGGCTTCTTGGTTATCCAGTAAGACTGGCTCAGATATTCTTTTCTTCTAGATCAAAACTTGCTTCCAACTCTATTCCTTCATCAGACTCCACATTTAAAAATCTTTCTGCTAAGCATACGTATCTGTGAGACTTTCTTGTCAAACTTTCATCCTTCCCAACAATGAAATAATGATTTTGCCACTTTTGAAACAATAATTTTGCCACTTGTGGAAACAGGACGAGAGGAAACCTGTCTGTGCCCTGCTGACATCCCTCCTTGGCCCCTTTTCCAAAGCACTTTCAACTGTGCAGGTGCAGGCACAGCATTCACATGGGTGAACTCAGATCCCTTCTGTCTGGGTCCAGAATTTTGGCCAGGGGCAGTTGGGCAGTGCCTGGTGGGATGGAAGGGCCGAGCAGGTCAGCACCAGCAGGATGGAGACAGAGCACCTGAACCAAGTCATCTGTGTGGGAATCCACAAAATCAAAGGGTTTTGGGAAAGCTGCAAAAGGCAGGCCCCAGAGACAGCAGAACTGTGATTAGAGCTAAGCAGCAGCCACAAGATAGGTCAGCAGAAAAATTATTTAAAAAGTAGAAAATCAAGGACAAATAGAACAATGGTCTGTGTATTAATGCTTGTCTAGAATAACTCCCTAAGCTACAGAAAAGTTTATCTAGCAAGATATTAGGAAAGTTGAAGCTTAATAATGGAGCTCTGTGCATTGTGCTTTAAGGCTTACAAGCAGATATTGTATTCAAAATAAGCAAGCAGCGTTTTAACCAAAGGTATGTGTGCTTATAGTGGTTGGATGGAACTACTGTCAATGTGCTTTTGCTTTATGTGATTGGTCAAAAAACTTGTAAGTTGTAACATTAAGTTCTTGGTCTGCTGCCTGGGATGTGAGCTGCTGGCATCTTCCCATTGTCATAACCATGTAATGAGAGTGATGCTGAAAAATAAAACAGCTCAAGGCAGTTCCACAGCAGCCCTGTCCCATTTGTGATTTGTACAGAGCCCCCCACCTGGTGATAAACTGAAATTCAACAAGGTCAAAAAACCTGCTGGCTTCTGCCTGCACACAGCCATGCAATCATGGTCCGGAGGGGGAATGTGCTACCTGAAAGCAAACCAGCACATTGTCCTGCAGGAAGGAAGAAATTCCCTTCTAGCAGATCAGGTTTGGGCAGGGCAGTTCTGGGGATAGAGTCATGCAGGCAGACCAGCAAGAGAGGACACCAAACCCTGTGGCCTTACTGGGAGTAAAAGCAAACCTGAAAAGCAAAAGAAGGAACACAGCACGGCAACCCCTAAAACAAGGAGATGGCAAAGAGAATTTAAATGGGCATGAAAGCAGCAAGGAAGAATCTTAAAACCATGAGAGCAATCAGCTGGCCAAAAGTGACAGAAACACTGACAGGCTGTGCCTATTGACTCTGGGCTTCAAAGGCATTTTCTGCCTGGAGAAACATGACCAGCACTGAGTGACAGTGTGGTCCCAGTATTAAAGCCAATCTTGGCTCTCCAGGGCTTCCTGCAGCCTGTGCAGGCAAGCTGGGCTGCTGGGCATTCCTGCCTGCAGCCAGCAGGCCAGGTGCTGCCCTCTGGGATTCACAGACACAGCACACATGCATTTTCTAGCACATAGATATCAACCCCCAAGCACCAAAATGCTCTCCAAAAGTCTAAACCAGATGATTTGGACTCCCTCCTGTCTCTTCCCACCAGCCCACTCCTGCCACAAGCTTCATTTGAGAAAATGTTTCCCTGACTGAAATTCCAATGGTCTCTGTTTTCCTCTTTACAGTGGAACACAACTGCTGACTTTTTTCAACTTTTTCCCTCTCAGCTCTCTTGAGAAACTGCAAAACACTCACAATTTTTTCAAGTGAAGGTGAAAGCCTCCAGGAGCACATGGCTTTGGATGTGCTGTGGTTCTCCAAAGGGAAAGCAGAGCACCGTGTTGCTTTTGGAAAAGCTGAGCAGAGCTGGATGAAGCTGAGCAGGAGCCTCAAGTGGCACCTAAAGGCCTCCCACTGCTTCTGCTCCATCAGTCTCATTGCAGGGCTCTTTCAGAACACATTTCCTGCAGTGCCAATGCCATGAATGAGAAGTGATTCCAGCACAAAGTGGAGAAGGCTCAGCCCCTGAGCTTTGGCTGTGAGCTGCACAAAGGGAGCCAAACTGGCTGAGAGAGGCAGAGGAGCCAAGATTAACCAAGGAGACACAGAGTGAGGTACAGACTCAAGGCAAAGCACGAGAGCAGGTAAGAACTGCACAGCCCTCAACATTCCTACCAATCCAGAGCTTTCAAGAGAAGCCAACTCCTCTGGGATTGATACCATCAACACATGACCAGAATCAGGGGACAATTCCCAGCACAGGAAGATTTCCACCATCTTGCAGAACAAAGGTGCTGAGATATTTTCTTCTGGACGTGCTGCAGCAGATAACTTGCTTTGCTGTACACTCTGGGAATTACACCTCTCTCCTCTTCCAGCACAGCATTAAAGCTCTGTGGAAACCCAGGACAATGGGAGCATTTCTCTGTCTGCTCTGGGCTGTCCTGACCCCCAGGGGAGCACTGACTTTGACCCTCATGCATAGAGAAAGTTTCCTAGACTTCAAGATAGACTAGAATCCACACAAGTGTGCAATAGATTATAGGGAGTAGTGTAGGTGTATCACTTGGTGAGAAATTTAAGTTTTGGGATTTTTAGTATGTCATGGATGGAAGCAGGATGGAGGGCACAGGGTGTCATCCTGAGTTTCTTCTTCGTGCTTCTTCTTCCTTCTTCCTCATGGCTTTGGGTGGCATTTTGTAATTGGACAGAAAAGTCTGCATTGCAGGCTCTTTGGGATCAGTTCTTGGGTTAAAAGGGAAAATAATCTAAGTGTTAGTTCTTAACTGGATAGTTTAGTCTTAAAAGACCTTGTAATGAGAGATTGTTATTCATTTTGTGCCTTGCTAGTGAAAAGCTGCTGAACTCATGGTTGTGAGACTGCTTTACTGATAAGAAATAATAAACACCTGATTCCAAACATGAACTACCATCTCAAGTGCCTTCAATCCAGACCCAGAGAAACCAAGAAAGCTCCACGTCCCAGCACTTACCTTGCCCACATTGGTGAGAGACAGAGCCATTTCAGAGACACCACGAGTGTTGAAGTTCTGAAATACCACCTCTGGTGGGGAAATCTGAAACAAGTTCTGCTTGGGGGGATCTGACGGCAGCTGGAGAGGCGAGAGAGAGCAGGGAGAGGTTCAGCTGCTGGGAGGAAGGTTCATGAAGGATCCCATGCACTGATCCCCAGTGAAGTACAGGCTCTGGGGGAGCACACCTGGGCAAAGAGTGGC
Organism: Agelaius phoeniceus; assembly: GCF_051311805.1. Classification (NCBI taxonomy): domain Eukaryota; kingdom Metazoa; phylum Chordata; class Aves; order Passeriformes; family Icteridae; genus Agelaius; species Agelaius phoeniceus. The sequence continues at coordinate 1,107,439 of NW_027509877.1, forward strand.
TCACCCACCTCTGCTCTGAGCTGATCCACAGCTGCTGGGCCACACAGAGCTGCCTCAAGCCAAGCTGCTCTTCTGGCATGGATTTCTCCAGGTTTCCTTCTCCAGAGTGCCAGGCAGCACTTTCCTTAAGCACAGCCCTGTGCCCATGTGGTCACAGAGCTCTGGGACACTGCCTGAACACTCGTGGAGTAAGAAAAACCCACAAATTTACATCAAACTCCACGGGAAACGATTGTGGGATGTCCTTTACTCTGAGACAGGGAAACTGAGGCCCACACAACTGCAAATATCTGTTTTGATCTAGAACTTAGGCATCAGTAAGAAGAGGACAAGAGCAGAGGAGGAGTGAGAGATGAGGTGATATTTTGCTGAAGGCAAAAGGTTATTAAGTTAAAGAATGAAAGTTGTTGGTTCTGTGTGTTGTGTTTGGATCGTTTGGGTTTGTTGGGTGTTGCTGTGAGCTGGCAGAGGGACAGGGTTGAAGACCTGACCAAAAGGAAGCAGGGGGAGAGAGGAGGGGACAGAAAAGCTGGAGATCTGAGAGAATGGAAGTTCCCAAGTACCCATCCAAGGGGAAAGGGGACGGGGGCAGCCCTGGCTGGCTATAAAGGGTATAGAAAGATTGCCATTTTCTCAGAGGCTGTGTTTGTTCATCTCCAGAGGGAGGAAGAAACACCCGGCTCAGCTGAATCGTTACAAAAGTTTCCTTTTGCTTCGATGATTTTGTCCCCTTTAATTGTATTTAAAAGTGTGTTTCTAACAGAGGTAAAGGCAAAAAACAAGTAACACAGAAGTTAGGAAAAAGACAAATGAGGTGAATGCTGAATGAGGAAAAGGTTCAGTTATTTTCTCAGCAACTTGGCTAAAAGCAGAGTTGCTATCTCTGTTTTCCATGTGCTTTAAATGGGTGCTTTCTTGTAATTATTGCTATCTTATAATTATTGCTATATTATTGATACCAGTGTAGAGGCACTTCTGGAATGACACAACAACAGCAAATGATTCTGGAGCAGAGGCATTGCTTGGAGAAAACTCTCCCCTGCTTTGTCTGGGCAATCCTTAACCAGTGTGTTACATGGCTCTTGCTGCCAATTTCTTTCTCAACAGTGTGATAGATGAATGTGATTCGTGCTAACAATTGTAACTATATTTTAAATATTTTAGAAAATATTTGTTAAAAAGTAAGAGAGGAAAAGGATATGGAATTAGTGTCACAAAACAGATGTTTTCAGATGTTCATGAGAAAACAGGATGCAGGATGTAGTTTGAGATAAGTAACATCCCAAAAGGCAATAGGCCTCAGGATAATTAAAGAATCGGCCTTGAAATGGACAAAATTGGGATGATTCCAGGTATCTATGAAATCATAAGGCTTCTTTTTGGAATATAATGCTGGCTTCTATAACACAAGACTTGGGGTGCATGTGCAGCTTGTGGGGTTGTTCAAAGGACAGTGATGAGGAGGAGAAGCCTTCGTGGGAAGTGACCACCAAAACCAAAAGACCCCTTAGAAACAAGCAGAGCATGCACTGTGCAGTACAGTGACATAGATTTCAAGAATCAAAAATAGGAGGAGATTGACAGAAAATTATTGATGAATATGTATTAGCATCCAGTCTATAAGTTGTGTTTGGATTCTTTATCTTTTGTATGGGAGGCAGGGTGAGAAAACCCCCCTGTATCCTGACTGGTTTTGCTTATGCTTTATCCAAACCACTGCCAAATTATTTTGGATCTGCTTGATTATATTTGATTGCATTATTTCATATGAAATTGCTGCTCAATTAAAATTGCTGCTAAATTCTAATGTTGGTTTATTAAATTAGACATACAGGGACCTCATTCATAGCAACAGCCCACCTCAGTCACCTACCCGTTGGGACTGTGCTTTCTACTGAGCCAGTCCTGCCAGAAAAGCAGCTTCAAACACACCTCTAAGAAGGCACTGATCCAGATAAAGCCCATCCATTCCCCTCTGCCCAGGGCCAGTCCCCTGTACATCTGGCAGCCTGCAAAATCTAACACCCCCTCAGGGTCCAACACATTGTTCCAGCCCAAAGCATAAAGGCAATTTGTTTTGTTAAAGCTGAAGTAATTCCTGCAGGTCCTCGGCCTCAAAGGCCAACGCTGCCACTGTGGAGGGAATGCTGTGACCCCAAGCATTTGATGGTGACCACACCAAAGCAAGAGGTGGCTCCTTCAGCAGGAGAATGGCACATGGCAATGCTGTGCCTTTGTGTCCCCAGCCTTCCCCCCATTGTTTCAGCAATGGCAGCTACACTTAGGCAGCTTCAGCAGAGCTTATTTGTGTTGGCTTAGTGCAGATCAGGACTCCCAGCCCACCTCTAACAGCAGCTGGCAATGACAACAGGACCTGCACACTGAGGTCTTTTGCTGGAGGCGAGCCTGTCACAAGCACTCACCCTCTTCAAACTTCCCATCAAACAGAAAGGAGAAGAGCAGGAAAAGGCTACCTTTGGACCAGTCTCACTCCTGTCTATACATGGGCCAATTCTGGGTAGAAAACTCCCGCCAGTGCTGGCCTTCTTCTTCATGTTGAGAAACTTCTGCCACAGGAACTTAGAGGGAAGCAGCTGAAAGGCAAAAATAAACCAGCTAGAGCCTCAGAGTTGGGCTTGTTCAGAAAGGCTTTTCTTGAACAAGTGGCACTGCTGAACAATTTGTGATCACATTGTCCAGGACAGTCCTGGAAGCCCTGGAAGTTGCTTGCTGAAATACTCAGCACCAATAAATTAACAATACAGAGTGCAATACACATACTCCAACCACATGGCTCTGTCCCATCAGCTTCTCCGTGATTGCATGTGACATGGTTGGGGATTTCTGCTCTTGGGGCATTTGTTTCCTCTTTAGGTTCATTGCATTGAGGCAGTGACCTTTTCAAAGAATGGGGAGGAGCTCTCAGAACTGCCCTGACTCCATCCCTGTACAGCACTGAGAACTCACAGCAAGGAGATATCACTGCTGGCTGAGTCCAAGAGAGGCAAGAAAGGAACGTTGTACCAAGAGTGAGGAGCACAGGAATGTGTCCAAGTTGTAGTTCTCTCTGGTAATTAGCATTTCTTTTCTCTCTCTGGGCTCACAGACCCCTCCAGAGAAGAAAACAGAGGGATCTCCTGGACAGAGCCTCAGCAGTGGGGCATCTTCAGTCAAGTGAGCTCCAGACACCAAGGAACCTTTCTGGCCCTGGCTCCAGGGAGCAGGTGAGAACTGTACAGCCCTCAAGATTCCTACCAATCCAGAGCTTTCAAGAGAAGCCAACTCCTTTGGGAGAGATACCATCAACACATGGTAAACCAAAATCAGGGGAGAATTCCCAGCACAGGAAGATTTCCACCATCCTGCAGAACAAAGGTGTGATGGTGTTTGCAGGGGTCTTAGGATGAGGGAAGAGATGAGGATCTGACTCCATGGTTCAGCAGGCTTGATTTATTATTTTCTGATATATAATATATTAAAACTACACTAAAAGAATAGAAGAAAGGATTTCATCAGAAGGCTAGCTCAGAATAGAAGAAGAAGGAATGATAACAAAGGCTTCTGGCCTGGACTCTCTGTCTGAGCCAGCTGGGCTGTGATTGGCCATTAATTACAAACATCCAACATGGGCCAATCAAAGATCCACCTGTTGCATTCCACAGCAGCAGATAATCATTGTTTACATTTTGTTCCTGAGGCTTCTCAGCTTCTCAGGAGGAAAAATCCTAAGGAAAGGATTTTTCATAAAAGATGTCTGCAACACAAAGGTGCTGAGACATTTTCTTCTGGACGTGCTGCAGCAGATAACTTGCTTTGCTGTACACTGTGTCTGCAGGGCTGGATCTGTGCCCACACAGGAGCTGAGAGAGAACAGCTGCTTTGGAAGCTCTTCCAGCTGGGACCAGCCCTGTCTCACAGGGCTTTGGGCAGAGTTTGAGCTTCCCCCCAACATGCTCAGGTGCCCAAGGGCAGCTTGGTCTTGACACCAGCAGGGGCTATTTACAAATCACAAACGGGACAGGGCTGCTGTGGGACTGCCTTGAGCTGTTTTATTTTCCAGCATCACTCTCATTACATGGTTATTGAGATGAAGGACTACATTTTGTTCATCACGAAAAAGAGACCAGTGTGTTACAAGAGTTGTCTGCTGACTATTTCTGTACTACTTCATGAGATATGAGCTACAAGGATACCAGGGAAGGGGTTGCAGGAGCCCACACATAGTCCCACCCAGAAAATGGTACAAACAGATAACTAACAGAAATAACGACCAGGGAAAGGCTGGGGAAAGGGCAGGGGTAGATTAACACCCAGCAGGGAAACCTTTCCCGCTGACAAATGGTACAAGCAGATAACTCACAGAGATAACGACCAGGGAAAAGCTGGGGAAGGGGCAGGGGCAGATAAACAGTCTGCAAGGCAGGATATTTGCTTGCTGAAACTTGATAGGGCACATATTGCGTTAATCATAAGATTTTGGTAATTTTCCACGGAGAAGTCACCAAATAAAGACATAGGGTGAAGAAGACGCAGCTGAGGAAGACTCCGCAGCCTTTTATCACCGACCACCAGGAGGCAGAAGGATGACCCCCCTAGCAACAACCAGCGCAGGCGCAGAGAACTCCGAGATAACATGGACTCCTGAAGGATGGAGAGGATAAAAGGACTGAATCAGAAACTAGTTGGTGCGGCAATAGGTGGAGCTGAGACTCCCCTGTCGCCCAGCGCTGAGCCTTTGCTTACGTAGTATAACTGCTTCAATAATTATTAAATTCTTTGATTGGAAATTGCTCGTTTTGAGTCAATTTTATAACAATTTGGTGCCGCGACTCGGATGAGAGTTTGGATCGGGTAGGATCTACCCAGAGTGGGGGGCGCCTCATCCAGTGCTTTCTGGGTGGCCCCTCTGGGAGAACCTCCACCACTCTCACCGACGACCCTAAAATATATACTAGTAAGCAAACGGGACAAATTATACCGGTGAACCCCTTAATAATCTGTGCACGGAGTCCGGACGAAGACGCAGGACGCGTGAGTATAAAAGGGAATCCGTTCGGGCGGGGTTGGGATCCCGGAGTGTGGCGGTGGACAAGTGTGAATGAGAGGAGGGCCGGCAGCCGGACTCTCCAAGTGAGTGCGGACCCTTGAGTAGTGCGGTTCCCGCAGACCCGCGAGGGCTCGGGCCACGAAATAGGGGAAGTGAAAGGAATTTGAGAGTGAAAGAAGGCACTCCGGATGAATGGGGCAGGGGAAAAGCAAGACCCCAACCCAAGGCAAACTCCCCCCCATTCCAAGGGACAATCCCCTAGGATTTATGCTTAGTAATTGGAAGCATTACCCAGGGACCGAGACTAAGGATAGGGCCAGAATGATACATTATTGTATGGAAGTATGGGGTGGGAAAGAGATTTCCAAAAAAAAAAAAAAATTTTTGGCTCGTGTTTGGATCATCTGAAGACTGGGTTCGACAGGACTTGAACCTATGGGTAAATTCTAAAGAGCCCTTCTCGCAAGAGGAGAGTGATTATGCCAAAATATGGGTAGCAAGACCCGAAGTGTATGTTTTCCAATTAAGAGAAGGGAAAGGGGATCCGGACAAAAAGGGGAAGAGGGACAATCATTTGGGCGACTTAATTATAGCACCGCCCCCATATGTCCCACCGCTAGCACCCAATGCCCCACCACCTCCACAACCACCTGCACCGAACAATGATGAAGAGGGTAACCAAGGGGAGGTTAACCAAACCGGTTACCAAGGCCCGATTACAAGGAGCCGCAGTAGGATGGAGACGGGGCTATTCCCTCTACGGGAGATGCCTATGGGTGGACCACAGGCGGGTATAGGATTTATTACTGTCCCCTTGAGTTCGGCAGATGTACGAGACTTTAAGAAGGACATGGGACATTTATTAGAGGACCCTTTTGGGGTAGCCGAGAGGGTCGACCAGTTCTTAGGACCAAACATCTATACCTGGGAAGAAATGCAGTCCATTTTGGGCATTCTGTTCTCTACTGAAGAACGGAATATGATAAGAAGGGAAGGAATGCGTATTTGGGACACGCAGCATGTCCAAGGCCTGGCTGTGGACACTAAATGGCCCCTACAGAACCCCCATTGGGACCACCAAAATGCGGCACATAGATTACTGACTAAGATACATAAAAAAAAAAAAAACAAACAAAAAACAAAAAAACCACATTGGGGATCACAGGGACTGGTAGATTATTTTGCTGCAAAGTATGTGAGTGTGGGAATCTGGGACATTGCCAAACAAGTAACCAGAGGATGCCTAATTTGCTTACAAGTAAATAGGAAAAAAAAAAAAAAAAAAAAAAAAAATTTTTTTTGAGAAAATTACCGGAGGGAGGCCGACCGCTAGCGAAAAGGCCTTTCTCCCACATTCAGATAGATTTCACCGAGCTCCCCAAAGTAGGGAGAACCAAATATTTATTGGTCTTGGTGGACCACCTAACACATTTTGTGGAAGCCTTCCCAACCGTAAGAGAAACAGCCAAAGTAGTTATGAAAATATTGATGGAAGAGATAATCCCGAGATATGGGGTCCCAGAAGTCATTGACTCAGATAGAGGGCCGCATTTTATTTCCCAAATTACCCAAAACTTAGCAACAGCTCTGGGCATACGGTGGGAACAACATGCCCCCTGGCATCCCCAGAGCTCTGGATGAGTTGAACGAATGAATGGGGAAATAAAAAAGCAATTGACCAAACTGGTAGCAGAAACCAATTTGACCTGGGTTAAATGTATTCCTCTAGCGTTGCTAAATATAAGAACAAGACCTAGAGCTGATTTAGGGGTATCACCCTTTGAAATGATGTATGGGATGCCATATAACTTAGAAAATCCTAACGAACATCCTGTCATTAATGACACATGTACACAAAAATATTTGGTGGAATTGACAAAGTACAGAAAGGCATTATGGGAAAAAGGTATGTTAGCACAACGGCCTCCTTTAGATTTTATCTTACACCAGGTACAGCCAGGAGATTGGGTGCTTGTGAAAAAACTGGAAATTAAACCCCTTGACTCCAAGGTGGGAAGGACCGTTCCAAGTACTCCTCAGCACAGAAGCAGCCATACGAACCGCTGAAAAAGGATGGACTCATGCTAGTCGCATAAAAGGACCGGTAAAACCCCCTCACAGCTGGGAGGTTTGCAGTCTCCCGGGAGAAACCAAATTAAAGCTGAAACGAACTGATAAATGATTTGGATAGTAATCTGGGTTGGAGATAACCATTATCTCCAAACCCAGCTAATAGGGAATCAGGAGGCTCTTGGATATTGCAAACTCTTAGAGGACGAGTTAAGAAAGCCCTACTTTAAGTCCCCGAGATTAGAACATAAAGGGCACCCATGGAAGGGGGAAAAAGCACAGAACAAAGATATAAGGTTAAAGTGTAACTGGTTAGATTGTGACTGTCACCCCCTTGTATGCTTTTCCTATAAATTGTGTCACGAACCTTGGTGGTCTCATTGTCGGAGTGGTAGAACACCTAGGGGAATTTGCACGCCGTGCTATGAGAAAGAGAGGAGACTAACTTCTATCATTCTTAGTAGCAGAGTTGCTACGGGGGAGGTAAAGATTGGATCTGACGAGTGGTGGGAAACCTTTTCCAAAGGGGTAAATCCTGATCGGTTCTGCTACCACCCTAACGAACCGATCCCCTTTCTCCTGGACATCCTGGAAGTGGTGTGTCAGAAGAAGGACCCCAATTTGCGGCGTGACCTCTCATTAATAAAAGCTGATAACTGGGCCGCCAGTGCTAAAAAGTGGAAACGGGAGGTTTATCCGGCTCCTGAAGAATACCTCTGCTGCCGAGAAGATGGTAAACCCCGAGGCTCGCAGCAACCGAGTCGTCGGGCGAGGCAGAGAGGTAATAACCAGTGGAGTCCGTCGGAAACCTCAACCCCCATATGGGATGTCCAGGAAATGTTGGCCGTCCTGCCCCAGGATTGGTAACCCACCACTGGGGAAACCAAAGGTAAAATTTAACCTGAGCTCCGACAATGACAGCCCCAAATTACAAGCCTTAATTCTTTTCTGGTGCATTGTAACAAGTTCAGGGGCAGAAGGGTATTCACATCAACCCTTCAAATGGTCACTGATTAGATGGGAAGACCAGTATGTTATCCAGACCAAAATCACGTCTGGCGCACCCAGCTTTTTATGTACTTTGTGTGATTTAATACCTGTAAATCCATGTTTAAATCAGTTTGGATATTATTTTTGTCCAAGCTCAAACCCGGGAAAAGGGTATTGTAACTATCCAGGACACTTTTACTTTGCTTATTAAGACTGTGTATCAGTAAGCTCCTTTGGGGGGAACGAGGACGGGTTTATCAGAACTGGATGGGGTCCATACGGGTGTACACAGCCCACTTCCACATATACCCAGAAAGAAGGAAGGTTAGATGGAACATGCAATATGATTTACATTAATGTGACAAAACCACATGACCAAGTCTGGTTATTAGGGAAAATGTGGGGAGCCCGATTATGGGAACCAGGGACAGACAGAGGGGGGCACTTTATAATCCAAAAGACAACCGTGCCACACGACCCTGAACCAATTAGACCAAACCAGGCGATAGCTGGAAAACTAACGCTAAGAGAAAATAATGGAAATGAATCAGAAACAGCCCCAACCACTAGTCTTCCAGAAATGTATAAGCAAAACTTTACTAATTCGACCCGAGGACCTGAAAACCCGGGAGAAGGGGACTTGTGGAAAATATTACAGGCCGCTTTCCTAGTCCTGAATGAGACCCATCCAAATCTAACTGAGGAATGTTGGCTGTGTTACACCGTAAACCCCCCGTTCTATGAAGCCATAGGGGTAACAGCAAAAAGCAGACGAGTAAATGGGACCAACCCAGCTAGGTGCCTATGGAAAAAAGAAAGAGAAGAATCAAGAGGGATAACCTTGGCAAGGGTAACGGGGAGAGGAAGATGTATAGGACGAGTACCAGTGGAAAAACGACATCTATGTCAGGTTATGGGGAATTTGAGTGACCCTAAGAAACCTGCCAGCTGGATACTGCCAGCAGCAAATACTAAATGGGTCTGTAACACTCTCGGAGTCACCCCATGTATAAATATAGACCGATTTAATGAATCCAGTGACTTTTGTATTCAAGTATTGATAGTACCCAGAGTCCTTTACCACCCCGTAGAGTACGTTTATGAACAATATCAAAATATAGGACCCCACATAGTGAAACGGGAAATATTCACAACCTTCACTGTAGCAATGTTACTAGGAATAGGTGTAGCCGGGACAGGAACAAGAATAGCCTCACTCATACAGCAACACCGAGGATTCCAAGAACTAAGAGCCTCTGTAGATGAAGACCTCAGGAGGATCGAAACCTCCATCAAAGACCTCACAGAATCATTAGATTCCCTAGCAGAAGTAGCCTTACAAAATCGAAGGGGGTTAAATCTATTATTCCTGCAACAAGGAGGACTATGTGCTGCTTTAAGAGAAGAATGCTGCACATATGTAAACAAGAGCGGAATTATACGAGACTCAATGGCAAAACTAAGGGAGGGGCTAGAAAAAAAGACAAAGAGAAAGGGAAAAACACCAAAGCTGGTATGAATCTTGGTTTAACTATTCTCCTTGGCTTACAACTTTATTATCAACGATAGCGGGTCCACTACTTCTCTTACTATTGGGACTCACGTTTGGCCCTTGTATTTTTAATAAATTGATTAGCATTGTAAAAGGCAGATTAGAAGCTGCTCACCTTATGCTCATACGAGCAAAATACGAAACCTTGAAGATGGATGATCCAGAAGAATCTCTGGAGCTCAGCAAAAGAGAATTAGAGCGTTTTGATGAACAAAATTGAGTATCAAAACAAAGGGGGGATTGAGATGAAGGACTACATTTTGTTCATCACGAAAAAGAGACCAGTGTGTTACAAGAGTTGTCTGCTGACTATTTCTGTACTACTTCATGAGATATGAGCTACAAGGATACCAGGGAAGGGGTTGCAGGAGCCCACACATAGTCCCACCCAGAAAATGGTACAAACAGATAACTAACAGAAATAACGACCAGGGAAAGGCTGGGGAAAGGGCAGGGGTAGATTAACACCCAGCAGGGAAACCTTTCCCGCTGACAAATGGTACAAGCAGATAACTCACAGAGATAACGACCAGGGAAAAGCTGGGGAAGGGGCAGGGGCAGATAAACAGTCTGCAAGGCAGGATATTTGCTTGCTGAAACTTGATAGGGCACATATTGCGTTAATCATAAGATTTTGGTAATTTTCCACGGAGAAGTCACCAAATAAAGACATAGGGTGAAGAAGACGCAGCTGAGGAAGACTCCGCAGCCTTTTATCACCGACCACCAGGAGGCAGAAGGATGACCCCCCTAGCAACAACCAGCGCAGGCGCAGAGAACTCCGAGATAACATGGACTCCTGAAGGATGGAGAGGATAAAAGGACTGAATCAGGAACTAGTTGGTGCGGCAATAGGTGGAGCTGAGACTCCCCTGTCGCCCAGCGCTGAGCCTTTGCTTACGTAGTATAACTGCTTCAATAATTATTAAATTCTTTGATTGGAAATTGCTCGTTTTGAGTCAATTTTATAACAGTTATGACAATGGGAAGATGCCACCAGCTCACATCCCAGGCAGCAGACCAAGACCTTAATGTTACAACTTCCTTTATAAGTTTCTTGACCAATCACACAAAGCAAAAGCACATTGACAGTAGTTCCATCCAACCACTATAAGCACACGTACCTTTGGTTAAAATGCTGCTTGCTTATTTTGAATACAATACCTGCTTGTAAGCCTTAAAACAAAATGCACAGAGCTCCATTATTAAGCCTTAACCCTCCTAATATCTTGCTAGATAAACTTTTCTGTAGCTTAGGGAGTTATTCTAGACAAGCATTAATACACAGACCATTGTTCTATTTGTCCTTGCTTTTCTACTTTTTAAATAATTTTTCTGCTGACCTATCTCATGGCTGTTGCTTAGCTCTAATCACAGTTCTGCTGTCTCTGGGGCCTGCCTTTTGCAGCTTTCCCAAAACCCTGTAATTTTGTGGATTCCCACAATTCCCCCTCTCTGTTCATCTCAAAAGAAACCTTCATAATCGTGTCGTTTATTACTTGCGTTTCGTAGCCTTACTATAATATTTCTGCTTATTACCTACTTACAGCATTTTCTTGCTTGCACTGAAGCAGGGGCAGGGAGAGCAGGGACACCAGGGCAGTTTGCAGCCTTAACACAGCCCAGTGGGTACTTACAGTGAAAGATGTCAGTCTTTCCCTGGACAAAAGACGAGGTGTCGAGGTCTTCTTTGGGAATCCAGAAGCCATTTTGAAGGCAGGATCTCCCAGATGAGTGACAATGCCTCAACAAAACTGGAAGAAGCAACAATGGAACTCTGAAAATCCAGAACCCAATTCATGGCAGATTCAAGGCATATACTGGTGCTAAAATTTTTCTATGATTTGAAAGTAGCTAAGTGCTTGTTTGGTGTAAGTAGCTAGTATGTTAGGCTCTAGTTGGACTTTATTTGAACTATAGGGCTGCCTTGAGCAACTCAAAGATGGATCATACTGAAACCTGGAGCTCAAAATCTGAAAATTAATAATAGTTAGAACACACAAAGCTGCAGCCTAAATATTACTTTAAAATAGCTAGAGTGGATATCCTCTTCTTTTGGCTAAAGCACCCCTGCTCTCTCAGCTGCTTCTCATAGGACTTGGGAGAGACTGGAATGTTATGGCTAATGGCTTAAAAATTGTTATAAAGGACTTTCTGCCCATTGGGACAAAACTGTATAAAGAAGCTGCAACCACCCAAGCCCACCCTTCCCTGAAAATGCCTCTGGGACTGGAACTTGGCACTGTGAGTTAAGCTGCCTAAGGGAACTTGAGACAAGACAAAGGTGACACTATTGTCCCATTAGCTCAGGGCTGGGGAGAAGTAAACAAGGCTGAGGAGAAAAACCTATCCACAACAAAGCCAAACCCAGCAGCTGTCCTGAAAATCAGCTCTGTCTGGCTTCAAGGTGGGCAAGTCATAGCCACAGACTCATCTGCTGAGGCCAGGTTTGCACACAAACCTCCCATCAAAGACCTCCACAGTGCCCCCAGACCCATTCCTGAGGCCTTGCACCAGACGACTGCAGGGCCCGCAAAGTAACACAACAGATCTGAAAATCCAGAAGCCAATTGATGGCAGACTCAAAGGACAGACAGATGCTAAAGATTTTATATTATTTGAAAGTAGCAATAGACAGAGTCCACCCCACCCCAGGGAGGCACCTGGGAGCTCCCACCTTGCCCAAATCTGCATGAATCCATTGGAGTCTTACGTTTTGCCAGACCTCACCACAGAGAAGACCAGAAGAGGATTTTATGGTATGCCAATGGGATCCATGGAATGGTGATGTTTTTCACTTCATCTGTCTCTGTCACTCTCCTTCTTCCCCTTCTTCCCAACCCCCCATCCCCCCCCCCCCCACCCCCCGCTTCTTTTTCTTTTCCTTTCTCTCTCTCTTCCTCACATTTACTGTTACATAAAATCCAGACTATTGATTTTGGCATATGGTCTCGTTTGCACCTTAATTCACAGGCCTCTCCATAATAATTTTAATAACCAGATGATAACAACCCACTGAAACTTGAACAGACCTTGTTCACCTTTAAGCAGTTTAAGCAACCACTATACGGGAAAAAAAAGTATAGACCAGTACATTTAGAAAATGTTGCATTCCTTCAGTGCAAAAAAAAAAAGCACAATCAGTAGAGCATATATTGTTCATCCACTCAGCTGTGCATTGTGGTAGTGTTCACAGGGGTCTTAGGATGAGGGAAGAGATGAGGATCTGACTCTTGATTTATTATTTTATGATATATATTCTATTAAAATTATACTAAAAGAATAGAAGAAAGGATTTCATCAGAAGGCTAGCTAAGAATAGAAAAAGAAAGAATGAATAACAAAAGCTTGTGTCTCAGACAGAGAGTCTGAGCCAGCTGACTGTGAGTGGCCATTAATTAGAAACAACTCTAGGAGACCAATCACAGATGCACCCGTTGCATTCCACAGCAGCAGATAACCATTGTTTACATTTTGTTCCCGAGGTCTCTCAGCTTCTCAGGAGAAAAAACCCAAAGGATTTTTCATCAAACATGCCTGTGACATTGCAGAGCACTGAACTGCTGCACCAGAAGACGGGCATTATCCCATCCTGTATTTCCCTTTGGCATTCTCTCTCAGAGTGCAGATGAGACAAAGCCACAAAGTTCAACTTGAGTCAATCTTTACCTTCAAAGGAAATTCAGGATCTTTCTGCAGAGGCCGATGCTCTGCACGTTGATGAACTCTTTGCAGAGGCCAATGCTCTGCACGCTGATGAACTCCTTGCAGAGGCCAATGCTCTGCACGCTCAGGAACTTTGCAGAGGCCAATGCTCCGCGAACAATTCCCCTGGCGAATCTCCCAGTGAAGCCGCCTGCAGGAGCCCAGGCTGCGCACAAGCAGCCAGGGCCGCGTTCTCAGGCAACTGAGGCCGCGCCGCTGTCACAGACGCTGCCGCCGCCTTCGTGGTTTCCAGGCAGCCGCGGAACCCGGCAGCCGCCGCCCTTTCCCGGATCCTGCCCCTCCCGGCCCCGCACGCCCCCCAAGATGCTGCCGGGGCTCGGGGGCTTCGTCTGCCTGGGCTGGGGCTCGGCCTCCCCTGCGGGACAAGGTGAGGGGAGGTCCCCGGGGGTCGTGTCCCCCCGGGAGCGTGTGTGAGTCCCCCATGTCCGCCCCAAGCCGGGGTCACCCCCTTTTCTCTGCCCAGAGCTCCTGAGCCAGCTCCTGCCGCCGCCTGGGAGGGGCTTTGGGGAGCCCCCCGGGGACCCCCTTGAATGCCCATTCCTGGGCACTGGGACCCTTCGCATCTCCTTCCCCAGTTCCAGGACCCCCTGCACCCCCTTATCCTGCCCCGACACCCCCTGCACCCCCTTTCCCGGGTATCCTCCTCTCCCGGCCCCTGGATCCCCCGTTTCCATGAGCCCGGGGACTCCCGGACCCCATTCCCGGCCAGCCCGGGGCACCTCAGCCCCAGGCCTTCCTTTGCCCGGCGACCGGTGACGTCACTGCAGACTCGGGCCGCCATTGGCGAGCAGCAAAGAGCGGCGCCAATGGCGGGGCCGGAGGCGGCTCAGGGGCCGTGAAGAGCCTTGAGCTGTGAGGGGCCATGAGGGGTCATGAAGGGCCGTGAGGTGTCACTCTTGCGCCGAGAATGACACAGGAACAGGCAGGAGGCGGTATTGCAGAAAGACTAAAAGAAGGTTTTATTCAAGAGAACCCTGCGGTTTTTATAGAGTGATACGATATATTCTATTTGATTGGCTAGTTGACAAAAAACATTCTTTATACACCGTCCTTGAGAAGAAGAGAAAGACGAAGTAGAAGAACACCACCTGCAGATTGTTTATACTGAAGTTCTCACATTCTTACAACTTGCTAATAATTCTCCCAAGCTGCTGTGAGAAACACTTGCTGTTTCTCTCTCTCTGTGCCATGGCATCCACAGTGAGGGGCTGTGAGGGGTCTTGGGCAACTGTGAGGGAGCCATGAGGGGTCATGAGGGGCCGTGAGGGGCCATAAGGGTCTGTGAGGATCCATGAAGTGCTGTGAGGGGCTGTGAGGGGTCTTGGGGAACTGTGAGGGGCCATGGGGAGCCTGTGAGGGACCGTGGGTAACTGTGAGGGAGCCGTGAGGGGCCATGAGGGGCCATGAGCTGTGAGAGGCTGTGAGGGGCCATGAAGGGCAATGGGGAACTGTGAGGGAGCCATGAGGGGCTGTGAGGGGCCATGAGGGGCCATGAGCTATGAGGGGCCATGGAGAACTGTGAGGGAGCCATGAGGGGCTGTGAGGGGCCATGAGGGGCCATGAGCTGTGAGGGGCCCTGAGGGGCCATGGAGAACTGTGAGGGAGCCATGAGGGGCTGTGAGGGGCCATGAGCTGTGAGAGGCTGTGAGGGGGTATGAAGGGCAATGGGGAACTGTGAGTGAGCCATGAGGGGCTGTGAGGGGCCATGAAAGGCAATGGGGAACTGTGAGGGAGCCATGAGGGGCTGTGAGGGGCCATGAGGGGCCATGAGCTGTGAGGGGCCATGAGGGGCCATGTGCTGTGAGGGGCCATGAGGGGCTGTGAGGGACAATGAGGGGCCATAAGAGTCTGTGAGGGGCTGTGGGAGGCCAGGCACCCCATGGAACCAAGGGGACATTGTCACACTGTGGAACCAAGGAGATCATTGTTGACAGTTTGGAACCTCATGGAACCAAGGGGCCACTGTGGCGCAGCAAGGCCTTGTGGAAGCAAAGGGACCATGGTGACACTATGGAACCTCATGGTACCACAGGTCCATTGTTACACGGCAGCCACAGCAGGGCTGCAGAACCAAGGAGATCATTGTGACACTACACAACCTCATGGAATCAGGGCGTCCATGTTACACCAATGAACCTCATGGAGCAAAGGGTCCGTTGTGACACTGTGGAACCAAGGAGACTGTTGTTGGCAGCCTTACAAATTTATTGGTATTAGTTAGGGTGAGTTTAGGGTTATCTTTTATAGTGCTAATTTGGAAATGGAGAATACTACAGCAAATAGCAGTGTTGTCCTCCTTATCAAATGTACATGGCAAAGCATTAAGGGACACCTATTATCATAGAATGTTGCAGTGTGATGCCATTTCCTGTTTCACCTGTCCCAGCCCCCCAGGTGTGCCAACCTCTGCTTTCCCCTCCCCCTGTCCCTGGGCTTAAAAGGAGACAGGACCATGCGGTCGGGATTCTATTGGGAGATGTTGCAAGATTCAGAGGTCTGTCATCCTGGAATAAAACTCTGGATTTAAACTCTATGATAGAATCCTCTCCTTTTTCTCTTCACCATCACCTGAACCTTTTCCACCACAGGTAAACTGAGTTCCTACTATGCCTGGATTTGTTCCCAGTGCCTAGCTGCAGCATCCAGCCGGCCAAAGGTATCTCTGAGGTGAAACACCACAGCTGCCGCCTATTGGCCCAGCAGCAAGGGTCAGACCAGGCCAGGCACATCACACCCGGAAATATTGGGATTAATATTCCATACCTCCCCCTCCTTTCTATCACAGTTAGATTTTGCTCATCTTCTGAGGAAGAGGGATCAGGTGACAGTGGGAGAGGAGGATAAAGAGGGAAGGGTGTACTAGACGAGACAGGTTCAGGATTAGGTGAGGTAGGAGCAGGCAGTGGGATAGGGACAGATGAAGCAGGTGGGATAGGGCTAGGTTCTCTTGGTCTTATTGGAGCTACCTGTAAATCAGTATCTGCATAATTTTCCCTACTCAGACTTTCTTTCAACGCCAAGTGTTCTGAACAACGTTCCTCACAAACCCCACACTTATCTCTTGCAGATGCTCTAACCACTGTTAATCCACATTCATCCTGCCATTCTGGCTTTCCCCGTAAATAGAAAAACAAATCAACATACGGAACCTCATCCCATTTTCCTTCTTGTTTTCAAAACGACATTAACTGCGAAATAGTGTTATATTGCAGAGTTCTGTATTTTGGCCATTTTTCACCATTCTCCAAGACATAGTCTGGCCACCATGTATTACAATAATCAATCAACTTAGCTTTATGTAATTCTTCCCCAAAATTACCCTGTTTCCAATGTGCTAATAGGCACCCCAAAGGAGAACTTTGTGGAATAGAGGCATTGCTGCCCAAAATCCCTTTGAGCTTCTCCATCCAAAAACACACCACAACTGCTGAACCCGCAACGCTTTTCACGATTGTCTTTTGGAACGGTGCCTAGGCAATACCACCAGGAATTCCTTAGCCCAATCCAAGCGTAGCTTTCACTGCGTCTCATTGGCAGGCACCCAAACCAAAGTAAAAAGCACCTTACCTTTCTCCCAGGGATGTTGTGAGCGGCAGAAGTGGTCATGGCCGGTCGAGCTCCCCGAGAATCCCTCAGTGCCGGCTGGAGCGTGGTCGAGTCGCGAAACTCGCTCAGCAGCACCCGCAGGGTCCCATCTGGGGTCGCCAAAATGTTAGCATTCAAAAACACATAATCACAGAAGCGATTATATGCGGTGCTTTTTATTGAAGAGCTCTGGGAATCGGGGTGATTTCCACCCAAATCTGATTCCAACCATACATTCAAGGTGTACGTGTTTTATACTCTATCGTTATATAACTTTCATGATAATTATCAAACTTATATTGTTCTATTGTATACACAGATTTCAGCTAAACATAGCCCCCTTTAAATTTCCAACATAGTTTCTCACGATTCTTCTTATGGTTATATAATAATTACATTTAACTACTAAACAATCATCACATCTAACAATTATATCATTTCTCATACTGCTTACGCAGGTGCAGTGATCTGAGAAAATACAAGGCCTAATATTTTCAAAGACTATTTTTAACATTTTCCAGGGCTCCACTATCAAGAGCATTGTCAGGATTTCATAATTTTGAGGCATGTCAGCTCCATCTACACAGTTCCAATATCTTCATTAGGTTCTTGACTTCAAGAGTGCATTGTTCCTTTTAAATAGCAATTACTTGTTGATAACCAGAAGAATCCTCATAGTCTTTTGGAAAGTTTGGCTGTTTTGTTCAGGATTAGAGTTTGAGTTTTTCTGAGAAGGTCACTTATTATCAAAAGTCATTTTAATAACAAAAACTGCCAATTTGTCAAAAACTTAAAATTTTGATGGAAGCATACCATTTCAACAAAACTTACAGCTGGAAAAGTTGTTTTGGCTCCAGGTACAGTTCCTAGTCAAATCCTGAATCTGACATAACAGCCCAGTTTGGGGGTTTGGAATAGATGCAAATTTGGGTTCCTGAGTCCCTGAAGGTGGTGCAGATAAAAGTTCTCCTGTTCACACTATTTAAAAGATGCAGAAACTCAAGGGCAGTCTGCATTTAATATACAACTCCTTTTCCCATGAAATGGATTACTTCTAATTCACATTATCCTGTAGATTGAGTTTTGTTTTTTGAGGGACTGAACTCCTTATTATCATTACATCAGTCTTTCAGTTCAAATATGTGGTTTAAGTGTTAGAGCAGCTTAAAGACTGATATAGAATTTGGATAATTTTTATTTTGAAGGGGAATATCTCTTGATAATAAAGCTAGAATTGTAGCCTAATGGTTAAAATAAGATGTATTGAGGAAAATATGGCTGTAATGTACCTCCACAGAGTTAACTAATTGGCAGAACAGTCTTGTAAACATCACACCAGGTTAGTAAAAGGTTGTGCCAGTTTTAAGGTAGTAAAAGTACCACTAAATAAAACTTTTCAGTAGAGTTTTTCAGCAGTCTGATGTGACAGTTGGCAGAAAGCATCAGGGGACTGAGCCACTTTCTCAGGCTGAGAGATGAGCAATGCCCTGGGAACGGGTCTTTCTGGCATTTAGTGCCCCTCTTTGTTCCCATGACATTGCGAGATTTAGAAGTTTGGAATTCTAGTACAGATTTTGGAATCTAGCAGATTGTAGCAGATCCCTTAAGGCATTCTGTTTGTTATTAAGCTGGTTTTTTGTGGTATTTTTTTTTCAATTATATCTTATCTCATATATCTATTCACTTGTTCCTTATTGGTAGAAAGGGATTGGTTGGAATCTAGGGGAGGTTACCCATTTCAGAGTTCCCACCTCTTTAAACTCTTTCAAAGCAGGACAACTTGTTTGTAGCTCTGGGCAATGCTGAAGCTCAAAAGCTAATCTATGATTAAGAACCACAAGGAATTGGGGTAACACTGGAGTTTAGGCCTTTCCCCATGTGTGTTCATGGTTACAATACTGGATTCCAGAAAGATAGTAGGTGGCAAATAAGATTATGCATCTTGGTTTGGACAGTAGATGGGAGTTAGAAGAAAACATTTAATCCATCATGCTGTAGAACAGATCCTTTGGTGTGCAAATGTTCCAGGGCCAAATTTTTGCTTTGTTCAAAGTCACAAACCTTTTGAATTCTTGATGACTGAAGGGCTTCCTAAAGACCAAAAGAAGTGTTGTAAAAGGGTATTGAAAAGAAAAATCCTGAGAGCACAAGGAGCAAAGTGATATGGGAAGATGGCAGGATTTTGGCAGAGCAGTGGTAGGCACAGAGTTTGTGGGAATTGGGGTGGGGCTGTGGCCAAGCCTCACCCCTAATTGGCTACAGCTGTGCAGAACAGGTGAGCAGCATTGAAGGCAAGGAGTGCCCAGGGGCACTGAGCAAGCACCAAAGGGAGCAGGGGGCACACAGGTGCAGGGCATCAACAGGAGGGGATAAAAGGCTGGGCTGAAGGACAAGAAGGGCAGATCCTTGCAGCCTTCTGAAGTGATGTGGTGTTGCTCTGTGTGGGCAGACGCCAGAAGCCTTCTGATGAGGAAAGGTGTTCCTGTGGATTGGAAAATGCTTCAAACCTTCTGAAATGGTGTGGTGGAACTCTGTGCGTTGTGGCTGTCTCAGCTGTGACATGTGCTGTGACAAGCAGCCATGTCCAGTTTCTGAGGCAGTGGAACATTGCAGGATTGGAGTGGGTAAGCATGGCAGCATTTGAGAACGTTGGTGCCCTTTAGGCACTGAGAGGCGCTCTGATGTCTCCCTGGAGCCTTCTCTTCTCCAGGCTGAACAAGCCCAGGTCTCTCCGCCCATCTCCATAGCAGAAGATGCAGCCCTTGGATCATTGCTGTGACCCTTCTCTGGAGTCACTCCAGTGGGTGCCTGTTCTTATGCTGGGGACCCCAGATAAGAGTGCAGAATTCCCTTTGGGTTCAAGTGGGTGTTTATTCATCACAGTTACACCCACTGTAGGCCAGCTCAGGTGGGAGCAGAGGTCCCTCCATCCTCTTCCCATCCCACCTTCAGCCCATTCCATGGTGCTTTTTCTGCTGCTTCCCATGAGCTGTTGGCCCTTGCCTTGCCCTGAGTGCCCTGGCCTGTGGACACCACCCAGAGATCTGTTGCCAGCTCTCTGGAATTTGAAGGAAAACCCAAACTAATCTCTGAATCAAAGTAAAGGTCTTTGTCTTGCAAACAACCTAATCCTTTGTAAAACTGTATTAATGCCCAATAAAATTCAAATCTATCTGTTTATTTACCTCTTTATTCCTTGTTTGAGAGAGCTCTAGTGATGAGTCATTTAGGACTTGTGGTACCTTGGTTCCCTTTTTAGAATGGTGCAAATATTGGAGTTTTGCAGCCAATTTTCTTTAAATCCTGCGAGTTTTCATTCCCTTTTCATTTCAAATACTTCCACAATTTAATATGAAATGCTGGGTAACAAAACCCAGTAGCACTTCCAGTTGGAAAGAATATGTTGTGCGTAACTCAGAGGAGGAATTCTGCTTGCAAAGTGATGTCTTTGCACTGAGGTGCATCAAGCAGGTGCTCAGTGTGATGCTGGTGCTGAAGCACTTTTCTTGTGGCTTGAGTGTCTGATGGCAACAGCCAGAGATTTTAATAGCAGAAAGAAGGGATTTCCTACTAATTTTCCTCTGAGAACTTGTAGAGTCTTTTCCAGCCTCACGCAGTCTGACCTGTATCTTCTCCAAAAGCTGTTGAATTTTTTGATACTTTTTAAACTTTTTGTCCCATTTGCAGAGGACAGGAGGGTGCTGCCTATTTTTTTTTTTTTCAGATGCTGTGTATTTTT
This sequence comes from Agelaius phoeniceus, assembly GCF_051311805.1. Classification (NCBI taxonomy): domain Eukaryota; kingdom Metazoa; phylum Chordata; class Aves; order Passeriformes; family Icteridae; genus Agelaius; species Agelaius phoeniceus. The sequence continues at coordinate 1,128,148 of NW_027509877.1, forward strand.
ACTGAGGAGGGGCTGGGCTTAGTTTTGCCTTCTCAGCATGAGCTGTACTAGCCCAGTTACTCTCCAGGCTGGGACGTGCAACTTCAGTGGCAGCAATGGTAGATTGAAATGTGCCTGGGCTGTGTTGGGAGAAGAATAATCCTGATGCATCCATGATTTGCCCTCCTGGGCACCTGCAGCAGGTAGAGCTGTGCCCTCCCACTTGAGGCTGCCTGAGCCAGGAATGCTTGCAAAATCTCCTTGGCCCTTTTGCAGCGTTCTGTTTTTCCCCTGGCAGAAGCAGGGCCGGTATCTCCAGGCCATGGGACATGATGACACTGGGTGTTGCTGTGGGACGGCTTGGGTGTTTGAGGGCACACACGTGCTGGAGTGTCTCACTGAGCTGAGGCCCCTGTGTGGACATCAGCTGCAGATGACTGGAAAAAGGAATGTGGAATCTCCCAGTTGAAACAAAGAGAAAACTTTATTTTTAGGGGTGACGGGGGTGAGCACCAGGGCTTGGTGCTTGTCTGATCCTGCTCTGGCTTTCGGGACGACTGTAGGGCTTCTTCTCTCGCCGCTGCTGCTGCCAGATCTGCCTGGTACGAATGGGCCCCGCCTGGGAGCGGGGCAAGATCCAGGCTGGGATGTACAGAAGTGCTTGGCTCCTGGCTGGCGGAGTGTCCTGCAACAGCTGCACTGCCACCTGGCTGCTGGTGCCAGCGCTCTGGGCTGCCACATGGTCCATCCTGCGGCGCTTTGCCAGCGGGCTCTCGGGTGCCTGCGGCTCTCTGGCTCCCTGTGGGCGGCTGCGCTTCAGGGCCCGCTTTTGGCAGGGGAAGCTGCGGCCGCGGCTGCTGCTGCTGACCAGCCCCATGGCCCGGGACAGCCCCATGGCCCGGGACAGCCTTGGCACCTCCTTAGTGGTGGTGCTGGGGCTGGGGCGGCTGATCGCAGCACGCAGCAGGGGCACACGGTTGAGCCGGATGGGTTTTCCCATCTGGCTGCCCGAGTCTTGGGCCCGCTGTCTCCATGAGCGGCGGCGGGTCTGCTCCAGCCTGGGCTGTACGGAGAGGCGGCCGCTTCTCTTTGCCTCTGCCTCTGCCCGGTGACACAGAGTGCATTGGGGAGAGAGAGAGAGAGAGAGAGAGAGAGGGGAGGTGGTGTGAGCACCTCACAGGACTCGGGAAATGTCCCTGCAGCATTGTCCCCAAGGCCCTGCTGGCTTGCCTTAAGGGCCTGCAAGTGCCAGAGGCCGCAGCCCAGCCTGGCCCGTCACAGGAGGGCCTCCACTCTGGGCTGATTCTGCAGAGCTCCTGCTTCCCCTTTCTGCTGCTCTTGGCTGCTCCCCCTCTGCCAGCCATGGCGAGCTGTGGGGAGGGAGACTTGGCTCTCACCTCGCTCCTTGCCAGGAGAACGCTTCTCAGCAGCTCTCTGCTGCACCATCGTGGCTACAGAGGAATGCCTGTTGGATGTGTGCCGCAGCACTGCAGGCCCTTATCCTCCTGACAAAATGTGCCGATCCTTCCTTGAGTGAAGAGAGACGCCTATGAACTGCCTCAGAGGCACCAAAACTGGCTCAGGAGCCTTGGGCAAGCTCCTTCTCAGCCATCCACTCCTCAACTGCAAGGTGTGTTGATGCACAACAACTTATGTACCTCAGGCCTGGCTGGTGATGTCACTCCAGTCCCTCTGGTGTCACAGTCAGGAATCTCTGCGGGCTCCATTCCCCTCACTTAGGGAAGGTGTCCTTGTGGGCGCTGGCAGGGACTCTGTCCATGTCAGGCACGGCTGTAGTGGGAAGAGCAGAAATGGGAACAGCTCCATCAGCAGATGGATGGGTTGAGTAGGCTTAGGTCTTAGTACAGGTCATCAGTGATGATTGGTCCCCCCATAAAACCCAAGTGGAACTTGTCAAGTCTGAGGTCTTTGCTTAGTTGTAGGCCTCTCATGTTAAGGGAATTCCATGTTGGGCCTGTATCGCTTAATTTTCTCCAAAAATTGTCCAGTTAGACCAAGTTGAAAAGTAGCTCTTTTACTGTGGTATGTTTAGGAAGGGACACAGATGTTTCCTAAAAATCAGTCATTCCTAACTGTCATTATCAAAGAATTGTGGTTGTTGATTAGCTTAAATGTACAAAAGAACATGAAACTGAAGTCCAAGCAGGTTTTTACTTAGACTCTAATTCAGAGCCCTTTGGTTAAACAGAAGCTTTGAGTTCAGTGCTCTTTGCATCTGACATCATTCCAAAAATTGGAAACAATGTTTTGGTCAATCTTTTGTTATTTTTTTAACAATTTAATATGTGTCAGAAACTCCTGAGGATCACTGCATTTGCCTATGGGGTATTTTTAGTTTTCAATGTTTTCATATTCCCAGGTCAGTTTGTTGCTGTTGCTGGGGTTTTTTTTGTGGGTTTTTGTTTGTTTGTTTGTTTGTTTTGGTTTTTTTACTTATATCTTATCGCTTATATCTATTCACTTGTTCCTTATTGGTAGAAAGGGATTGGTTGGAATCTAGGGGAGGTTACCCATTTCAGAGTTCCCACCTCTTTAAACTCTTTCAAAGCAGGACAACTTGTTTGTAGCTCTGGGCAATGCTGAAGCTCAAAAGCTAATCTATGATTAAGAACCACAAGGAATTGGGGTAACACTGGAGTTTAGGCCTTTCCCCATGTGTGTTCATGGTTACAATACTGGATTCCAGAAAGATAGTAGGTGGCAACTAAGATTATGCATCTTGGTTTGGACAGCGGATGGGAGTTAGAAGAAAACTTTTAATCCGTCATGCTGTAGAACAGATCCTTTGGTGTGCAAATGTTCCAGGGCCAAATTTTTGCTTTGTTCAAAGTCACAAACCTTTTGAATTCTTGATGACTGAAGGGCTTCCTAAAGGCCAAAAGAAGTGTGGTCAAAGGGTATTGAAAAGAAAAATCCTGAGAGCATAAGGAGCAAAGGGATATGGGAAGATGGCAGGATTTTGGCAGATCAGTGGTAGGCACAGAGTTTGTGGGAATTGGGGTGGGGCTGTGGCCAAGCCTCACCCCTAATTGGCTTCAGCTGTGCAGAACAGGTGAGCAGCATTGAAGGCAAGGAGTGCCCAGGGGCACTGAGCAAGCACCACAGGGAGCAGGGGGCACACAGGTGCAGGGCATCAACAGGAGGGGATAAAAGGCTGGGCTGAAGGACAAGAAGGGCAGATCCTTGCAGCCTTCTGAAGTGATGTGGTGTTCCTCTGTGTGGGCAGACACCAGAAGCCTTCTGATGAGGAAAGGTGTTCCTGTGGATTGGAAAATGCTTCAAACCTTCTGAAATGGTGTGGTGGAACTGTGTGTGTTGTGGCTGTCTCAGCTGTGACATGTGCTGTGACAAGCAGCCATGTCCAGTTTCTGAGGCAGTGGAACATGCCAGGATTGGAGTGGGTAAGCATGGCAGCATTTGAGAACATTGGTGCCCTTTAGGCACTGAGAGGGGCTCTGATGTCTCCCTGGAGCCTTCTCTTCTCCAGGCTGAACAAGCCCAGGTCTCTCCGCCCATCTCCATAGCAGAAGATGCAGCCCTTGGATCATTGCTGTGACCCTTCTCTGGAGTCACTCCAGTGGGTGCATGTTCTTATGCTGGGGACCCCAGATCTGAGTGCAGAATTCCCTTTGGGTTCAAGTGGGTGTTTATTCATCACAGTTACACCCACTGTAGGCCAGCTCAGGTGGGAGCAGAGGTCCCTCCATCCTGTTCCCATCCCACCTTCAGCCCATTCCATGGTGCTTTTTTCTGCTGCTTCCCATGAGCTGTTGGCCCTTGCCTTGCCCTGAGTGCCCTGGCCTGTGGACACCACCCAGAGATCTGTTGCCAGCTCTCTGGGATTTGAAGGAAAACCCAAACTAATCTCTGAATCAAAGTAAAGGTCTTTGTCTTGCAAACAACCTAATGCTTTGTAAAACTGTATTAATGCCCAATAAAATTCAAATCTATCTGTTCATTTCCCTCTTAGGCTTTATTCGTTGTTTGAGAGAGCTCTAGTGAGGAGTCAATTAGGACTTGTGATACCTTGGTTCCCTTTTTAGAATGGTGCAAATATTGGAGTTTTGCAGCCAATTTTCTTTAAATCCTGCGAGTTTCCGTTCCCTTTTCATTTCAAATACTTCCACAATTTAATATGAAATGCTGGGTAACAAAACCCAGTAGCACTTCCAGTTGGAAAGAATATGTTGTGCGTAACTCAGAGGAGGAATTCTGCTTGCAAAGTGATGTCTTTGCACTGAGGTGCATCAAGCAGGTGCTCAGTGTGATGCTGGTGCTGAAGCCACTTTTCTTGTGGCTTGAGTGTCTGATGGCAACAGCCAGAGATTTTAATAGCAGAAAGAAGGGATTTCCTACTAATTTTCCTCTGAGAACTTGTAGAGTCTTTTCCAGCCTCACGCAGTCTGACCTGTATCTTCTCCAAAAGCTGTTGAATTTTTTGATACTTTTTAAACTTTTTGTCCCATTTGCAGAGGACAGGAGGGTGCTGCCTATTTTTTTTTTTTTCAGATGCTGTGTATTTTTACTGAGGAGGGGCTGGGCTTAGTTTTGCCTTCTCAGCATGAGCTGTACTAGCCCAGTTACTCTCCAGGCTGGGACGTGCAACCTCAGTGGCAGCAATGGTAGACTGAAATGTGCCTGGGCTGTGTTGGGAGAAGAATAATCCTGATGCATCCATGATTTGCCCTCCTGGGCACCTGCAGCAGGTAGAGCTGTGCCCTCCCACTTGAGGCCGCCTGAGCCAGGAATGCTTGCAAAATCTCCTTGGCCCTTTTGCAGCGTTCTGTTTTTCCCCTGGCAGAAGCAGGGCCGGTATCTCCAGGCCATGGGACATGATGACACTGGGTGTTGCCGTGGGACGGCTTGGGTGTTTGAGGGCACACCCGTGCTGGAGTGTCTCACTGAGCTGAGGCCCCTGTGTGGACATCAGCTGCAGATGACTGGAAAAAGGAATGTGGAATCTCCCAGTTGAAACAAAGAGAAAACTTTATTTTTAGGGGTGACGGGGGTGAGCACCAGGGCTTGGTGCTTGTCTGATCCTGCTCTGGCTTTCGGGACGACTGTAGGGCTTCTTCTCTCGCCGCTGCTGCTGCCAGATCTGCCTGGTACGAATGGGCCCCGCCTGGGAGCGGGGCAAGATCCAGGCTGGGATGTACAGAAGTGCTTGGCTCCTGGCTGGCGGAGTGTCCTGCAACAGCTGCACTGCCACCTGGCTGCTGGTGCCAGCGCTCTGGGCTGCCACATGGTCCATCCTGCGGCGCTTTGCCAGCAGGCTCTCGGGTGCCTGCGGCTCTCTGGCTCCCTGTGGGCGGCCGCGCTTCAGGGCCTGCTTTTGGCAGGGGAAGCTGCGGCCGCGGCTGCTGCTGCTGACCAGCCCCATGGCCCAGGACAGCCCCATGGCCTGGGACAGCCTTGGCACCTCCTTAGTGGTGGTGCTGGGGCTGGGGCGGCTGATCGCAGCACAGAGCAGGGGCACACGGTTGAGCCGGATGGGTTTTCCCATCTGGCTGCCCGAGTCTTGGGCCCGCTGTCTCCATGAGCGGCGGTGGGTCTGCTCCGGCCTGGGCTGTACGGAGAGGCGGCCGCTTCTCTTTGCCTCTGCCTCTGCCCGGTGACACAGAGTGCATTGGGGAGAGAGAGAGAGAGGGGAGGTGGTGTGAGCACCTCACAGGACTCGGGAAATGTCCCTGCAGCATTGTCCCCAAGGCCCTGCTGGCTTGCCTTAAGGGCCTGCAAGTGCCAGAGGCCACAGCCCAGCCTGGCCCGTCACAGGAGGGCCTCCACTCTGGGCTGATTCTGCAGAGCTCCTGCTTCCCCTTTCTGCTGCTCTTGGCTGCTCCCCCTCTGCCAGCCATGGGCAGCTGTGGGGAGGGAGACTTGGCTCTCACCTCGCTCCTTGCCAGGAGGACGCTTCTCAGCAGCTCTCTGCTGCACCATCGTGGCTACAGAGGAATGCCTGTTGGATGTGTGCCGCAGCACCACAGGCCTTTATCCTCCTGACAAAATGTGCCGATCCTTCCTTGAGTGAAGAGAGACGCCTATGAACTGCCTCAGAGGCACCAAAACTGGCTCAGGAGCCTTGGGCAAGCTCCTTCTCAGCCATCCACTCCTCAACTGCAAGGTGTGTTGATGCACAACAACTTATGTACCTCAGGCCTGGCTGGTGATGTCACTCCAGTCCCTCTGGTGTCACAGTCAGGAATCTCTGCGGGCTCCATTCCCCTCACTTAGGGAAGGTGTCCTTGTGGGCGCTGGCAGGGACTCTGTCCATGTCAGGCACGGCTGTAGTGGGAAGAGCAGAAATGGGAACAGCTCCATCAGCAGATGGATGGGTTGAGTAGGCTTAGGTCTTAGTACAGGTCATCAGTGATGATTGGTCCCCCCATAAAACCCAAGTGGAACTTGTCAAGTCTGAGGTCTTTGCTTAGTTGTAGGCCTCTCATGTTAAGGGAATTCCATGTTGGGCCTGTATCGCTTAATTTTCTCCAAAAATTGTCCAGTTAGACCAAGTTGAAAAGTAGCTCTTTTACTGTGGTATGTTTAGGAAGGGACACAGATGTTTCCTAAAAATCAGTCATTCCTAACTGTCATTATCAAAGAATTGTGGTTGTTGATTAGCTTAAATGTACAAAAGAACATGAAACTGAAGTCCAAGCAGGTTTTTACTTAGACTCTAATTCAGAGCCCTTTGGTCAAACAGAAGCTTTGAGTTCAGTGCTCTTTGCATCTGACATCATTCCAAAAATTGGAAACAATGTTTTGGTCAATCTTTTGTTATTTTTTTAACAATTTAATATGTGTCAGAAACTCCTGAGGATCACTGCATTTGCCTATGGGGTATTTTTAGTTTTCAATGTTTTCATATTCCCAGGTCAGTTTGTTGCTGTTGCTGGGGTTTTTTTTGTGGGTTTTTGTTTGTTTGTTTGTTTGTTTGTTTGTTTTGGTTTTTTTACTTATATCTTATCGCTTATATCTATTCACTTGTTCCTTATTGGTAGAAAGGGATTGGTTGGAATCTAGGGGAGGTTACCCATTTCAGAGTTCCCACCTCTTTAAACTCTTTCAAAGCAGGACAACTTGTTTGTAGCTCTGGGCAATGCTGAAGCTCAAAAGCTAATCTATGATTAAGAACCACAAGGAATTGGGGTAACACTGGAGTTTAGGCCTTTCCCCATGTGTGTTCATGGTTACAATACTGGATTCCAGAAAGATAGTAGGTGGCAACTAAGATTATGCATCTTGGTTTGGACAGTAGATGGGAGTTAGAAGAAAACATTTAATCCATCATGCTGTAGAACAGATCCTTTGGTGTGCAAATGTTCCAGGGCCAAATTTTTGCTTTGTTCAAAGTCACAAACCTTTTGAATTCTTGATGACTGAAGGGCTTCCTAAAGGCCAAAAGAAGTGTGGTCAAAGGGTATTGAAAAGAAAAATCCTGAGAACACAAGGAGCAAAGTGATATGGGAAGATGGCAGGATTTTGGCAGAGCAGTGGTAGGCACAGAGTTTGTGGGAATTGGGGTGGGGCTGTGGCCAAGCCTCACCCCTAATTGGCTACAGCTGTGCAGAACAGGTGAGCAGCATTGAAGGCAAGGAGTGCCCAGGGGCACTGAGCAAGCACCACAGGGAGCAGGGGGCACACAGGTGCAGGGCATCAACAGGAGGGGATAAAAGGCTGGGCTGAAGGACAAGAAGGGCAGATCCTTGCAGCCTTCTGAAGTGATGTGGTGTTCCTCTGTGTGGGCAGACACCAGAAGCCTTCTGATGAGGAAAGGTGTTCCTGTGGATTGGAAAATGCTTCAAACCTTCTGAAATGGTGTGGTGGAACTGTGTGTGTTGTGGCTGTCTCAGCTGTGACATGTGCTGTGACAAGCAGCCATGTCCAGTTTCTGAGGCAGTGGAACATGCCAGGATTGGAGTGGGTAAGCATGGCAGCATTTGAGAACATTGGTGCCCTTTAGGCACTGAGAGGGGCTCTGATGTCTCCCTGGAGCCTTCTCTTCTCCAGGCTGAACAAGCCCAGGTCTCTCCGCCCATCTCCATAGCAGAAGATGCAGCCCTTGGATCATTGCTGTGACCCTTCTCTGGAGTCACTCCAGTGGGTGCATGTTCTTATGCTGGGGACCCCAGATCTGAGTGCAGAATTCCCTTTGGGTTCAAGTGGGTGTTTATTCATCACAGTTACACCCACTGTAGGCCAGCTCAGGTGGGAGCAGAGGTCCCTCCATCCTGTTCCCATCCCACCTTCAGCCCATTCCATGGTGCTTTTTTCTGCTGCTTCCCATGAGCTGTTGGCCCTTGCCTTGCCCTGAGTGCCCTGGCCTGTGGACACCACCCAGAGATCTGTTGCCAGCTCTCTGGGATTTGAAGGAAAACCCAAACTAATCTCTGAATCAAAGTAAAGGTCTTTGTCTTGCAAACAACCTAATGCTTTGTAAAACTGTATTAATGCCCAATAAAATTCAAATCTATCTGTTCATTTCCCTCTTAGGCTTTATTCGTTGTTTGAGAGAGCTCTAGTGAGGAGTCAATTAGGACTTGTGATACCTTGGTTCCCTTTTTAGAATGGTGCAAATATTGGAGTTTTGCAGCCAATTTTCTTTAAATCCTGCGAGTTTCCGTTCCCTTTTCATTTCAAATACTTCCACAATTTAATATGAAATGCTGGGTAACAAAACCCAGTAGCACTTCCAGTTGGAAAGAATATGTTGTGCGTAACTCAGAGGAGGAATTCTGCTTGCAAAGTGATGTCTTTGCACTGAGGTGCATCAAGCAGGTGCTCAGTGTGATGCTGGTGCTGAAGCCACTTTTCTTGTGGCTTGAGTGTCTGATGGCAACAGCCAGAGATTTTAATAGCAGAAAGAAGGGATTTCCTACTAATTTTCCTCTGAGAACTTGTAGAGTCTTTTCCAGCCTCACGCAGTCTGACCTGTATCTTCTCCAAAAGCTGTTGAATTTTTTGATACTTTTTAAACTTTTTGTCCCATTTGCAGAGGACAGGAGGGTGCTGCCTATTTTTTTTTTTTTCAGATGCTGTGTATTTTTACTGAGGAGGGGCTGGGCTTAGTTTTGCCTTCTCAGCATGAGCTGTACTAGCCCAGTTACTCTCCAGGCTGGGACGTGCAACCTCAGTGGCAGCAATGGTAGACTGAAATGTGCCTGGGCTGTGTTGGGAGAAGAATAATCCTGATGCATCCATGATTTGCCCTCCTGGGCACCTGCAGCAGGTAGAGCTGTGCCCTCCCACTTGAGGCCGCCTGAGCCAGGAATGCTTGCAAAATCTCCTTGGCCCTTTTGCAGCGTTCTGTTTTTCCCCTGGCAGAAGCAGGGCCGGTATCTCCAGGCCATGGGACATGATGACACTGGGTGTTGCCGTGGGACGGCTTGGGTGTTTGAGGGCACACCCGTGCTGGAGTGTCTCACTGAGCTGAGGCCCCTGTGTGGACATCAGCTGCAGATGACTGGAAAAAGGAATGTGGAATCTCCCAGTTGAAACAAAGAGAAAACTTTATTTTTAGGGGTGACGGGGGTGAGCACCAGGGCTTGGTGCTTGTCTGATCCTGCTCTGGCTTTCGGGACGACTGTAGGGCTTCTTCTCTCGCCGCTGCTGCTGCCAGATCTGCCTGGTACGAATGGGCCCCGCCTGGGAGCGGGGCAAGATCCAGGCTGGGATGTACAGAAGTGCTTGGCTCCTGGCTGGCGGAGTGTCCTGCAACAGCTGCACTGCCACCTGGCTGCTGGTGCCAGCGCTCTGGGCTGCCACATGGTCCATCCTGCGGCGCTTTGCCAGCAGGCTCTCGGGTGCCTGCGGCTCTCTGGCTCCCTGTGGGCGGCCGCGCTTCAGGGCCTGCTTTTGGCAGGGGAAGCTGCGGCCGCGGCTGCTGCTGCTGACCAGCCCCATGGCCCAGGACAGCCCCATGGCCTGGGACAGCCTTGGCACCTCCTTAGTGGTGGTGCTGGGGCTGGGGCGGCTGATCGCAGCACAGAGCAGGGGCACACGGTTGAGCCGGATGGGTTTTCCCATCTGGCTGCCCGAGTCTTGGGCCCGCTGTCTCCATGAGCGGCGGTGGGTCTGCTCCGGCCTGGGCTGTACGGAGAGGCGGCCGCTTCTCTTTGCCTCTGCCTCTGCCCGGTGACACAGAGTGCATTGGGGAGAGAGAGAGAGAGGGGAGGTGGTGTGAGCACCTCACAGGACTCGGGAAATGTCCCTGCAGCATTGTCCCCAAGGCCCTGCTGGCTTGCCTTAAGGGCCTGCAAGTGCCAGAGGCCACAGCCCAGCCTGGCCCGTCACAGGAGGGCCTCCACTCTGGGCTGATTCTGCAGAGCTCCTGCTTCCCCTTTCTGCTGCTCTTGGCTGCTCCCCCTCTGCCAGCCATGGGCAGCTGTGGGGAGGGAGACTTGGCTCTCACCTCGCTCCTTGCCAGGAGGACGCTTCTCAGCAGCTCTCTGCTGCACCATCGTGGCTACAGAGGAATGCCTGTTGGATGTGTGCCGCAGCACCACAGGCCTTTATCCTCCTGACAAAATGTGCCGATCCTTCCTTGAGTGAAGAGAGACGCCTATGAACTGCCTCAGAGGCACCAAAACTGGCTCAGGAGCCTTGGGCAAGCTCCTTCTCAGCCATCCACTCCTCAACTGCAAGGTGTGTTGATGCACAACAACTTATGTACCTCAGGCCTGGCTGGTGATGTCACTCCAGTCCCTCTGGTGTCACAGTCAGGAATCTCTGCGGGCTCCATTCCCCTCACTTAGGGAAGGTGTCCTTGTGGGCGCTGGCAGGGACTCTGTCCATGTCAGGCACGGCTGTAGTGGGAAGAGCAGAAATGGGAACAGCTCCATCAGCAGATGGATGGGTTGAGTAGGCTTAGGTCTTAGTACAGGTCATCAGTGATGATTGGTCCCCCCATAAAACCCAAGTGGAACTTGTCAAGTCTGAGGTCTTTGCTTAGTTGTAGGCCTCTCATGTTAAGGGAATTCCATGTTGGGCCTGTATCGCTTAATTTTCTCCAAAAATTGTCCAGTTAGACCAAGTTGAAAAGTAGCTCTTTTACTGTGGTATGTTTAGGAAGGGACACAGATGTTTCCTAAAAATCAGTCATTCCTAACTGTCATTATCAAAGAATTGTGGTTGTTGATTAGCTTAAATGTACAAAAGAACATGAAACTGAAGTCCAAGCAGGTTTTTACTTAGACTCTAATTCAGAGCCCTTTGGTCAAACAGAAGCTTTGAGTTCAGTGCTCTTTGCATCTGACATCATTCCAAAAATTGGAAACAATGTTTTGGTCAATCTTTTGTTATTTTTTTAACAATTTAATATGTGTCAGAAACTCCTGAGGATCACTGCATTTGCCTATGGGGTATTTTTAGTTTTCAATGTTTTCATATTCCCAGGTCAGTTTGTTGCTGTTGCTGGGGTTTTTTTTGTGGGTTTTTGTTTGTTTGTTTGTTTGTTTGTTTGTTTTGGTTTTTTTACTTATATCTTATCGCTTATATCTATTCACTTGTTCCTTATTGGTAGAAAGGGATTGGTTGGAATCTAGGGGAGGTTACCCATTTCAGAGTTCCCACCTCTTTAAACTCTTTCAAAGCAGGACAACTTGTTTGTAGCTCTGGGCAATGCTGAAGCTCAAAAGCTAATCTATGATTAAGAACCACAAGGAATTGGGGTAACACTGGAGTTTAGGCCTTTCCCCATGTGTGTTCATGGTTACAATACTGGATTCCAGAAAGATAGTAGGTGGCAACTAAGATTATGCATCTTGGTTTGGACAGTAGATGGGAGTTAGAAGAAAACATTTAATCCATCATGCTGTAGAACAGATCCTTTGGTGTGCAAATGTTCCAGGGCCAAATTTTTGCTTTGTTCAAAGTCACAAACCTTTTGAATTCTTGATGACTGAAGGGCTTCCTAAAGGCCAAAAGAAGTGTGGTCAAAGGGTATTGAAAAGAAAAATCCTGAGAACACAAGGAGCAAAGTGATATGGGAAGATGGCAGGATTTTGGCAGAGCAGTGGTAGGCACAGAGTTTGTGGGAATTGGGGTGGGGCTGTGGCCAAGCCTCACCCCTAATTGGCTACAGCTGTGCAGAACAGGTGAGCAGCATTGAAGGCAAGGAGTGCCCAGGGGCACTGAGCAAGCACCACAGGGAGCAGGGGGCACACAGGTGCAGGGCATCAACAGGAGGGGATAAAAGGCTGGGCTGAAGGACAAGAAGGGCAGATCCTTGCAGCCTTCTGAAGTGATGTGGTGTTCCTCTGTGTGGGCAGACACCAGAAGCCTTCTGATGAGGAAAGGTGTTCCTGTGGATTGGAAAATGCTTCAAACCTTCTGAAATGGTGTGGTGGAACTGTGTGTGTTGTGGCTGTCTCAGCTGTGACATGTGCTGTGACAAGCAGCCATGTCCAGTTTCTGAGGCAGTGGAACATGCCAGGATTGGAGTGGGTAAGCATGGCAGCATTTGAGAACATTGGTGCCCTTTAGGCACTGAGAGGGGCTCTGATGTCTCCCTGGAGCCTTCTCTTCTCCAGGCTGAACAAGCCCAGGTCTCTCCGCCCATCTCCATAGCAGAAGATGCAGCCCTTGGATCATTGCTGTGACCCTTCTCTGGAGTCACTCCAGTGGGTGCATGTTCTTATGCTGGGGACCCCAGATCTGAGTGCAGAATTCCCTTTGGGTTCAAGTGGGTGTTTATTCATCACAGTTACACCCACTGTAGGCCAGCTCAGGTGGGAGCAGAGGTCCCTCCATCCTGTTCCCATCCCACCTTCAGCCCATTCCATGGTGCTTTTTTCTGCTGCTTCCCATGAGCTGTTGGCCCTTGCCTTGCCCTGAGTGCCCTGGCCTGTGGACACCACCCAGAGATCTGTTGCCAGCTCTCTGGGATTTGAAGGAAAACCCAAACTAATCTCTGAATCAAAGTAAAGGTCTTTGTCTTGCAAACAACCTAATGCTTTGTAAAACTGTATTAATGCCCAATAAAATTCAAATCTATCTGTTCATTTCCCTCTTAGGCTTTATTCGTTGTTTGAGAGAGCTCTAGTGAGGAGTCAATTAGGACTTGTGATACCTTGGTTCCCTTTTTAGAATGGTGCAAATATTGGAGTTTTGCAGCCAATTTTCTTTAAATCCTGCGAGTTTCCGTTCCCTTTTCATTTCAAATACTTCCACAATTTAATATGAAATGCTGGGTAACAAAACCCAGTAGCACTTCCAGTTGGAAAGAATATGTTGTGCGTAACTCAGAGGAGGAATTCTGCTTGCAAAGTGATGTCTTTGCACTGAGGTGCATCAAGCAGGTGCTCAGTGTGATGCTGGTGCTGAAGCCACTTTTCTTGTGGCTTGAGTGTCTGATGGCAACAGCCAGAGATTTTAATAGCAGAAAGAAGGGATTTCCTACTAATTTTCCTCTGAGAACTTGTAGAGTCTTTTCCAGCCTCACGCAGTCTGACCTGTATCTTCTCCAAAAGCTGTTGAATTTTTTGATACTTTTTAAACTTTTTGTCCCATTTGCAGAGGACAGGAGGGTGCTGCCTATTTTTTTTTTTTTCAGATGCTGTGTATTTTTACTGAGGAGGGGCTGGGCTTAGTTTTGCCTTCTCAGCATGAGCTGTACTAGCCCAGTTACTCTCCAGGCTGGGACGTGCAACCTCAGTGGCAGCAATGGTAGACTGAAATGTGCCTGGGCTGTGTTGGGAGAAGAATAATCCTGATGCATCCATGATTTGCCCTCCTGGGCACCTGCAGCAGGTAGAGCTGTGCCCTCCCACTTGAGGCCGCCTGAGCCAGGAATGCTTGCAAAATCTCCTTGGCCCTTTTGCAGCGTTCTGTTTTTCCCCTGGCAGAAGCAGGGCCGGTATCTCCAGGCCATGGGACATGATGACACTGGGTGTTGCCGTGGGACGGCTTGGGTGTTTGAGGGCACACCCGTGCTGGAGTGTCTCACTGAGCTGAGGCCCCTGTGTGGACATCAGCTGCAGATGACTGGAAAAAGGAATGTGGAATCTCCCAGTTGAAACAAAGAGAAAACTTTATTTTTAGGGGTGACGGGGGTGAGCACCAGGGCTTGGTGCTTGTCTGATCCTGCTCTGGCTTTCGGGACGACTGTAGGGCTTCTTCTCTCGCCGCTGCTGCTGCCAGATCTGCCTGGTACGAATGGGCCCCGCCTGGGAGCGGGGCAAGATCCAGGCTGGGATGTACAGAAGTGCTTGGCTCCTGGCTGGCGGAGTGTCCTGCAACAGCTGCACTGCCACCTGGCTGCTGGTGCCAGCGCTCTGGGCTGCCACATGGTCCATCCTGCGGCGCTTTGCCAGCAGGCTCTCGGGTGCCTGCGGCTCTCTGGCTCCCTGTGGGCGGCCGCGCTTCAGGGCCTGCTTTTGGCAGGGGAAGCTGCGGCCGCGGCTGCTGCTGCTGACCAGCCCCATGGCCCAGGACAGCCCCATGGCCTGGGACAGCCTTGGCACCTCCTTAGTGGTGGTGCTGGGGCTGGGGCGGCTGATCGCAGCACAGAGCAGGGGCACACGGTTGAGCCGGATGGGTTTTCCCATCTGGCTGCCCGAGTCTTGGGCCCGCTGTCTCCATGAGCGGCGGTGGGTCTGCTCCGGCCTGGGCTGTACGGAGAGGCGGCCGCTTCTCTTTGCCTCTGCCTCTGCCCGGTGACACAGAGTGCATTGGGGAGAGAGAGAGAGAGGGGAGGTGGTGTGAGCACCTCACAGGACTCGGGAAATGTCCCTGCAGCATTGTCCCCAAGGCCCTGCTGGCTTGCCTTAAGGGCCTGCAAGTGCCAGAGGCCACAGCCCAGCCTGGCCCGTCACAGGAGGGCCTCCACTCTGGGCTGATTCTGCAGAGCTCCTGCTTCCCCTTTCTGCTGCTCTTGGCTGCTCCCCCTCTGCCAGCCATGGGCAGCTGTGGGGAGGGAGACTTGGCTCTCACCTCGCTCCTTGCCAGGAGGACGCTTCTCAGCAGCTCTCTGCTGCACCATCGTGGCTACAGAGGAATGCCTGTTGGATGTGTGCCGCAGCACCACAGGCCTTTATCCTCCTGACAAAATGTGCCGATCCTTCCTTGAGTGAAGAGAGACGCCTATGAACTGCCTCAGAGGCACCAAAACTGGCTCAGGAGCCTTGGGCAAGCTCCTTCTCAGCCATCCACTCCTCAACTGCAAGGTGTGTTGATGCACAACAACTTATGTACCTCAGGCCTGGCTGGTGATGTCACTCCAGTCCCTCTGGTGTCACAGTCAGGAATCTCTGCGGGCTCCATTCCCCTCACTTAGGGAAGGTGTCCTTGTGGGCGCTGGCAGGGACTCTGTCCATGTCAGGCACGGCTGTAGTGGGAAGAGCAGAAATGGGAACAGCTCCATCAGCAGATGGATGGGTTGAGTAGGCTTAGGTCTTAGTACAGGTCATCAGTGATGATTGGTCCCCCCATAAAACCCAAGTGGAACTTGTCAAGTCTGAGGTCTTTGCTTAGTTGTAGGCCTCTCATGTTAAGGGAATTCCATGTTGGGCCTGTATCGCTTAATTTTCTCCAAAAATTGTCCAGTTAGACCAAGTTGAAAAGTAGCTCTTTTACTGTGGTATGTTTAGGAAGGGACACAGATGTTTCCTAAAAATCAGTCATTCCTAACTGTCATTATCAAAGAATTGTGGTTGTTGATTAGCTTAAATGTACAAAAGAACATGAAACTGAAGTCCAAGCAGGTTTTTACTTAGACTCTAATTCAGAGCCCTTTGGTCAAACAGAAGCTTTGAGTTCAGTGCTCTTTGCATCTGACATCATTCCAAAAATTGGAAACAATGTTTTGGTCAATCTTTTGTTATTTTTTTAACAATTTAATATGTGTCAGAAACTCCTGAGGATCACTGCATTTGCCTATGGGGTATTTTTAGTTTTCAATGTTTTCATATTCCCAGGTCAGTTTGTTGCTGTTGCTGGGGTTTTTTTTGTGGGTTTTTGTTTGTTTGTTTGTTTGTTTGTTTGTTTTGGTTTTTTTACTTATATCTTATCGCTTATAT
Organism: Agelaius phoeniceus; assembly: GCF_051311805.1. Lineage (NCBI taxonomy): Eukaryota > Metazoa > Chordata > Aves > Passeriformes > Icteridae > Agelaius > Agelaius phoeniceus. Next base: position 1,144,161 of record NW_027509877.1, read on the forward strand.
CTATTCACTTGTTCCTTATTGGTAGAAAGGGATTGGTTGGAATCTAGGGGAGGTTACCCATTTCAGAGTTCCCACCTCTTTAAACTCTTTCAAAGCAGGACAACTTGTTTGTAGCTCTGGGCAATGCTGAAGCTCAAAAGCTAATCTATGATTAAGAACCACAAGGAATTGGGGTAACACTGGAGTTTAGGCCTTTCCCCATGTGTGTTCATGGTTACAATACTGGATTCCAGAAAGATAGTAGGTGGCAACTAAGATTATGCATCTTGGTTTGGACAGTAGATGGGAGTTAGAAGAAAACTTTTAATCCATCATGCTGTAGAACAGATCCTTTGGTGTGCAAATGTTCCAGGGCCAAATTTTTGCTTTGTTCAAAGTCACAAACCTTTTGAATTCTTGATGACTGAAGGGCTTCCTAAAGGCCAAAAGAAGTGTGGTCAAAGGGTATTGAAAAGAAAAATCCTGAGAACACAAGGAGCAAAGTGATATGGGAAGATGGCAGGATTTTGGCAGAGCAGTGGTAGGCACAGAGTTTGTGGGAATTGGGGTGGGGCTGTGGCCAAGCCTCACCCCTAATTGGCTACAGCTGTGCAGAACAGGTGAGCAGCATTGAAGGCAAGGAGTGCCCAGGGGCACTGAGCAAGCACCACAGGGAGCAGGGGGCACACAGGTGCAGGGCATCAACAGGAGGGGATAAAAGGCTGGGCTGAAGGACAAGAAGGGCAGATCCTTGCAGCCTTCTGAAGTGATGTGGTGTTCCTCTGTGTGGGCAGACACCAGAAGCCTTCTGATGAGGAAAGGTGTTCCTGTGGATTGGAAAATGCTTCAAACCTTCTGAAATGGTGTGGTGGAACTGTGTGTGTTGTGGCTGTCTCAGCTGTGACATGTGCTGTGACAAGCAGCCATGTCCAGTTTCTGAGGCAGTGGAACATGCCAGGATTGGAGTGGGTAAGCATGGCAGCATTTGAGAACATTGGTGCCCTTTAGGCACTGAGAGGGGCTCTGATGTCTCCCTGGAGCCTTCTCTTCTCCAGGCTGAACAAGCCCAGGTCTCTCCGCCCATCTCCATAGCAGAAGATGCAGCCCTTGGATCATTGCTGTGACCCTTCTCTGGAGTCACTCCAGTGGGTGCATGTTCTTATGCTGGGGACCCCAGATCTGAGTGCAGAATTCCCTTTGGGTTCAAGTGGGTGTTTATTCATCACAGTTACACCCACTGTAGGCCAGCTCAGGTGGGAGCAGAGGTCCCTCCATCCTGTTCCCATCCCACCTTCAGCCCATTCCATGGTGCTTTTTTCTGCTGCTTCCCATGAGCTGTTGGCCCTTGCCTTGCCCTGAGTGCCCTGGCCTGTGGACACCACCCAGAGATCTGTTGCCAGCTCTCTGGGATTTGAAGGAAAACCCAAACTAATCTCTGAATCAAAGTAAAGGTCTTTGTCTTGCAAACAACCTAATGCTTTGTAAAACTGTATTAATGCCCAATAAAATTCAAATCTATCTGTTCATTTCCCTCTTAGGCTTTATTCGTTGTTTGAGAGAGCTCTAGTGAGGAGTCAATTAGGACTTGTGATACCTTGGTTCCCTTTTTAGAATGGTGCAAATATTGGAGTTTTGCAGCCAATTTTCTTTAAATCCTGCGAGTTTCCGTTCCCTTTTCATTTCAAATACTTCCACAATTTAATATGAAATGCTGGGTAACAAAACCCAGTAGCACTTCCAGTTGGAAAGAATATGTTGTGCGTAACTCAGAGGAGGAATTCTGCTTGCAAAGTGATGTCTTTGCACTGAGGTGCATCAAGCAGGTGCTCAGTGTGATGCTGGTGCTGAAGCCACTTTTCTTGTGGCTTGAGTGTCTGATGGCAACAGCCAGAGATTTTAATAGCAGAAAGAAGGGATTTCCTACTAATTTTCCTCTGAGAACTTGTAGAGTCTTTTCCAGCCTCACGCAGTCTGACCTGTATCTTCTCCAAAAGCTGTTGAATTTTTTGATACTTTTTAAACTTTTTGTCCCATTTGCAGAGGACAGGAGGGTGCTGCCTATTTTTTTTTTTTTCAGATGCTGTGTATTTTTACTGAGGAGGGGCTGGGCTTAGTTTTGCCTTCTCAGCATGAGCTGTACTAGCCCAGTTACTCTCCAGGCTGGGACGTGCAACCTCAGTGGCAGCAATGGTAGACTGAAATGTGCCTGGGCTGTGTTGGGAGAAGAATAATCCTGATGCATCCATGATTTGCCCTCCTGGGCACCTGCAGCAGGTAGAGCTGTGCCCTCCCACTTGAGGCCGCCTGAGCCAGGAATGCTTGCAAAATCTCCTTGGCCCTTTTGCAGCGTTCTGTTTTTCCCCTGGCAGAAGCAGGGCCGGTATCTCCAGGCCATGGGACATGATGACACTGGGTGTTGACGTGGGACGGCTTGGGTGTTTGAGGGCACACCCGTGCTGGAGTGTCTCACTGAGCTGAGGCCCCTGTGTGGACATCAGCTGCAGATGACTGGAAAAAGGAATGTGGAATCTCCCAGTTGAAACAAAGAGAAAACTTTATTTTTAGGGGTGACGGGGGTGAGCACCAGGGCTTGGTGCTTGTCTGATCCTGCTCTGGCTTTCGGGACGACTGTAGGGCTTCTTCTCTCGCCGCTGCTGCTGCCAGATCTGCCTGGTACGAATGGGCCCCGCCTGGGAGCGGGGCAAGATCCAGGCTGGGATGTACAGAAGTGCTTGGCTCCTGGCTGGCGGAGTGTCCTGCAACAGCTGCACTGCCACCTGGCTGCTGGTGCCAGCGCTCTGGGCTGCCACATGGTCCATCCTGCGGCGCTTTGCCAGCAGGCTCTCGGGTGCCTGCGGCTCTCTGGCTCCCTGTGGGCGGCTGCGCTTCAGGGCCCGCTTTTGGCAGGGGAAGCTGCGGCCGCGGCTGCTGCTGCTGACCAGCCCCATGGCCCAGGACAGCCCCATGGCCCGGGACAGCCTTGGCACCTCCTTAGTGGTGGTGCTGGGGCTGGGGCGGCTGATCGCAGCACGCAGCAGGGGCACACGGTTGAGCCGGATGGGTTTTCCCATCTGGCTGCCCGAGTCTTGGGCCCGCTGTCTCCATGAGCGGCGGCGGGTCTGCTCCGGCCTGGGCTGTACGGAGAGGCGGCCGCTTCTCTTTGCCTCTGCCTCTGCCCGGTGACACAGAGTGCATTGGGGAGAGAGAGAGAGAGGGGAGGTGGTGTGAGCACCTCACAGGACTCGGGAAATGTCCCTGCAGCATTGTCCCCAAGGCCCTGCTGGCTTGCCTTAAGGGCCTGCAAGTGCCAGAGGCCACAGCCCAGCCTGGCCCGTCACAGGAGGGCCTCCACTCTGGGCTGATTCTGCAGAGCTCCTGCTTCCCCTTTCTGCTGCTCTTGGCTGCTCCCCCTCTGCCAGCCATGGGCAGCTGTGGGGAGGGAGACTTGGCTCTCACCTCGCTCCTTGCCAGGAGGACGCTTCTCAGCAGCTCTCTGCTGCACCATCGTGGCTACAGAGGAATGCCTGTTGGATGTGTGCCGCAGCACCACAGGCCTTTATCCTCCTGACAAAATGTGCCGATCCTTCCTTGAGTGAAGAGAGACGCCTATGAACTGCCTCAGAGGCACCAAAACTGGCTCAGGAGCCTTGGGCAAGCTCCTTCTCAGCCATCCACTCCTCAACTGCAAGGTGTGTTGATGCACAACAACTTATGTACCTCAGGCCTGGCTGGTGATGTCACTCCAGTCCCTCTGGTGTCACAGTCAGGAATCTCTGCGGGCTCCATTCCCCTCACTTAGGGAAGGTGTCCTTGTGGGCGCTGGCAGGGACTCTGTCCATGTCAGGCACGGCTGTAGTGGGAAGAGCAGAAATGGGAACAGCTCCATCAGCAGATGGATGGGTTGAGTAGGCTTAGGTCTTAGTACAGGTCATCAGTGATGATTGGTCCCCCCATAAAACCCAAGTGGAACTTGTCAAGTCTGAGGTCTTTGCTTAGTTGTAGGCCTCTCATGTTAAGGGAATTCCATGTTGGGCCTGTATCGCTTAATTTTCTCCAAAAATTGTCCAGTTAGACCAAGTTGAAAAGTAGCTCTTTTACTGTGGTATGTTTAGGAAGGGACACAGATGTTTCCTAAAAATCAGTCATTCCTAACTGTCATTATCAAAGAATTGTGGTTGTTGATTAGCTTAAATGTACAAAAGAACATGAAACTGAAGTCCAAGCAGGTTTTTACTTAGACTCTAATTCAGAGCCCTTTGGTCAAACAGAAGCTTTGAGTTCAGTGCTCTTTGCATCTGACATCATTCCAAAAATTGGAAACAATGTTTTGGTCAATCTTTTGTTATTTTTTTAACAATTTAATATGTGTCAGAAACTCCTGAGGATCACTGCATTTGCCTATGGGGTATTTTTAGTTTTCAATGTTTTCATATTCCCAGGTCAGTTTGTTGCTGTTGCTGGGGTTTTTTTTGTGGGTTTTTGTTTGTTTGTTTGTTTGTTTGTTTGTTTTGGTTTTTTTACTTATATCTTATCGCTTATATCTATTCACTTGTTCCTTATTGGTAGAAAGGGATTGGTTGGAATCTAGGGGAGGTTACCCATTTCAGAGTTCCCACCTCTTTAAACTCTTTCAAAGCAGGACAACTTGTTTGTAGCTCTGGGCAATGCTGAAGCTCAAAAGCTAATCTATGATTAAGAACCACAAGGAATTGGGGTAACACTGGAGTTTAGGCCTTTCCCCATGTGTGTTCATGGTTACAATACTGGATTCCAGAAAGATAGTAGGTGGCAACTAAGATTATGCATCTTGGTTTGGACAGTAGATGGGAGTTAGAAGAAAACTTTTAATCCATCATGCTGTAGAACAGATCCTTTGGTGTGCAAATGTTCCAGGGCCAAATTTTTGCTTTGTTCAAAGTCACAAACCTTTTGAATTCTTGATGACTGAAGGGCTTCCTAAAGGCCAAAAGAAGTGTGGTCAAAGGGTATTGAAAAGAAAAATCCTGAGAGCATAAGGAGCAAAGGGATATGGGAAGATGGCAGGATTTTGGCAGATCAGTGGTAGGCACAGAGTTTGTGGGAATTGGGGTGGGGCTGTGGCCAAGCCTCACCCCTAATTGGCTTCAGCTGTGCAGAACAGGTGAGCAGCATTGAAGGCAAGGAGTGCCCAGGGGCACTGAGCAAGCACCACAGGGAGCAGGGGGCACACAGGTGCAGGGCATCAACAGGAGGGGATAAAAGGCTGGGCTGAAGGACAAGAAGGGCAGATCCTTGCAGCCTTCTGAAGTGATGTGGTGTTCCTCTGTGTGGGCAGACACCAGAAGCCTTCTGATGAGGAAAGGTGTTCCTGTGGATTGGAAAATGCTTCAAACCTTCTGAAATGGTGTGGTGGAACTGTGTGTGTTGTGGCTGTCTCAGCTGTGACATGTGCTGTGACAAGCAGCCATGTCCAGTTTCTGAGGCAGTGGAACATGCCAGGATTGGAGTGGGTAAGCATGGCAGCATTTGAGAACATTGGTGCCCTTTAGGCACTGAGAGGGGCTCTGATGTCTCCCTGGAGCCTTCTCTTCTCCAGGCTGAACAAGCCCAGGTCTCTCCGCCCATCTCCATAGCAGAAGATGCAGCCCTTGGATCATTGCTGTGACCCTTCTCTGGAGTCACTCCAGTGGGTGCATGTTCTTATGCTGGGGACCCCAGATCTGAGTGCAGAATTCCCTTTGGGTTCAAGTGGGTGTTTATTCATCACAGTTACACCCACTGTAGGCCAGCTCAGGTGGGAGCAGAGGTCCCTCCATCCTGTTCCCATCCCACCTTCAGCCCATTCCATGGTGCTTTTTTCTGCTGCTTCCCATGAGCTGTTGGCCCTTGCCTTGCCCTGAGTGCCCTGGCCTGTGGACACCACCCAGAGATCTGTTGCCAGCTCTCTGGGATTTGAAGGAAAACCCAAACTAATCTCTGAATCAAAGTAAAGGTCTTTGTCTTGCAAACAACCTAATGCTTTGTAAAACTGTATTAATGCCCAATAAAATTCAAATCTATCTGTTCATTTCCCTCTTAGGCTTTATTCGTTGTTTGAGAGAGCTCTAGTGAGGAGTCAATTAGGACTTGTGATACCTTGGTTCCCTTTTTAGAATGGTGCAAATATTGGAGTTTTGCAGCCAATTTTCTTTAAATCCTGCGAGTTTCCGTTCCCTTTTCATTTCAAATACTTCCACAATTTAATATGAAATGCTGGGTAACAAAACCCAGTAGCACTTGCAGTTGGAAAAAATATGTTGTGCGTAACTCAGAGGAGGAATTCTGCTTGCAAAGTGATGTCTTTGCACTGAGGTGCATCAAGCAGGTGCTCAGTGTGATGCTGGTGCTGAAGCCACTTTTCTTGTGGCTTGAGTGTCTGATGGCAACAGCCAGAGATTTTAATAGCAGAAAGAAGGGATTTCCTACTAATTTTCCTCTGAGAACTTGTAGAGTCTTTTCCAGCCTCACGCAGTCTGACCTGTATCTTCTCCAAAAGCTGTTGAATTTTTTGATACTTTTTAAACTTTTTGTCCCATTTGCAGAGGACAGGAGGGTGCTGCCTATTTTTTTTTTTTTCAGATGCTGTGTATTTTTACTGAGGAGGGGCTGGGCTTAGTTTTGCCTTCTCAGCATGAGCTGTACTAGCCCAGTTACTCTCCAGGCTGGGACGTGCAACCTCAGTGGCAGCAATGGTAGACTGAAATGTGCCTGGGCCTTGTTGGGAGAAGAATAATCCTGATGCATCCATGATTTGCCCTCCTGGGCACCTGCAGCAGGTAGAGCTGTGCCCTCCCACTTGAGGCCGCCTGAGCCAGGAATGCTTGCAAAATCTCCTTGGCCCTTTTGCAGCGTTCTGTTTTTCCCCTGGCAGAAGCAGGGCCGGTATCTCCAGGCCATGGGACATGATGACACTGGGTGTTGCCGTGGGACGGCTTGGGTGTTTGAGGGCACACCCGTGCTGGAGTGTCTCACTGAGCTGAGGCCCCTGTGTGGACATCAGCTGCAGATGACTGGAAATAGGAATGTGGAATCTCCCAGTTGAAACAAAGAGAAAACTTCATTTTTAGGGGTGACGGGGGTGAGCACCAGGGCTTGGTGCTTGTCTGATCCTGCTCTGGCTTTCGGGACGACTGTAGGGCTTCTTCTCTCGCCGCTGCTGCTGCCAGATCTGCCTGGTACGAATGGGCCCCGCCTGGGAGCGGGGCAAGATCCAGGCTGGGATGTACAGAAGTGCTTGGCTCCTGGCTGGCGGAGTGTCCTGCAACAGCTGCACTGCCACCTGGCTGCTGGTGCCAGCGCTCTGGGCTGCCACATGGTCCATCCTGCGGCGCTTTGCCAGCAGGCTCTCGGGTGCCTGCGGCTCTCTGGCTCCCTGTGGGCGGCCGCGCTTCAGGGCCCGCTTTTGGCAGGGGAAGCTGCGGCCGCGGCTGCTGCTGCTGACCAGCCCCATGGCCCAGGACAGCCCCATGGCCCGGGACAGCCTTGGCACCTCCTTAGTGGTGGTGCTGGGGCTGGGGCGGCTGATCGCAGCACAGAGCAGGGGCACACGGTTGAGCCGGATGGGTTTTCCCATCTGGCTGCCCGAGTCTTGGGCCCGCTGTCTCCATGAGCGGCGGCGGGTCTGCTCCGGCCTGGGCTGTACGGAGAGGCGGCCGCTTCTCTTTGCCTCTGCCTCTGCCCGGTGACACAGAGTGCATTGGGGAGAGAGAGAGAGAGGGGAGGTGGTGTGAGCACCTCACAGGACTCGGGAAATGTCCCTGCAGCATTGTCCCCAAGGCCCTGCTGGCTTGCCTTAAGGGCCTGCAAGTGCCAGAGGCCACAGCCCAGCCTGGCCCGTCACAGGAGGGCCTCCACTCTGGGCTGATTCTGCAGAGCTCCTGCTTCCCCTTTCTGCTGCTCTTGGCTGCTCCCCCTCTGCCAGCCATGGGCAGCTGTGGGGAGGGAGACTTGGCTCTCACCTCGCTCCTTGCCAGGAGGACGCTTCTCAGCAGCTCTCTGCTGCACCATCGTGGCTACAGAGGAATGCCTGTTGGATGTGTGCCGCAGCACCACAGGCCTTTATCCTCCTGACAAAATGTGCCGATCCTTCCTTGAGTGAAGAGAGACGCCTATGAACTGCCTCAGAGGCACCAAAACTGGCTCAGGAGCCTTGGGCAAGCTCCTTCTCAGCCATCCACTCCTCAACTGCAAGGTGTGTTGATGCACAACAACTTATGTACCTCAGGCCTGGCTGGTGATGTCACTCCAGTCCCTCTGGTGTCACAGTCAGGAATCTCTGCGGGCTCCATTCCCCTCACTTAGGGAAGGTGTCCTTGTGGGCGCTGGCAGGGACTCTGTCCATGTCAGGCACGGCTGTAGTGGGAAGAGCAGAAATGGGAACAGCTCCATCAGCAGATGGATGGGTTGAGTAGGCTTAGGTCTTAGTACAGGTCATCAGTGATGATTGGTCCCCCCATAAAACCCAAGTGGAACTTGTCAAGTCTGAGGTCTTTGCTTAGTTGTAGGCCTCTCATGTTAAGGGAATTCCATGTTGGGCCTGTATCGCTTAATTTTCTCCAAAAATTGTCCAGTTAGACCAAGTTGAAAAGTAGCTCTTTTACTGTGGTATGTTTAGGAAGGGACACAGATGTTTCCTAAAAATCAGTCATTCCTAACTGTCATTATCAAAGAATTGTGGTTGTTGATTAGCTTAAATGTACAAAAGAACATGAAACTGAAGTCCAAGCAGGTTTTTACTTAGACTCTAATTCAGAGCCCTTTGGTTAAACAGAAGCTTTGAGTTCAGTGCTCTTTGCATCTGACATCATTCCAAAAATTGGAAACAATGTTTTGGTCAATCTTTTGTTATTTTTTTAACAATTTAATATGTGTCAGAAACTCCTGAGGATCACTGCATTTGCCTATGGGGTATTTTTAGTTTTCAATGTTTTCATATTCCCAGGTCAGTTTGTTGCTGTTGCTGGGGTTTTTTTTGTGGGTTTTTGTTTGTTTGTTTGTTTGTTTGTTTGTTTTGGTTTTTTTACTTATATCTTATCGCTTATATCTATTCACTTGTTCCTTATTGGTAGAAAGGGATTGGTTGGAATCTAGGGGAGGTTACCCATTTCAGAGTTCCCACCTCTTTAAACTCTTTCAAAGCAGGACAACTTGTTTGTAGCTCTGGGCAATGCTGAAGCTCAAAAGCTAATCTATGATTAAGAACCACAAGGAATTGGGGTAACACTGGAGTTTAGGCCTTTCCCCATGTGTGTTCATGGTTACAATACTGGATTCCAGAAAGATAGTAGGTGGCAACTAAGATTATGCATCTTGGTTTGGACAGCGGATGGGAGTTAGAAGAAAACTTTTAATCCATCATGCTGTAGAACAGATCCTTTGGTGTGCAAATGTTCCAGGGCCAAATTTTTGCTTTGTTCAAAGTCACAAACCTTTTGAATTCTTGATGACTGAAGGGCTTCCTAAAGGCCAAAAGAAGTGTGGTCAAAGGGTATTGAAAAGAAAAATCCTGAGAACACAAGGAGCAAAGTGATATGGGAAGATGGCAGGATTTTGGCAGAGCAGTGGTAGGCACAGAGTTTGTGGGAATTGGGGTGGGGCTGTGGCCAAGCCTCACCCCTAATTGGCTACAGCTGTGCAGAACAGGTGAGCAGCATTGAAGGCAAGGAGTGCCCAGGGGCACTGAGCAAGCACCACAGGGAGCAGGGGGCACACAGGTGCAGGGCATCAACAGGAGGGGATAAAAGGCTGGGCTGAAGGACAAGAAGGGCAGATCCTTGCAGCCTTCTGAAGTGATGTGGTGTTCCTCTGTGTGGGCAGACACCAGAAGCCTTCTGATGAGGAAAGGTGTTCCTGTGGATTGGAAAATGCTTCAAACCTTCTGAAATGGTGTGGTGGAACTGTGTGTGTTGTGGCTGTCTCGACTGTGACATGTGCTGTGACAAGCAGCCATGTCCAGTTTCTGAGGCAGTGGAACATGCCAGGATTGGAGTGGGTAAGCATGGCAGCATTTGAGAACGTTGGTGCCCTTTAGGCACTGAGAGGGGCTCTGATGTCTCCCTGGAGCCTTCTCTTCTCCAGGCTGAACAAGCCCAGGTCTCTCCGCCCATCTCCATAGCAGAAGATGCAGCCCTTGGATCATTGCTGTGACCCTTCTCTGGAGTCACTCCAGGGGGTGCATGTTCTTATGCTGGGGACCCCAGATCTGAGTGCAGAATTCCCTTTGGGTTCAAGTGGGTGTTTATTCATCACAGTTACACCCAGAGGCCAGCTCAGGTGGGAGCAGAGGTCCCTCCATCCTGTTCCCATCCCACCTTCAGCCCATTCCATGGTGCTTTTTTCTGCTGCTTCCCATGAGCTGTTGGCCCTTGCCTTGCCCTGAGTGCCCTGGCCTGTGGACACCACCCAGAGATCTGTTGCCAGCTCTCTGGGATTTGAAGGAAAACCCAAACTAATCTCTGAATCAAAGTAAAGGTCTTTGTCTTGCAAACAACCTAATGCTTTGTAAAACTGTATTAATGCCCAATAAAATTCAAATCTATCTGTTCATTTCCCTCTTAGGCTTTATTCGTTGTTTGAGAGAGCTCTAGTGAGGAGTCAATTAGGACTTGTGATACCTTGGTTCCCTTTTTAGAATGGTGCAAATATTGGAGTTTTGCAGCCAATTTTCTTTAAATCCTGCGAGTTTCCGTTCCCTTTTCATTTCAAATACTTCCACAATTTAATATGAAATGCTGGGTAACAAAACCCAGTAGCACTTGCAGTTGGAAAAAATATGTTGTGCGTAACTCAGAGGAGGAATTCTGCTTGCAAAGTGATGTCTTTGCACTGAGGTGCATCAAGCAGGTGCTCAGTTGGATGCTGGTGCTGAAGCCACTTTTCTTGTGGCTTGAGTGTCTGATGGCAACAGCCAGAGATTTTAATAGCAGAAAGAAGGGATTTCCTACTAATTTTCCTCTGAGAACTTGTAGAGTCTTTTCCAGCCTCACGCAGTCTGACCTGTATCTTCTCCAAAAGCTGTTGAATTTTTTGATACTTTTTAAACTTTTTGTCCCATTTGCAGAGGACAGGAGGGTGCTGCCTATTTTTTTTTTTTCAGATGCTGTGTATTTTTACTGAGGAGGGGCTGGGCTTAGTTTTGCATTCTCAGCATGAGCTGCACTAGCCCAGTTACTCTCCAGGCTGGGACGTGCAACCTCAGTGGCAGCAATGGTAGATTGAAATGTGCCTGGGCTGTGTTGGGAGAAGAATAATCCTGATGCATCCATGATTTGCCCTCCTGGGCACCTGCAGCAGGTAGAGCTGTGCCCTCCCACTTGAGGCCGCCTGAGCCAGGAATGCTTGCAAAATCTCCTTGGCCCTTTTGCAGCGTTCTGTTTTTCCCCTGGCAGAAGCAGGGCCGGTATCTCCAGGCCATGGGACATGATGACACTGGGTGTTGCCGTGGGACGGCTTGGGTGTTTGAGGGCACACCCGTGCTGGAGTGTCTCACTGAGCTGAGGCCCCTGTGTGGACATCAGCTGCAGATGACTGGAAAAAGGAATGTGGAATCTCCCAGTTGAAACAAACAGAAAACTTCATTTTTAGGGGTGACGGGGGTGAGCACCAGGGCTTGGTGCTTGTCTGATCCTGCTCTGGCTTTCGGGACGACTGTAGGGCTTCTTCTCTCGCCGCTGCTGCTGCCAGATCTGCCTGGTACGAATGGGCCCCGCCTGGGAGCGGGGCAAGATCCAGGCTGGGATGTACAGAAGTGCTTGGCTCCTGGCTGGCGGAGTGTCCTGCAACAGCTGCACTGCCACCTGGCTGCTGGTGCCAGCGCTCTGGGCTGCCACATGGTCCATCCTGCGGCGCTTTGCCAGCAGGCTCTCGGGTGCCTGCGGCTCTCTGGCTCCCTGTGGGCGGCCGCGCTTCAGGGCCCGCTTTTGGCAGGGGAAGCTGCGGCCGCGGCTGCTGCTGCTGACCAGCCCCATGGCCCGGGACAGCCCCATGACCCGGGACAGCCCCATGGCCCAGGACAGCCCCATGGCCCGGGACAGCCTTGGCACCTCCTTAGTGGTGGTGCTGGGGCTGGGGCGGCTGATCGCAGCACGCAGCAGGGGCACACGGTTGAGCCGGATGGGTTTTCCCATCTGGCTGCCCGAGTCTTGGGCCCGCTGTCTCCATGAGCGGCGACGGGTCTGCTCCGGCCTGGGCTCTACGGAGAGGCGGCCGCTTCTCTTTGCGTCTGCCTCTGCCCGGTGACACAGAGTGCATTGGGGAGAGAGAGAGAGGGGAGGTGGTGTGAGCACCTCACAGGACTCGGGAAATGTCCCTGCAGCATTGTCCCCAAGGCCCTGCTGGCTTGCCTTAAGGGCCTGCAAGTGCCAGAGGCCACAGCCCAGCCTGGCCCGTCACAGGAGGGCCTCCACTCTGGGCTGATTCTGCAGAGCTCCTACTTCCCCTTTCTGCTGCTCTTGGCTGCTCCCCCTCTGCCAGCCATGGGCAGCTGTGGGGAGGGAGACTTGGCTCTCACCTCGCTCCTTGCCAGGAGGACGCTTCTCAGCAGCTCTCTGCTGCACCATCGTGGCTACGGAGGAATGCCTGTTGGATGTGTGCCGCAGCACCGCAGGCCTTTATCCTCCTGACAAAATGTGCCGATCCTTCCTTGAGTGAAGAGAGACGCCTATGAACTGCCTCAGAGGCACCAAAACTGGCTCAGGAGCCTTGGGCAAGCTCCTTCTCAGCCATCCACTCCTCAACTGCAAGGTGTGTTGATGCACAACAACTTATGTACCTCAGGCCTGGCTGGTGATGTCACTCCAGTCCCTCTGGTGTCACAGTCAGGAATCTCTGCGGGCTCCATTCCCCTCACTTAGGGAAGGTGTCCTTGTGGGCGCTGGCAGGGACTCTGTCCATGTCAGGCACGGCTGTAGTGGGAAGAGCAGAAATGGGAACAGCTCCATCAGCAGATGGATGGGTTGAGTAGGCTTAGGTCTTAGTACAGGTCATCAGTGATGATTGGTCCCCCCATCAAAGCCAGTGGAACTTGTCAAGTCTGAGGTCTTTGCTTAGTTGTAGGCCTCTCATGTTAAGGGAATTCCATGTTGGGCCTGTATCACTTAATTTTCTCCAAAAATTGTCTAGTTAGACCAAGTTGAAAAGTAGCTCTTTTACTGTGGTATGTTTAGGAAGGGACACAGATGTTTCCTAAAAATCAGTCATTCCTAACTGTCGTGAATGGCGGGAGAAATGCGACACACCATATGCGTGAATAGCAAATCCCGAAGTTTATTGAAAACTCACACATATTTATATTGGTGTTTATGAAGCTTATACATATTGCAAAAACTGAGCTCATTATTGGTTAAAGCACACTTAGATCAACCACACCTACTTCTATCTTCTAACAATTATTTTTCTTCTATGTTTGCATTCTTCTAACTTCTCTACCCCCGATATCTGCCTTTTCTGGCAAGCAATTTTCTCCCCCGTCTTCCCGTTTCAGCGAAGGTCACTATGACCTTTGTCAGTGATTGGACACTGGTTGCTCAGTTCCCAGCTTGTTTCCCCTATCCTTATCCATCGGTATCACATCGAAATGTCCTTTCTCAGCTAACCAATTATCCAAAAAGCTCTCTACATTTCCCCCGTTTTTCTGTTGAACAAGCATGGTTTGATTAAATGCGGTCATTATCATCTTTCACACCATATTCTGTAAGCATATACAAAAACAAGGCAAGACTAATACCAACAACAAAGCTACAATAGCCACTACAATGCTAACCTTAACAATAGAACGTAACCATGATCCTAAGTTTAAAGATTTGAGCCATCCATCAATACCAAGGCCTGATTCTACCTGTAAGTTCCCAGTTAACCTCTGTAACTCAGAGAGCTGTGAGTGTACAGATCGTGCATGATCAGAGAGATTCATGCAACACATGCCCTCAAATTCATCACAGCCATGGCCTTGTGCAAGTAAGAGACAATCATTTGCATCTCTATTTTGAAGTGTCGCATGGCGAATAGAATCTACATCAAGCAAAAGACTGGAAATTTCTAAAGAAGTTGCATTTGTTTGTTTAGCAAGCCAACACCCTAACTTATTTAAAATAGCATGAGCACCTGCTGCTGATACCCCTGGAGCTAAGAAAGATGCTGCAACTATGGCCGCTGGGGACCAAAACTTTACATCGTCTCAGCAGTCAGCTGCAAATGCATGAGCCATTCGTCTGCCTCTACGATGGCGATGGCTCATGTTTAGTATCATGGACATGTTAGGTGTAAGTAGAGACAGCCGTCCAAGTGTACATGGTCCCCCGTGCAGCATTGATAGGATACCGGCCCAAGCACGGTCTCCACATATCAGGAAATATCCTGCTGGCAACTGAATAGGGTCATTGGATGAGACTGACACTCTCTTTGTTGTATAATTACACCAGGCCGATGCATTTCAGTAGACAGCCATGCTGGAAGTTACAACATTAGAATGGTTCTTGACTGACAGCAGGCTTCTATGGTTAAAATGAATGCATGCATCTACCATCACTGACCCTAGCAACTCTAACTCTTGGGGCTCCTGTGGTGCTAGAGGAAAGCGGGAAATCCATTGATCCCAATTGTCCACACTCATCCTAGCATTGCTGACCTTACAAGTTGGCACATGTAAAGGGCACGGCCAGGGATCTGCTGGTAATCCAACCAAACAAGTTGTGAACGGATTGCCAGGAGAAGATAATGACAGGCAAATAGTCTCCTGTTTAGTTAGATTTGCCAGGGTGACCCATATGTTAGTCTTGGGCTGAGGTGGGGCCCATGCCTGATGGTCTACACTGTCCCCAAAAGAAGCAAAAATTGACAAAGCAACAACATAAAGTTTCCATCCCATCTTGATTTTCCCAGGCACCCTTTTGGGCCACTCGGCCATCATGTCCATCACAAACTCTTAAGAATGTCTCTTTCTCCTTAGCTTTAGCCCCTTTAAGTTTTTTAGATAATCCTCTCACACTTGGTTGGGACCCTGACCCACCAAAATAGGACCTATCATGTTCGACTGTGCCAGAGGAATATTTCTACCACACAAGTGGAAAAAATATACTGTAGCCAAAATACCACTTTTGAAATGAACAAATAGTTTAGATGCTTGATCTGTGTGAAGCCTTTGTTTCAGTGAAGTCTGATGTATCAACGAAGTCCTTCAGCATCTTGGTTAGACACAGGAAACAGAAAAAAATAACTCAAAACTAACTCACCTATAAAATATTAAAAAATACAAATCAGATGACATGTTTTAAATCAGATGTTTGAGACAAATAAGCAGTGTAGAATAACTCATGTGCTTGTGAATCTCCTTATGCAAAGCCAGTGAAGAACTTAACACATGAGAAACATGCTACAGCTCACACTGGTTATTTTCAGAAGGAAAAAAATATATAAGAAGTGATGGAGAAGTTACAAGTTGAGTCAGGTGCTTAGAGTATTGTGGGTTTGCTTTAAATTGAACAGGTACAAGAAATATGTTTCTAAGTGCAAAGGGACGTTAATGCTGTGGTATGATTTTTAAACCCATATTCTCTTCAGATTAAAATGTAAATTAAATGAGAGAATATTTTAAATGACATATTGTGTTCTCACTTGGACAAAGAAAAAGGATAGCAACTAAGTACAAAATACTCTTTGTTTGATGTTACAGGAAAAGCTAAGCAACAGTTTTCTTGTAGACTGAAATCATTATGAATGTTTTCTAGGCCTCAAACATCAGTGTTTGTGTTTTATGTTTTAAAAATCAATTGATGCTTGAACAGTAGGGATGAATATATTCTTTTTGGTAATTATTTATCAGAACTGTCCACAACAATAATAATAATAATAGTATTAATATTATGGTTGGAAGTCTATTATATATTTTAGTATCTGTTTTGAGTGGGAGTTTTGTTTTTGTGCAAACTAACATTCAGATTAAATTATAATTCTAAATGTTACATGACATCCAGTCCAGTTTTCTAAACATATAAATATGTACAATGAGTAACAGTTGTTTGGATTTTCTTCCTGCATCTGTGTAAGCAGTTATAGCATCCGATAAGGGCTTTAGTGATCTTTTTGGGCATTGAATCCAACCCCACTGTCCTATCACGACCCTCTTTTGAGCAAATCAGCTGAAATTTCAATTTTCTGAAGAAGAGTTTTATGTTGTTGAAGTGGAGGAGATATCCATTCCAAGGCCCGTGTCTCCCCCGCTTTTCTGTTATGCTGAGTAAGTGCACCCAGTAAAAATTTTGGTCCACACCAAACTGTCAGCTGTACAGGGAGATCAAGGTCACATCTCCGAACACTGCCTTGTGTAACACAGTCTAATATCTGCTGCAGTGTCTCAGCCTGTTCAGGGGTTATACGAACAGGCTGTGCTGGATCAGTTCCCTTTAACAAAGGTCAAAGTCTATCCAACAGTTCATTCTTCGATGTGCATAGGTGTAAAAGCAGTATACAGCATAATAGAAATCTCCCCTGTAAAATCAGCATCTATCACTCCAGATAAAACAAAACAATCCCATCATTGTAGACGAGGAATGCCCTAAAAGCAAAACTCCCATAGGTAATCCATCAATAATGAGTGGTCCTTTCACCCCAGTTGGAACCCTTTCCGGGTGAGCAGTTATCAGGGTTACTGTCTGCTGCTGCTGCCAGGTCCACTCCGAGGCTCTCGGCGGTGGCGGGCTGGAGGCAGGTTCAGCCAAGGAGGTGACAGCTGCTGCTTGTGTCCGGGCGCAGGGAGCTGGTGGCCGGGAAGCAGAACTGCGCCAGGCAGCCGCGGGGCGGGCGGACCTCCCGGAGCCCGCTGCTCCACGGGGGGTGGGAGGCCCGTCCTGCCGTCCCACCCTCGGCTCGGGGGTCGGGGCGGCTGCGGAGCGGAGCGGGACGGGAGGCGGCCGCGCTGCAGCTGTTAAGTCGCCCAGGACCGGGGCCGGCACGAGCCTCTCCGGCGGGGCGGCTGCGGGCTGTGCGCTACGACGGGGAGGCTGAGGCGGTGTAGGGTTTAACACCGGGGCAGGCGGCGCGGACGGCACGGCTGGAGTACGCGCGGGGGGGGTGCCGCTGCCTGGGGCAGGAGCTGATAGCTGCAGGGAGCTGCTGTCTGGAGCGGGAACTCGTGTCGGCAGGGAGCCTCCGCTTTAACGTAGAAGCCGGTGCCGGCAGGGGACCGCCGTATGGGGCAGGAACCGAAGTCGGCGAGGGGGTGCCACTTAAAACAGGCGCTGATGTCGGCGGGGCCGTGTTGCTTAGAGCAGGCACCGATGGGGGTGGGGAGCTGCCGTTTAGAGCAGGAGCTAGTGTCAGCGGGGACCCAAACCAGTCTCTGTCACTCCTGTTTCTTTCATGGGCTACGCTAGTCTGCTGGGCAGCTCTTTCCTCTGCCTGGTATTTCAAGAATTCAGCATTCACGACCCGCCATAAATCTCCCAACTTTCTCACGGCTTTATCAGCATCTATGACTGCCTGCCACAACTAATCCTTAAATATACCGCACTCTGATAACCTATGCACTGCGTGAGGATTCCAAAAAAGTCCTTGAGCATACCCATGAGCTAACAACCCATGCAGCTCTTTCTGCAAATCTATACCCTTAACCTTACGCTTTTATAAAAAGCTAGGAAATAAATCATATGCTGCTTGCCTTTCTTTATCCGTGTCAAACAATAACAGCGCGCTTCTTGCAGCTCTTTCAGGCTTCCGGCAGCACGTATCAGCCGGGCTCTCCTTTGAGGTCACCCGGAGCCTTGCACCTTCCCTTTTTTCAGCGGTGCTTTTGCCGTCCTCAGCTGCGATAGGACCCGAACTCTGTACGCCGCTCGACCGTGGCTACCGTTGAATCACGTCCTGGGTCACCATTTGTCGAGATCAGCGGAGGAATTGCAGCACACAATATGTGTGAACAGCAAATCCCCAAGTTTATAGAAAGCTCACCCATATTTATATTGGTGTTAATGAAGCTTGTACATATTGCAAAAGTTGAGCTCATTATTGGTTAAAGCACACTTAGATCAACCACACCTACTTCTATCTTCTAACAATTATTTTGTTTCTATGTTTGCATTCTTCTAGCTTCTCTACCTAAGATATCTACATTTTCTGGCAAGCGACTTTCTCCCCCATCTTCCCGTTTCAGAGAAGGTCACCATGACCTTTGTCAGTGATTGGACACCGGTTACATAATCCCCAGCTTGTTTCCCCTATCCTTATCCATCGGTATCACATCGAAATGTCCTTTCTCAGCTAACCAATTATCCAAAAAGCTCTCTACAAGGAGTATCCTAAGCCAAAATGCTGAGAAATGGCTCATTGATTCCCAAGTGCTAAAGTATGAAGCCATCTTAAGAGATAATGGTTTAGAGCTGATTGTGAGTAACCAACTCAACCCTGCCCAGTTCTTGTATGGAGAACCAAGTCAGGAACTAATACATAATTGCCTAGTGGTTATAAACCATCAAACTAAAGGAAGAGAGGACCTAACAGATCAACCACTCCAAGGTGGAAAATGACTGAACATCGATGGATCTTCACGGGTAATAAAGGGGCACAGGGTATCGGGGTACGCTACAGTGCATGAAGGGTTGGTGGCCATAGAAAAGGGAAAGTTACCTTCCAACTGGTCAGCCCAAAATATGAGTTGTGTGCCCTAAAACGAGCTCTGGAAATATTAGCACAGAAAAGGGGAACAAAATATACAGACTAAAAATATGCTTTTGGAACAGTGCATACCTTTGGAAAAATTTGGGAAGAGAGGGGACTACTAAATTCAAAGGGAAAGTGACCGATTCATGAAAAATTTGTCTTAGAAGAGTTAGAAACCTTACAATTACCAGAGGAAGTAGTGGTGGTATATGTTGAAGGACATCAAAAAGGGAGCAAGGGAACAATTTCGCTGATTTAGAAGCTAAAAATGCAACTGAATCAGAGACAGAAAAACTAATAATAGTATTAACCCCCATGAGAGAAATGCAAAAAGTCCCTGTATTCAGTGGGTCAGAAGAGGAAGAACTCCTTAAAATAGGAGCCAAGAAAGACAACAAAGGGAAATGAGCAGATGGAAGGAAATAATAATAAACCCCTTGCCAAGAAAATGCTAGAAGGCATACATGGAACAACACATTGGGGTATACAAGCGCTGAGTGATAAATATCTAAGGGGCTGGGGATGCACAGGAATTTTCAGAATAGCTAAGCAAGTAACTGAACAGGGTGTGATATGTCAACAGGTGAATGAGAAAATGATGAGGAAAACACCCAGGGGAGGGTGAGAACTGGCCTTAAGGCCCTTCCAAAACATCCAAGTAGACTTTACTGAGCTTCCCCAGGTACAACAGTGGAAGTTTTGCCAGTGATAGTAGATCACTTGACTCATTGGGTAGAGATGGTGCCCACTGTGAAAGCCAATGCCAATGTTGTGAGTCAAACACTTCTAGAATCAATCATTCCCCAATATGGGATGGCAAACAGGATCGATTCAGACTGGGGAACTCATTTCACATTGAAGATATTGCAGAAAGTTTTTCAGGCCCTGGGAGTAAAATGGGAAATAGACATCCCATGGCATCCACAGAGTTCCGGTCAGGTTGAGAGAATGAATCAAACTCTTAAAAGAGCTCCAGTTAAGCTAATGATTGAAACCCAAATGTCATGGATAAAATGTCTCCCTTTGGCTTTATTAAGAATTAGAACCCAACCCCAGTCAGATCTGGGGCTGTCACCCTATGAAATGATGTTTGGGTTTCCCTTCCTGACCTCACCCCAGAAGGCTGCCACCTATGAGGAAGGGGAAGCCAATGCCAAGAAATAAGTGATGTCTATAGCACAAACCTTAGAGGGGCTAAGACATAAAAGGGCAATTCCTCAAACTACCACCCTGGATTTCAGAATCCATAATATTAATCCCGGGGATTGGGTGATGATTAAGTCATGGAGAGATCAGCCTCTAACTCCTCAGTGGGAAGGTCCCTTTCAGGCACTGCTCACCACCGAATCGGCCGTGCGAGCTGCAGAGCGGGGATGGACTCATGGCAACAGAGTCAAAGGCCCAGGAGAAGAACCCAAAGAGTGGACTGTAACATCCAGGCTGGGTGAAACAAGATTGACTCTCAAGCAGACACTCAAAGACAACCAGGAAAACAGCAAGACGCCCAAAAAGCAGAGTCAAGCTTCCACCAGCCAGCTCGAGAACTGTCTTCCTGTTTTCATGGGTGAGAATTACCAGCAGCTGTTGAGGGGAAGTACACAAGGGATTGTAAAAGGTAATGGGACAGCTTCTTTAAGAAAATAAGACAAAGGAAGGAGGGCAAGGCCGGGTTGGCCCCTTTGTTCGCTACCAAGAAGGCTCCATAGCCCTGCTGTGAGTAGCAACCCTGTAGGCATGGAAAGGTAGGGACAAAAGGCCATTCCAGACCTCAGTTGTCTTTTAATTCAACAGGGACTGGACGGCAGAACCGAGTTGGCCTCTGTGCTCACCCCTAAGATGCACCAACTATGGGTAGAAGCCACACAGGCACGGTAGATGGGAGTCAAAGCCACACTGGACCTCTGGGATGCCTTTTTGTCCATTCCAAATAAGTGTGTCTAAGGAAAACCTGAGACTTATTCTCCTGTTCCTACTGTCCTTGGCCACATCAACAGATGCTGGTATGACTCATTCAAAAGAGAGAGAAAATTTTTTACTCAATTGTTTGAACAAAATTACTTATAGAAAAAGAAGAGGGGGGAGTGTTATAGATCAGTAATTCTATGGTTGACTCTCACAACTAAGGGGTGAATATTAAATATATGTTATGAGACGTTTTGTAGATGTACAGTTATCTTTCCCCTCCCCCTTGCATTGCTATCACAGGATGGCCTCAGTAGTTGGGGCATTTGGGAGGGTTGGCTTGTTCCTATGGCAGCACCTGACCTCCAATCAAGGTGTGAGACAGTGATCTCCACCACTGGACAGAGAAGAAGGAGTCGATTGACAAGACTTTGGGAGGGGCTGGAGGTGTGAAAAACAGAACATCCATTTTGTAGATGAGCACAAGTTGACTGAATCCTTTGGTCCCGGTGCTGTATTCTTTTCTTTCTTCAGTCTTCTGCTTTATTTTGATATGGTCTTAATAAGGCATTTAAATTTTTGAAAGTGAAAATCTTTTCTCACATGGGGTTGGGGAATGTGGGGCAAGGTTGTCCACACTGGGTCACCTCTCAAGGTACAACTTCACTGACCTGGCCAGACCTCCTTAGGAGAGACTCTGGATCAATATCAATCACAGAATGCTGCAATCACCTTTTGTATAATAGAAAGAGCAATAAAAGACACCCTTTGAGATAGGAGTACATATTACTTAGAAGCTCTTTGAAATATTTCTCTATAACAGTAAAAGGAAATCTTCCTGCTGAACTGCTCCAGACCAGAGGAAATCAAGGCAGAGCCATGGTTTGTCAGGACTTGCTTGATCCTAATGAGCCCCGTGGTGCATTTGAAGCTGAGTCTGGAACCTCAGGGCCTGAGAGGAGATTGCAAAAAACCTTTCCAGGAGTCAAAGTCAGAAGAAATCCCCAAAGTGTCTCAAGGCATGAATGGGCCCCACTGAGGTCCATCTCCAACACAGGCTCCTCATGGGCTCCTTGGAGGAGAGAATTGGAGGCAGAAATTGGACAAAACACCTCTCAGAGATTCAGAGTGGAAAGGAACATCCAAAGTACCTTAAAAACCTTGAGTATCTCAAGGCATTAATGAGCCCCACTGAGTGTCAGTACAAAGCTCTCCAGGGACTCATTAAGCAAATAATTGGGGCCATGATTGCACAAACTTCTCACAGAGTCTGTATCAAAAATGAAACACCAAGTACCTTAAAATAATTGAGTACCTTGAAGCATTAATGAGCCCACTGAGTCTCCTTACTGACAAAGCCTCCCCAGGGACTAATTACAGCAGATAATTGGAGGCTGTGACTGCACAATCTTTCTCATAGCATCTGTATCAAAGGGAAACACCAAGTAGCTTAAAAAACTGAAGCACCTTGAAGTATTAATGAGCCCCACTGAGTGTTGTTACTGACAAAGCCTCTCCAGGGACTAATTACAGCAGATAATTGGAGGCCAGGATTGCACAAACCTCTCAGAGACTCCAAGGCAAAAGCCAAAGCCAAAGTCCTTTGAAAAACCTGCAGTCCCTGCAGGGAGCATTCAGGAGCCGCCAGGGCCATTGCTGAGCAAGGCTCCCCAGGGACTCCTTGCAGCAGATCCTTGAGGCCACTGGGATGTGGGCTAGGGGGGGATGCTGAGGGCAGCACAAGGGGCTGACAGTGCCCAGCCTGGCTGGGGCTGGGCCAGGAGGCCCCAGGGCCTCAGGACAAGGTGTCTCCTCCCAGCCCTTGGTGGCACAGACCCTGCTGTGCCCCAGGGCACCAAGACTTGGCTTCTCTTTGTCCCCACCTGTCACCACTGCCTGCAGTTCTCTGCTCTGCCTGGGGCCTGGGGACACTTGCTCAGTCGTGTCCCTCCCTGGGACACATTAAAAGTCCAAGAAAGTTTGGAGTTGGATTCTGCCTTAGAGTCCTGGAGAGGTTTCTTCAGCTCCCTCTCAGAGACTGATGTCCAGGGTCTGAGCACAAAGCCCCAGAGGCTCATTAAAGTCCTTGTGCTGTGTCTGTGCTGCTGAGCTGGGCTGGGCTCCTGGCACAGAGGCAGCTCCTGGTCACCAAGAAGAGCTTCAAAAGCACATTTCTCTTGATGAGCAGCTCTTGTGCCAGCCCAGCAGGGCTGGGGCACTGCCTGCAGCCAGCCCGGGCACAGCACAGAGGCACAGAGAGCTTCAATCAGTCAGGGCTGGGAAGGGGCTGAGAAGTGCCTGGGGCACAATCACTGCCAGCCCTTGGCACAGGAACCTCTGGCTGCAGGACAATGCAGCTGCAGCTCCTGGAGCCATCTCCTGCAGCTGGAACATGCCAATTCCTGCAGAGCCTGTGAGTACATTCTCTGCTTGTCTCTTGTGCAGAGCAGCCAGGGGTGCCCAGGGCTGTCCTGCAGAGCAGGGTCCTGCAGCCCAGGGCGCTGTGCTGGGGCAGGGACTCTGCTGCCTGCCAGGGACAGCTCTCAGCCAGCCCTGGCAGCTGCTCCCAGCACTGGGGGACAAGATCTGGGTGGCAGGAGACAGCTGGTGAGGCTTGGGAGTGTTCTCCATGTGTGGGGAGGATGCTGCATTGTTCAGAATTGCTCCTGCATGATATTTAACTGCAGAACATTTCCAAGTGGATTATACAGGTTGCACAGTGAAGAAGGGGCTGCATAAAAGAGGAATTCCTGGTTTTTTAATCTACTGCTCTCAGTTGCCTGGATGGGAAATTGCTCATAGATATACATCTCTCAATTCAGACTGAGAAAAATAAAAAAAAAAATTTCTCTCAGATATGAATAAACCAGGTAATTAAGGAAATCAGCACAGGGGCCCTTAGCAGAAGCATCACTGCTGCTTTTCCAGACTCCTCAGGGTTGCTCTGACGTTGCCATCAGAGCCTGCAGAGCCAGAGCTGCCCCTGGGCAGTGCCTGAGCTGGGAGGGCTCTGCAGGGCAGAGCTGAGCCCCCAGGGCTGGGCTGGGCTCTGGCAGCACTGGCAGGGCCCAGCCCTGGGCACAGGGAAGCAGCTGCTGGCAGGGACAGCTCCAGGCAGCAGAGCCCTGGGCAGGCAGTGGGGGGAAAGTGCCCCCAGCCTGTGCTGGGATATTTCAAGTCCTCTCCAAACCTATTCCATGATTACTTCTTTTACAGATTCCCATGGCAATGCAGAAGAAATGTCCAACAGCAGCTGCATCAGGCAGTTCCTGCTGCTGGCATTGGCAGACACGTGGTAGCTGCAGCTCCTGCACTTCTGCCTCTTGCTGGGCATCTCCCTGGCTGCCCTCCTGGGCAACGGCCTCATCATCAGCGCCGTAGCCTGCGGCCACCACCTGCACACGCCCATGTTCTTCTTCCTGCTCAACCTGGCCCTCAGCAACCTGGGCTCCATCTGCACCACTGTCCCCAAAGCCATGCACAATTCCCTCTGGGACACCAGCAACATCTCCTACACTGGATGTGCTACACAGCTATTTCTTCTAATCTTCTTCCTTGGAACAGAGTTTTCCCTCCTGACCGTGATGTGCTATGACCGCTACGTGTCCATCTGCAAACCCCTGCACTACGGGACCCTCCTGGGCAGCAGAGCTTGTGCCCACATGGCAGCAGCTGCCTGGGCCAGTGCCTTTCTCAATGCTCTCATGCACACAGCCAATACATTTTCCCTGCCCCTGTGCCATGGCAATGCCCTGGGCCAGTTCTTCTGTGAAATCCCACAGATCCTCAAGCTCTCCTGCTCCAAATCCTACCTCAGGGAACTGGGACTTCTTGGTGTTAGTGTGTCTTTGGTATTTGGTTGTTTTGTGTTCATTGTTTTCTCCTATGTGCAGATCTTCAGGGCTGTGCTGAGGATCCCCTCTGAGCAGGGACGGCACAAAGCCTTTTCCACCTGCCTCCCTCACCTGGCCGTGCTCTCCCTGTTTGTCAGCACTGTGGTGTTTACTCACCTGAAGCCCCGCTCCATGTCCTCCCCATCCCTGGATCTGGTCCTGTCAGTTCTGTACTCGGTGGTGCCTCCAGCCCTGAACCCCCTCATCTACAGCCTGAGGAACCAGGAGCTCAAGGCTGCAGTGGGGAGACTGATGACTGGAAAATTTCAGAAGCATTAAACTGCTGGCCAGTGTTTGCAAATCACTTGTAAAAAAAGTCATCTTTGATACTTCTTCTTGGTTTCATTTTAGAATTTCGTTACCTTTGTTTTAATTTTTTCTTATTGTCCACAAATAAATGTCAATGTTTGTGCCATTGGTCATTTTGTTTCTCTCCAACTTCCCTGTGGCCACAGACTGTGTCAATGAGGGGCTGCGCTCTTGGTGTATTTAGAGGAACTAAAGGATCTCCCAGCAGAGTTTTCTGCAGAGATGCCCTTGTGTTGCCTTCTGTAGAGCTGCAGCAGCAATGTCTGTGTGCAGAGGTGGGGCAGATCAGTGCTGGCCCAGCAGCTGTGCCCAGCAGCAGCAGCAGCAGCAGCACTTGGTGTTGCCAGTGCTGCTGCCATGGCCCTGCCCCACTGCCCTGGTGGCCCTGGTGTTGCTGCAGGGCCTGAGTGCTCTCGGGGCCGGGCACAGCCCTGCGGGTGGCAGTGCCGGGGCTGCAGCAGGGACAGGCCATGGGCACTGCTGGGGCAGCGCTGACGCCTCAGGCCAGGCCCTGGGGGCTCCAGGCTCCTTGCCCAGGCTCTCTCAAGAACACGGCCAGGCCAATGCTCAGCACAGAAACCCCCGTGAGCAGCCCCAGGCTGGCCGTGGGCAGGCTGGGGGCAAACAGCATGGCTGGGGCTCTGCAAGGGCCCTGGGGCAGACGGGAAGGAGCAGCAGAGCAGGGGCTGATCCATGCCCAGTGCGCTGCACAGCCCAGGGCAGCGTCCCAGAGCGTCCTCATGCAGCTGCCAACAACATCCCCCCTCTGCAGCCCTGGCCTCTCCCCCAGCTCACACAGGTGCCCCATCCTTGCAGGCACAGACACAGCAGCACTGCCTCAGCAGCCCCTGTTTGCATTGCCCACAGCAGGGGCAGCACCCCCATGCTGTTGCTGTGGGGACATGAACCTGAGGGAGCACAAATGCCATCAGCCCCTGGGGCCAACAAGGCCTGCGGGACACCAGGGAAACCACTCAGCTTTGTCCTGGCCTCTGCAGTCAGCCAGAAAGTTTGTTCCCATCAGCTGGGAGTTTTCTGTGCCACTGCAGACGCTGTTGCTCAGATCCAGGGCTGCCTGGCAGCCACCCCCAAACTGCCCTGACCATTTCCTTTATGCCACCTTTGCTTTCTTTGCTCCTCCTGCTACAAATTTCTTCCTCTTGCCCACCCCAGGGGGCCCAGAACTGGACACAGCACTCGAGGTGCTGCCTACCCAGTGCCCCCGAGCACAGGGCAAGAATCCCTGCTCTCCTCCTGCTGGCCACACCATTCCTGATCCAGGCCAGGAGCCATTGGCCTTCTTGCCCTCCTGGGCACACTGCTGCCTCATGTCCAGCCTGCTGTCCATCAGTCCCTGCAGGTCTTTTCTGCCTGGCTGCTCTCCAGCCACTCTGTCCCCAGCCTGTAGTGCTGCAGCGGTTGTTGTGGCCAAAGTGCAGGGCCTGGCACTGGGACTTGTTAAACCTCACCTTGTTGGATTTGGGCCCTGGATCCAGCCTGGATCCAGTCCAGGGCCCTGTGCAGAGCCCTCCTACCCTCCAGCAGATCCACACTCACACCCAGCTTGGTGTCATCTGCAAATTTGCTGATGCTGAACTCAATCCCCTCATCCAGATCATCAATGCAGATATTGAAATCCACGCTGGCTGGCTCTGATCCCTGGGCCATCCTGTGGGTGCCCTGTGATGGCACTCAAGGTGATCTGTTCCATAACCTTGCCGGGCACCCAGGTCAGGCTGACAGGCCTGGAGTTCCCCAGCTCCTCCTTCCAGCCCTTCCTGGGGATGGGCTCACCCTGGCACCTCCAGTGCTCTGGGCCCTCCCTGCTGAGCCAGGACTGATGGTGAATGATGGAGAGCAGCTGGGGGAGCTCATCCACAGCTCCCTCATCCCCCTGGGATGGATCCCATCTGATCCCATACACCTGTGAGCATCTGAGTGGCTCAGCAGGTCAGCAGCTGCTTCCTCCTGGATTCCAGGGGGCTGTTCTGCTCCCTGTGCCCATCTACCAGCTCAGGAGAACATTTGTCCTGAGGAAAACCTGTCCTAATACTGAAAAAATATACTTGAGACAAACAAGGTGTTAAGTAGCTCAGCCTTTTCCTTATCTTTAGTTACTCTATTCTCTACTGCATCCAATAAATAGTAGAGGTTCTTCTTCTCCCTCCTTTTGCTATATTTTTTTTTTTATAAAAACCTTTTTCTTACAGAAGCTGCCAGGTTAAGTTCTAATTGAGCTTTCACATCTCAACTTTTCTTTCTGAATAACCCATCGAAATCCTTAAATGCTTCCTGAGTTGCCAGTCCTTTTATGCTCCGAGTTCCCACAAAAGCTCCAAGGGCAGCCAGGCCAGTCATTTTCCTCACCAGCTCATCTTTTCCCACACTGGGACAGGCAGCTCCTTCCCCCTTAAATTACCTTCTTGAAATGTGTGTCCTTCCTGGATCCCTTTGTTTTTAAGGAGTGTTTCCCTTAAAATAAATCAGGACCTGATTTGATACTCCCCAAATCAGCATCCTAAACAGGCCAAAGTCTGCTCTTTCTAATTCCAGTGCAGAAGTTTTGTTGCTGCCCCTCCTCCTTTCACAGAACATTGAAAACTTGATTATTTCATGGTCACTGTGCCCCAGGCAGCCTCTGAGCCTCACATCTGCCCCCAGCCCTTCTCTGTCTGTGAACAGCAGCAGACAGAGCTTTCCTTGGCAGTGGGAGTGTTACCAAAAACTCAGTAAAATAGAAAACTCCTTAACCCCAGTGTAGCATTAAGAAGCAGCATTCTTTATTCAGCTGGATGCACGCGGGAGAGCTCCTCCCAAAGCCCTGCAGGCTGAGTGCAGGAAGGTTTCTGTTTATATTCTGTATTTTGCACACATATTCATTGATTGTCCTGGACTAAACATACATATGATAATCATTTCCCCAAAATCATTAACATATTCCCCCTTCCCTTTACCCATGTGTTCCTCTGTCCTGGGGGTGTCTCTGGTGGTCCCTGGTGGTCGTGGACCCCAATGTTCCAGTGGGCCTGGCTGAGCTGGCAGGACCCTGAGGCTGCTGAACTTCCAGTTCCCCTTCTCACACAATGGGCCTTGTGTGGTTTCCATAGGCCTGGGGATGTGGAGAACAAGCTCCAGGTGTCAGCTCAGCTGGTGTAGGCAATTGATCATCTGGTAACATGAGGTCACAGAGTGGGCTATGACATCACAGAGTGGTGCATGTGAGGTCATTGAGAAGCTGTGACATCATAGGCCATATCTGTGACACCACACGGCAGAATTCTGACACCATAGAGCAGATGATGACATCAGAGATTTGGCTGGGACATCAGAGACCAGCAGTGTGACATTAGAGAAGGGGCTGTGAGCTCACAGAGCAGGCTGTGTGCCATCCCAGAGGGGCTGTGTGCCATCCCAGCAGGGCTGTGTCAGGTCACTGGGTTGGTCACTCGGCCCCAGCTCCCCCTCACAGTTTCTCCCAACAAGTCCAATGCTGTCCATGCCCAGCGGGGTCCCTGTCCCCCGAGATCCCCCCGGCCCACCTGGAGCCACAGCCTCCACCAAAGGATGTTCCACAGGATCCACCCCAGAGCCTGACATGGGGACAAGGGGCCAGGGCTGTGTGACCAGGACAGCAAGGCCAGGGATTATCCAGGTCACTGTGGCCTGGCTTGGGTTGCCCAGGGCAGGAAAGATGTCTGGCAGCTGGAGCAGGGTCTGGGAAGGGCCTCCAAGGTGGGGCTGGAGCCCCTGGGCTGTGAGCAGAGGGTGAGGGAGCTGGGCTTGTCCAGCCCAGAGCAGGGAAGGCTGAGGGGCTCCTCATCCCAGCCTGGCAGTGCCAGCAAGGAGGGGATGGAGAACACAGAGCCAGGCTCTTCACCGGGGGCCTGGTGGGAGACAAAAGCCAATGGGTGGAAGGGGAAAGAGGGGAGATAGGCCAGGACAGGAGGAGATGAAATGAGTCAGGCTGGTTTCAGCATTTCCTCAGCACCAAGAGCAGCCTGACCTCCCTTCTCCATCCACCATTGACAGCTTTGCAAATCAGGAATTGTTGGAGCTGTTTCGCCCCCACTCCAAGACGATCATCCTGATACAAGAACTTGATTGTGTTTATATCTATCACAGAACCATGCTTGTCAAAAATTATTTTTAGTATGAAAATCACTTGTGGGTGGTGGACTCATCAGACCCTGCTGGGACATTGCACATAGCTCAGGGAAGTGTGTGATTGGTTTAAAATAGCATTCTGTTTAACTGTGGTCTGTTGGCCATGAAGAGAAACTTTCTGTGCCTCTGAGTCTCAGCAGTTCCTGAACCCCAAAGGACACAAACCTGATGAGTTGTGGTTCCCACCCCAGTGGTGGCACCTGCACCTCCCTCCATAGCCAGAGCAGAGCTCCCTTGTCCCAGAAAGTCCCTGGCAATGCAGGGATGAAGGAAACAGGACAGGCTGTGCGGATCAGGGGCAGGCCCAGGGAGAAAAAAGACTTTTGCATTTGATGGAGCTGTGCCTTCCCTTGGCTTTGCTGGATGACAAGAAATGAACATCCCTCTGTGTCTCAGGCAGCTCCTTCTGCAAGGAAAGCAGGTGGGAGTTGGAGCCAAGGAGCTGAAAGCTGCAGGTGCAGCCTGGGCTGGAGGGAGCTCAGATTTGCACAAGGCTGCTCTGAGTGCCAGGGCTTGGATGGGGGAAATGGTGGGCTGGGGGTAGGGACAGAGTCTGATTGATTGTCAGCCATGAAGGGTCTTGATTTTCATATCCATTCCAACTGCATGAGGAGGTACTTGGATTCAATGTCAATTGGAGACTACACATATCAATTTATGATCAGGAAAAAAACCCTAACAGGACCTAAAAAATCTTTGCTCACTGTCTTTTTAAATAGAACACATTCAGTTTGAATACACTACTGAAATCTGTCTAATTAACCAGAAAAGATTTGAAAATTAAAATCAAATTGTTCCCAGAGGCTTGGCTTGTTCAGGTGTTCTGAATGTTAATGAACCCTGGGACACTGAATTCCTGCACTGAAGAGCTGAAGGCTGAACAAGCCTCTGGAGCAGGGAAATTCAGCAGCAGCCTCCAAGTTGCTGAGGATGTCAGCAGCCCCCAGTGAGGCCATCCCTGCCCAGAGACCGTGGGGGAATGGGCAGACAAGGAGAGCGTCCCTGGGGCTGGGGCAGCACAACTCAGAGGCACCAGCGGCTCCAGCTGGGCAATGGAGTGTGGAATGTGGCTGGGAAAGCCCTGCCTGGGCTGGGCCAAGCAGGACACACAAGCCCTGACTCCCATCCCCCAAACATCTCTCTCAAGGAGACATTTAAAAGGAATTACAATTGTTTCTATACCCTGAGTTGCACGCACTGGAGAAATACCAACAAGAGATTCTCAGGAGTTGAAAACAACCAAACAGCCTTTACTGGAAACTTTAGAAAATTAGAGAAACTTTGGCAAATGGTTTAATGTCACATTCAATCAACAGAAAACACTTCTCAAAGCATTACCTTGGCCCATTCAACTACATAAACTCAAAGCCCATTAATTTTAAGTTACTCAAACTTTGCACAAGGACAGAAACAGAAGAAGACACAGAGAGAGCTAAAGACAGAAAAGGTACAGAGAAGCACACACACAAGTACCAATTCCTGGATTCCAGCACTGTTCAGATGGAAATTCCAAGAGGATCCAGGGTCAAGATGTGTGCTTGCCTTGTGGTCAGCCTTCAATACCCCTTGGTCTCCCTGGGCCCTTCCCCCAGGTGGGGCTTGGGCTCATTTGGTCCCTCAGGAGCTGGGCTGGGGGCTGCAGAGGTGGCTGTGGAGCATTGCCTGTGCTGTGCCAGGGACTGGCAGCCACTGCTGGGCTGGACCTGCCCCCACTTCTCCCCCACACACAAAATATTTCCAGCCAACAATCTCCTCTAGGCTGTCACAAGAGGGAATGCTGGATGTGGAATGCCATTCCTGGCCATGGACTCTTGGATGAGAAGGAAAGTTCTTTTCCATAGGAAGGAAAGCACAGAGCTCCAGTGTTTGGAAGGCAGGTGAGAGCCTCACAAAGCCAAGGCCAGGCAGACTTGTCAGGAATGGCAGATTTTGTCTGGGAGCTATCTTTGGATATAGCGAATTTGGAGGTGGAAACCCAATCTCGGCCATGGGAACCTGGAGAAGCAGGACAGTTCTTTTCTATAGGAAGGAATATACGGAGCCTTCCCCAGTGTTTTGGGGACTTATGTGAAGTGACCCTTGTGAAACCATTAATAGCCAGACTTGTTCTGGCAATATTCCTATGGGAACAATCCCTGGATATAAGGAAATTTGGAGGCGAAATCGCAATTCTGGCCATGGGTTCCTGGAGGAGAAGAACAGGTTTTTTCCATTGGGAATGAAAGCACAGAGCCCCAGTGTTTCAGCAGCTGATAAGAAGAGACCCCCAACATGCCAAGGTCAGTTGGACCAGTCAAGCAGTCCATGGGAGGCCAAACAAGCCAGACCTGTTCCATGTTCCCTTGGTTTTATGATGCCCTGCATTATCACCATGGTCCCCTTGGTTCAATGGGGTCCCAGAGTGTCACAATGGCTCTTAGGTTCCAGAAGGCCACAAAGTATCACAAGGGTCTCTGTGGTTCCCCAGCCCCCACAATGTCACGGGACTCCTCTGTTCCATGAGCCCTGCAATGTCACAATGGACCTTTGGACCCTGGGGGTTTGCAGTGTCCCAATGGTCTCCTTTGGCTCCACAGTGTCACAATGGACCATTGGTGAGTGGAGGCCCCTCTGTGTCACCCTTTGGTTCCATGCAGCCCTGCAGTGTCACAATGAACCCTTGGTTCAATGGGGTTCCACAATGTCACCATGGCCCCTTGGTTCCATGAAGCCCTGCGGTGTCACAATGGTCTCCTTTGGCTCCACAAGGTCACAATGGACCTCTGATGACATCAGGCCCTGCAATGTCACCCTGGAGCTTTGGTTCCATGCAGCCCTGCAGTGTCACCAAGGCCTCTTGGTTTCCCCAGGCCTCACAGTATCACAATGGTCCTCTTGGTTCTGTGGGGACCCCCAGGGTCACAATGGTCTCACTGGTTCCATGATGCCTGACAGTGTCACAATGCTTTGCTTATTCCAGGGGCCTCATACTGTCACAATGGTCTCCATGATCCCATGAGTCCCCTCAGTGTCACAATGGCTCATTGATTCCATCAGGCTGTCAAGTGTCTTAACGGTGTCTCCATTGTTCCATGAGGCCTTGCAATGTCACAATGAACCTTTGGCTCCATGGAGTCTCGCAGTGTCACAATGACCCGTTTGTTCCATGACACCCCAAAGTGTCTCAATGGTCTCCACAGTTCAATGAGGCCCCGTGGTGTCACAATGGATCCTTGGTTTGATCGGGCTCCTCGGTGTCACAGTGATCCCTACACTCCATGGAGCCACACAGGGTCAGTACTGTCCCCTTGGTTCCATGAGGCCCAGCAATGTCACAGTGCTCTTCATGATTCCATGAGGCCCCACAGTGTCACAATGGTCCCTTGGTCTCACAGGGCCCCACAGTGTCACAATGCTCCCTTGGTTCCATGGGCCCTGTGCTGCTGCATTCCCCCCTCCCCTTCTCAGGCCGCCTTGCCAGCTGAGAAATGCTCCTTGGCCTCAGCCTTGGCCAACAGCCCCTGGGCTCAGCTCCTCTGCAGCTCATCACAAACACTGTCTGCTCCAGGCACTGCTGCTGCCCAACCAGCTCCTGCTTTCTGGAGGAGCAGCCCTGGGAACTGGTTTTGTTCCCTCAGTGGCACAACATCCCTGTTCTCACCCTGCCAAAGAAAGCTGTTGGTGCCAAGTGTGGCCAGGATGAACCATTGCTGGGACTGAAGCCCCTCTCTTGGGGCCCTACAAACAGCGCTCCAAAAGGAGCCCTTGGAGCTCTCCTGGGCCGGCGACTCCCTCTGAGTGGGGCCTCTCCCAGCCGGGAACTCTCCCGTTTGCTGCACTCGGGGATCCCCAACAACGACGGAGCCTGGGCCGATCCCCCCACTCCTCCAGGCTCAACCCTTCACCCACTGGGGAGATGCCAAAGGATCCTCAGGGAGCATTTCCTGCCCTCAGGGGAATTTCTCCCAGGTGCCTTGCACCGACTCTTTGTGTCTGTGTGCACACAGGAGTGCCTGTGCTGGGGAAATGTGGCAGAAATGCTGCTCTCTGAGGGGCTTGAGTGCCTTGCATAGCTGATTCATTCAGGCCTGTAAGTGAGGTTAAGTCATGAGCTCTAAGCTAAGTTAAATGCTGTTAAGAGTTGTTCTTTTGCTAAGTTGTTTAATATAAGTTATAAGCAGAGTTAAATACTGTTAAGTGTTAAATTGCAAAGTCATAGGTCAAAAGTTAGGTTAATTACTGTTAAGTGCTGTTCTCCTGCTAAATTATGAAGTTGAAGATATCAGTTAAGGTTACGTTAAGTCCTATAAAGTTTGAGCTCTGTTAAGCTTTTGGGCCATGTTTATTTTGCCCTCACTGCCCTTGTGTCTCATACACACACACAGGGACAGTTCATGGTTCATTTCTGGTTTGATTGCCTGGATTTGGTTTGGTTTTGTTGTTGCTTTGTTTCCTTGGTGTCTCGGAACTGTCCAGTCAGGAGCAAAATTACTCTTGCCAAGGAACTTTGTGCTGCTGTCCCTTAATATTCAATCTGGTTTTTGCTGCTCCCTTGCTGGGGATTTTTTCAGCGCTCTCAAGGCCTCGTTGGTACCAGGGTGAAGGAGCCCTGGCCCAGGCTCTGGTCCTGGGGGATACGGGGACGCTGCCGGGGGGTCCCTGTCCCCCTGTGCCACCCCCAGGGCCCTGGCCCCCCGTCCCCGTGTCAGGCTCTGGGGTCGATCTCGTGGAACATCCTCTCGGGGAGGCTGCGGCGCCGGGGGTGGGGGGACCTGGGGGGACAGGGGACCCCGCTGTGCACGAGCAGGGTTGGACTGCTCTGGGGGGAACTGTGAGGGGGCCGGGGCAGAGTGACCTCCCCAGGGACCTCACACAGCCCCTGTGATGTCACACAGCAACCTGTGATGTCACACAGCTTCCCTGTGATGTCACACAGCTGCCCTGTGATGTTACAGAGCTGCTCTGTGATGTCACAGAAGACTCTGATGTCAGAGTCACACTGCGATGTCACAGTTTATTCTGTGGTGTCACAGGCTGCTCTATGATATTACACAGCCACCTGGTTATGCAACAACCCACTCCCACATGTCACAGAGCCACCATCTATGATAGTAAGATCTGCTCTATGGCCTCACACTACGATGCCATAGACACCTGTGTGATGTCACAACCCCCTCAGTGATGTCACAAAACCCTCTCTGTGATGTCATAATGACACTCATTAATGTCAAAGCATACACTTTGACCTCACAGCCTGCTCTATGATGTCATACAGCCATGCCATGATGTCACAGCCAGCTCTGTGATGTCACACAGTTCCCTCTATGATGCTGTAGCTGCTCAGTGACCTCACACAACAAACTCTGTGATGTCATAGCCCAATCTGTGACCTCACACAGCCCACTCTGTGCTGTCACACAGCCCCTTGCTGACATCACAGCTGCTCTGTGCCTCCATGACACAGCCACACAGGAGCTGCTGTGACACAGCCCCCTCTGGGACATGCCACAGCCCCTGCCAGTGCTGAGCCCCTGGGAGCTCTGTCTGTGCCCTGCTGGTGTCCCTGAGGGGCCCTGGCAGTGCCCCAGCCCTGCTGGGCTGTGCACAGGAGCTGCTCCTGGCCAGAGCTGTCTGTCTGCAGCTCTGCTGCCCTTGCCAGGAGCTGCCTCTGGGCCAGGAGCCCGGCCCAGCTCAGCAGCACAGACACAGCACAAGGACTGTAATGACCCTCTGGGGCTTTGGTGCTCTTTGCATCAGACACAGTCCCTTACAGCATGCTCAAAGAACTTCTCAAGAACTCAAAGTGAGGTTTTTCGTGCATAAAATTGATCCTTCTGAGGGACAGGACTGAGAAAGCGTCCCCAGGTTCCAGGTAGATCAGAACACTGGTGGCAGTGATGACAGGTGGAGACAAGCAAGGCAAAGGTGTCTCTGGTGCTGAGCAAACCTGCGCCTCTGTCCCTGCAGGCTGTGGGCATCCCCCGGCTGCCCCACCTGGCTGGCCCCTTCCTTTGCTGACAGCTCTGCCTCCTGCCCGCCTCTGCCTGCCCACACAAAGCCTTGGGCTGCTCCTGCCTCCTGCTGGGGGACGTGCTGCACCACAGCCCTGCCCTGGCAGGGAAATTCCTTTCTCCTGGTGTCCACTCTGGGCCTCCCCAGCTGCCCTTGGTGCTATTATGTCTTCTTCAGGCTCATTCCCACTAGGAAGAAAAGCTCCAGCTTCTCTCAAACCACCCTTCCATCCCTCCCAGGCTATTCCTGTTCTGTCCTCAGTCTCCACACCTCTTAGCCCCCAGAGCCTGCAGACTCTCCCTGCCGGTTTTGTGATGAGGCCTCCAAACCCCATCTTGGGAGATTTTTTACTCCTCTCCAAGGTCTGTGAAAATGGAAAAATAGAGATCAAAGTTATTTTCTCCCAAATCTTGCAGTGACAAAACAAGGGTCAATATCTCTAAGCTAAATGAGGGAAGATTTACATGTGTTAGAAGAGGAAATATTTTGCAATTATGAAAGTGACATGCAACTGTTTTTCCAGAGAATTGGATGCCCCATCCCAGGAATTGTCCAAGATCAGGAGCTTTGTGCAACCGGACCCAGTGAAACCCTCTCATCCCCAGAGACAGAATTCCTGTAGTGTGGGTTCTCTGATGTGCTGCGTGCCCTCACAACGCTTCTGGCCAGAATGTCTGCTGAGGGCAGCCAGGCTGCTGCAGGGGCAGTGACCTCACAGCCATCACCATGGCAGCCCTGTCCCCTGGGCCTGGCTGTGCCCTTTGCTCTGCCCCTGCCTTGGCTCTGCTGGCATGAAGAGTTTTGTCATTGATATCTTGTCCCCAAGGTGCTGGGGCCAATGGCTTCCCAGTCAGGCTCCTGGGGCAGAAGTGGCTTTTCAGAGGCCAGCCAGGAATGAGCCCTGAGGCAGCAGCTCTGCAGTGGTGGCCACCAGGCCGGGCTGCCAAGGGAGGCTTCTGGCCATGGCCTGCAAGCAGCTGCTGCTGCCAAGGTGCCTTTGGTGCCTCAGGCTCTCCCTGGCACAGCTCCCAGCACGGCACTCTGCCCTTGTGCCCGAGGCCTTCCCTGTGCTGGGGCTGGCCTGGGGCTTTTCCTGCAGCGGGACCTGCCCCGCTGATGGCACAGGAAAGGCAGTTCCTGCTGGAGCAGGAGGCTCTGCCTGCAATGGGCTCAAACCACTACACCAAGGCCCTGTTGACTTCAAAATTGCTTCCTAGAGCACGATATTCTAATAATTGTTATAGCTCCTGAACTGTGGAGTAAAGAACTCTGGTTAAGATCTTTCTGTCCGATCATGATCAGACGCAATCAGAGCTGTATTTATACTAATTTATCTGGTATTCCATCGTTAATCTTGTGAGACAAATTGTGCTAAATTTGAATTCCACCTGTTCAATCTTTTACACCTTTGCAAAATTCTAGGTCTGGGATTGGATCCAGCCTCTCCCAGTGTCCTCTCCTAGAAGGAATTTTAAGAGTCTAGGGGCCCTGCAGGAGTTTGAGGATCCATGGTGGCTGTTGAGTGTCATTTCTCCATCTCATGACTCAGAAGGAGTTTCTCCAATAAAGAAAAAAAGCTTTTGCCTGAAGCTCCCACTGTGCCCATGAGAGGAACCCCTGTGAGTGTCTGGGCCATCCTGGCTCTTTGGCAGCCTGGGGACTCCTGGGATGTCACCGTGGAGCCCCCGTGAGTGCCTGTGACAGATGGGTGCCTTTGCAGCCCAAGGTGCCCTGGGATGTCACCATGCAATGGCTGTGACTGCCTCTGACCACAGGGCTCTTTACCATCCCCAGAAAGCCCTGG
The DNA here is from genome assembly GCF_051311805.1 of Agelaius phoeniceus. Lineage (NCBI taxonomy): Eukaryota > Metazoa > Chordata > Aves > Passeriformes > Icteridae > Agelaius > Agelaius phoeniceus. Next base: position 1,180,869 of record NW_027509877.1, read on the forward strand.
GAGGTCTCCATGGAGCCCCTGTCTCTTCCTGTGACATCCCAGCTCAGGAACAGCCTGGAGACTCTTGAAAAGATCCCATGGAACCCCTCTGAGGGCCTGTTATAAATCTGATCCTTTGCAGGCAACCATCACCAGGACCCTGTTGCTGTGGTCAGTTTCCATGGCAACCACCACCAGGCCCTGTTGCTATGGTCAATTTCCATGGCAACCATCCCCAGCCCCTGTTGCTGTGGTCAGTTTCCATGGCAACCATCACCAGGCCCCTGTTGCTTTGCTCAGTGCCTTGGCAGCTCCATGGAGACCCCATGCCAGGGGTGGTTGCCATGGACACCAGCTCAGGCCTGCAGCCAGAGCCCGTTGCCATGGCAACCATTGGCCGCCCCATCCCCAGGCTGATGGTATCCCAGAAGCACAGAATTGGCTGAGCTGGGAGGGACCCATCAGGATCCTCCAGTCCAACTGCTGGCCCTGCACAGGACCCCCCAACAATGCCAGCCTGGGCCTGGCGGGGCTGGCCAAATGCTGCTGCAGCTCAGAGAGCCCTGGAGCTAGGACCCTGCCCTGGGGAGCCTGGCCAGGGCCCCAGCAGCCTCTGGGCAAAAACCTTTTCCTGACATCCAACCTGAGCCTGCCCCGACTCAGCTGCAGCCGCTCCCTCCACTCCTGTCCCTGGGCACCAGAGGGAAGAGGTTCCCACAGCCCCAGCCAGGGACCCGCTCCCAAGGCTGCTGCCATGGCCACCAGGGCTGGCACCAGCTGGGATGCTCGGTTTCCACGGGCCGGGCTTCAGGAATGGGATTCCCCAATTTCCTGCTCCCGCTAAAACCGCACTGCCCTCGCTGCCCTCCCGCCTCCCATGGAAAGCACAAAAGGCAAAGATCCCAGGCTGGGATAAGAACAATTTATTGGGAACAGCAACGAGATAAAAAAAAAAACAGAGCAGAAACAATATTGATAACAGAAGGGATAAATAAAACCGTTTACAGGGAAAATAAAAACACAGCTCACTGGGTCTGCCTGGCCACAATTCCCCTGTCTGGAAAGGACACCCTCCTCCTCAGGGAGAGAGAGAGAGAGAGTCCCTTTCCTGATCCTGGAAATGTTCTGGGGTGGGAGTGAATGTAATGACAGGGCCATGGCCTGACCCTCATGTTTTTCAATGCCACATCATGTCATTGGCAGGGGCAGGAAAAGGGACAGGTGTCTTCCTCACATGGATCACAGGGAACATGGATCACCGGGGCTTTTCCCAATGTGGGTTCTCCCATGAGGGATGAAGATGGAGCGGTGCATGAAGCTGTTCCTGCAATCGAGGCATTTGCAGGGCTTCACTTATTGGTGGCTCCGTTGGTGTCTTTTCAAATGAGAGCTGGTGGTGAAGCTCTTCCCACACTGGGGACACTCATAGGGCCTCTCTCCTGTGTGGATGCGCCGGTGGGTGAGGAGGGTGGAGTTTTGCTTGAAGCCCTTCCCACAGTCGGGGCAGAGGAAGGGCCTCTCCTGGATGTGAATGCGCTCATGCAGGAGGAGATTGGAGCTGCTCTGAAACCTCTTCCCACATTGGCAACACTCGTAGGGCCTCTCCCCAGTGTGGAGGCGTTGATGGGTGATGAGGTGGGAGTTTTGCTTGAATCCCTTCCTGCAGTCAGGGCAGAGGAAAGGCCTCTCCTTGGTGTGAATTCGCTGGTGCTGGAGGAGAGTGGAGCTGGTGTGAAACCTCTTCTGACACTGGGGACACTCGTGGGGCCATTCCCCAGTGTGGATCATCTGGTGGCTGATCAGGGTGCTGCTCCGCCTGAAGCTCTTCCCACACTCCAGGCACTTGTGGGGCTTCTCCCCATCATGAAGCTGCACATGGGCCACCAGCTCTGAGCTCTGGCTGAAGCTCTGTCCACCTTCCTGGCTCAGGGTCGGTCTTTCCTCCTCAGAGCACCCTGGGCTGGCTCTGGAGCACCCTCTCCTGTGGAATCTCCGGGACTTGTCCACCCTGTTGGAATTCTGCACCGTGGAGCCACTTATAATGGCCTCTTCCATGAGGTTCTGCTGTGGGAATTTTTCCTCCCTGGTCTCCATCCTCAGCTTCTTCCCTGGGGGAGGAAGGACAAGGAGAGGATGGGATTTGCCTCCGTGCCACAGGGAAGGGGAAGGAGATCCCCCCAGTGCATCCCTGGCAGGACGGGGTTGGCAGCAGGGTTGTCCTGCAGCCGGGGGCTGTGCTGGGCTGGGAGATGGAGCAGGAGAGAGGGGGAAAGGGGCACTGACTTCCTCCTCACCTGCCTGGCTGTCCCAGGGCTCTTTCGTCGTTCTGACAGCCTCCTCCTCTATTGAGTCAAGGTTTGAGAATGGGAAATCCCGTTTCGGGAACCAAACAAAGGGTGCACACATTGTCTTTTGTTCTGGTTTGAAGGCAAACCTGGAGGAGAATCTAAGTCAGATATACAATTTAATAAGAAAATTTAGATCAAGGCAATGATACAGAAACACTGCCTTAAACTGACAGAGTCAGGATATAACCTGACACCCTGTTTCTGGTCAGGGTGGTGGCTGCAGTCCCATTAAATGGTGGCTGCAGTCCTGTGGGAGTGATGAACGTGATTCTGTCCAAGCAGTGATCCTGTAGAAGGGTCTGGTCTTCCTCTGGAGGCCCAGTGGTGGTTCTGGAGCGCTTGTCCTCTGGGAATCCAGTAGGCAAGCTGCTCCTGGTGTGAAAGGCTCAGCTTATATCCAGGTAGGAATGCTTGGATCCTCCCCCTGGGCGGAGCATCCCACAATGGGAGGATGGAATTTTATCAGTCCTGCAGTGACACTCAATGGCCCATTCACAGCAGATATCTCCCCTGGAGGGCATTATCAGGGCTGAGTCATGGAAGAGATCAAGAACACTGCCCCACCTGTTTCTAGCAGTTGATGAAGATGGGGATTGAAAACATGCATTTGGTTTCATCTTACATTGCAGCCTGAAACAGTGGGGGAATCCCTGCTCAGGGGGTGAACACCACCCCCCTTACCCAAACTGGCTCAGGTGTAAAACCCCCACCCCGGGAAGGCCACACACACAGGGGACAATGTCACACTTGCCCTGCCCCAGGGGAGGTCTCTGTCCCTGTCACTCCCTTGCTGTGCCCCCCTTTTCTCTTTCTTTCCATCTCTCTCTCTACCTCACATTTACTGTTCAATAAAATCCATGTTGAATTTTTTCTCGTTAGCACCTTAATTGGAGCAGAGGCCTCTCTCTAATAATTTTCTTAACCAGATTGTGACATTATTTTGGCACAGTGAGTTTAGGCACTGTTCTCTGACCCCAAGTGCTTTTGACAACATCATGGTTCTGTCCTCTGAGGACGTTGTGGTTCTCTCTGGAGAAACTCTTGGAAACTTGGATGCAGCCTTCTCTGAGCAACTTACAGGAGAACTGATGGGGAAAATGGCCATTGTGGGTGGCCATTGTAAAGGAAATATTTTCTTTTCCTTCCTTGAAAAGTTTGTTAAAATCACTGGAGGAAATGGAGCAAATGTTGCCAGTGACACTGACAAGGTTCATTCACTCCAAGGTGAGGATCACAAGGCTCCTAGAAGTCCCAGAAGAAGCCCAGCTCAAGTAGCTAAATTCCTGAAAAACTACTGAATTCCCAGGCTTGGGGGCTTTGCCAAATGTGAGAATCATTATTCTCTTCATCCCTGTCACCTTCATGACAGGTACACAGAGCTTTTCCTTCCATTTAATAATTTTTATTGGGCCAAATTTGCTCTTTTCTTTTATCAGAAAATGCCAGCAGCTGAGCTAGAGCTGTGCAGGGGCTGATGAAACTTGGAATTGCCACAGAATTGCTTCTATTGTGAGTTTATTCATGTTTGGGATATGTTTGTGTTTTCATCACATGTGACTTGTGGGAAAATCAAATATTCATCAAAGTGATTTATGCAGAGCTAAGTTTGATTTCTGCCAAGTTGATTTTGTCCAGTGCCCAGGGGATGCTCAAGGGGTCTCTGTGCCTCTTGCCCTGGGGGATGCTTGGGAGGGCTTTGGGGGGGTTGTCCCTGTCCCTGTCACCCCAGGCCATTCCCCAGGGGTGTCCCTGTCCCTGTCACCCCAGGCCATTCCCCAGGGCTGTCCCTGTCCCTGTCACCCCAGGCCATTCCCCAGGGGTCTCCATCATTCTCACCCAGGGAATGCCTGGGGTGTCTCCCTCCCTCTCACCCCTGTGCCGGGGGGTGCTCGGGGCAGTCTCTGTCCCTCTCAGCCCAGGGGATGCTCGGGGCTCTCTGTCCCCTGGCCCTGGGGGATGCTCGGGGGGTCTCCATCCCTCTGGCCTCAGGCAATGCCTGTGCAGGGCTGGGCACCAGGGGCTCTGTGTCCCTCTCACCGCTGAGGCTGCTCGGGGCTGGGGGGGCTCTGCCACCTTCTCACCCCTGGGGAGGCCGGGGGGTCTCTGTCCCTCTCAGCCCTGCTGTGACCCCACCCAAACATCATCGGGGCCACAGGGACAGAGACACCCCCAAACCCCCAGAAGGGCTGAGCCTGGGATTTGGTTTGGGGCTGAGGATTTAGGAAGGGGCTGGAATTGGGGCTGGGCTTGGAGTTGGGGCTGAGATTTGGATTAGAGCTGGGATTGGGGTTAAGGCTAGACATGGGATTGGCTTTAGGGCTGGGGTTGGGATTGGGTCTGCGGCTAGATGAGTGTGGGGCTGGGATGGGATTAAATACAGAACTGTGAATGTGGAGTGAGATTGAGACCAGGATCAGGGTCAGGTTTGGGATTGAGCTCACCCAGTGTGGGACAGGGGGGATGTCACTGTGAGAAGGTTTGGGGAAAATACTGATTTGGGGAAAAACAAGGTGTGAATGCCTTGGGTTGGGGATTCCTCCTACCCAAGTCCATCTCTGGAAGTCACCTGATGTCCAAAAATCAAGAGTGAATCAAAAATCCACCAGGAATTTCCCATTTCCAGTCTCATCCCTCTGGGGTTCTGGTGGTCCCCCATCTCAGGGCTGCTGGGAATCCCATGGGTCCTGGGGATCCCCCCTCTCCAGGGTCCTGCTTAGGGATTCTGGGAGGATTTGGAGTCCCAGGGTCCCCCTCTCCAGCCTCCCCTCAATCCAGCCACTTGGGGTTCCCCCTTCTTTCCACTGCCCTGTCCTGGTTTAGGGCAAATTTGGTTGAAAACCCCCAAAAGGAGTTTCCTCTAGAACGCAGATTCAGCAGCCCCACCCTCAGACAGTTCGGGAAAATATTTCCTTGGAGAAAAGTGGAAAAAAACTTTATTTACCAGGCAAAGCATTCACCAGCATAAAAATTGAACAATATTAAGCAATAAAACCTCCTGCTGCTTCAAAAAAGATGACAAACTCCACAAGTCCCTCCTTGGGTTGTAGCTCAGTGCACTCAGTCTCTTATCAGTCTCTTATCAGTCTCTTATCAGTCCCTCCAGCGCTGGAAATGCCTTGGTCCATGCCCGGCCAAGTGGGCCACAGGTGGGAGCTGCCAGTGGTGTTCTGGGTGTTCAGTCCAGAGCAGGTTTTAAACAGCTCCAAAAAAAAAAAGAAAAACCACAGTCCAGGCAACTTCTCTGCCTCAGAGAGCTAAAAACTAACTAAAAGCAAAGGAGAGCTCTGTCCCGCCCTCTTTCCATCCAGGAGCTGGAATGTGGAGGAGTGAGTGCAGTGTATGAAAACAAACTGCAGCTTCTTCCTCCTCCCCTTGGCTCTCAGAACCAGCCTTAAAGGTGCAGAACTCATTTCTGGGCTAAAGGGACCGATGGGGCACGAGCATCATGAAGTCACCCCAGGACACGCCCCTGTCAGGGTCAGGGGGTCCCGTCCCCACCTCATCTCCGGGCTGCCGGGGGTGCCCCAGCTCCGGTATCGCCCCTTTCCCTCTCCCCGCCCCGGGGGTCCCCCGTTCCACAGCCCCGGCTCTCACGGGGATCCCCAAAACCAATGTCCCGCCCCGTTGGTACCGGGCCATCCCCACGTGGACCCCCCGGGACCCTCCCGAGGGGCAATCGCGGCTCCTCTGCCCCCGAAAAAGCTCCTCTTAGGGAGCCTGGAGATATCCGGGGCTCGAGTCCGGGATCTGCCGGCTCCGAACACTCTCCAAAAAAATCCTCCCGGAGACCCCAGTCTGGAGTTATTTGGGAATTTAGCTACTTGAGCTGGGCTTCTTGTGGGACTTTTAGCAGCCTTGGGTTCCTCACCTTTGAGTAAATGAACTTTGTCAGTGACGCTGATATAATTTGCTCCCTCTTCTCCAGTGATTTTAACAAACTTTTCAAGGAAGGACAACAAAATATTTTCTTTTTCACTGGCCACCCACAACAGCCATTTTCTGCATCAGTTCTTCCATAAGTTGCCCAGGAGGAAGGAGGGACTGTGTCCAAGTTTCCAAGAATTCTTCCAGAAAAAGCCACAACCTCCTCAGAGGGAACCATGCTGTTGTCAAAGGCACCTGGGGTGAGACAAGAGTGCCCTGAACTCACTGTGCCAAAATAATGTCACAATCTGGTTAAGAAAATTATTAGAGAGAGGCCTCTGCTCCAATTAAGGTGCTAACGAGAAAAAATTCAACATGGATTTTATTGAACAGTAAATGTGAGGTAGAGAGAGAGATGGAAAGAAAGAGAAAAGGGGGGCACAGCAAGGGAGTGACAGGGACAGAGACCTCCCCTGGGGCAGGGCAAGTGTGACATTGTCCCCTGTGTGTGTGGCCTTCCCGGGGTGGGGGTTTTACACCTGAGCCAGTTTGGGTAAGGGGGGTGGTGTTCACCCCCTGAGCAGGGATTCCCCCACTGTTTCAGGTTGCAGTGTAAGATGTAACCCAAAGCATGTTTTCAATCCCCATCTTCATCAACTGCTAGAAACAGGTGGGGCAGTGTTCTTGATCTCTTCCATGACTCAGCCCTGATAACGCCCTCCAGGGGAGATATCTGCTGTGAATGGGCCATTGTGTGTCACTGCAGGACTGATAAAATTCCATCCTCCCATTGTGGGATTCTCCGCCCAGGGGGAGGATCCAAGCATTCCTACCTGGATATAAGCTGAGCCTTGCAACACCAGGAGCAGCTTGCCTACTGGATTCCCAGAGGACAAGCGCTCCAGAACCACCACTGGACCGTCAGAGGAAGACCAGACCCTTCTACAGGATCACTGCTTGGACAGAATCACGTTCATCACTCCCACAGGACTGCAGCCACCATTTAATGGGACTGCAGCCACCACCCTGACCAGCAACAGGGTGTCAGGTTATATCCTGACTCTGTCAGTTTAAGGCAGTGTTTCTGTAGCATTGCCTTGATCTAAATTTTCTTATTAAATTGTAATTCTGATTTAGACTCTCCCCCAGGTTTGCCTTCAATCCAGTTCAAAAGACAATGTGCGAAACCTTTGTTTGGTCCCCGAAACGGAATTTCCCATTCCCAAATCTCGATTGGATGGACGAGGAGGCTGCGAGAAACAGGAAGGAGCCCTGGGACACACAGGCAGGTGAGGAAGAAGTCAGTGCCCCTTTCCCCCTCTCTCCTGCTCCATCTCCCAGCCCAGCACAGCCCCCGGCTGCAGGACAACCCTGCTGCCAACCCCGTCCTGCCAGGGATGCACTGGGGGGATCTCCTTCCCCTTCCCTGTGGCACGGAGGCAAATCCCATCCTCTCCTTGTCCTTCCTCCCCCAGGGAAGGGGCTGAGGATGGAGACCAGGGAGGAAAAATCCCCACAGCAAAACCTCGTGGAAGAGGCCATTTTGAGTGGCTCCACACTGCAGAATTCCAAGATACAGGAAAAGCCCCAGAGATCCCACAGGAGGAGGGGCTCAAAACCCAGCCCAGGGGGCTCTGAGGAGGAAAGACCGACCCTGAGCCACCTTCTGAGGAAGGTGGACAGAGCTTCAGCCAGAGCTCAGAGCTGGTGGCCCATGGGCAGCTTCACAATGGGGAGCAGCCCCACAAGTGCTTGGAGTGTGGGAAGAGCTTCAGGCAGAGCAGCACCCTGATCAGCCACCAGATGATCCACACCGGGGAATGGCCCTACGAGTGTGGGGAGTGTGGGAAGGGCTTCAGCTGCAGCTCTGCCCTCATCATCCACCAACGCATCCACACTGGGGAGAGGCCTTACGAGTGTCCCCAGTGTCAGAAGAGGTTTCACACCAGCTCCACTCTCCTCCAACACCAGCGGATTCACACCCAGGAGAGGCCCTTCCTTTGCCCTGACTGTGGGAAGGGCTTCAAGCACAACTGCAATCTCGTCACCCACTGGCGCATCCACACTGGGGAGAGGCCCTACGAGTGTCCCCAGTGTGGGAAGAGCTTCACCAGAAGTTCTCATATGAAAAGACACCAACAGAGGCACTAGTAAGGGAAGCCCTGCAAATGCCTCGATTGCAGGAGCAGCTTCATGCACCACTCCAGCTTCATCCCCCATGGGAGAACCCACATTGGGAAGAGCCTTGGTGATCCATGTTCCCTGTGATCCATGCTAGGAAGACACCTGTCCCTTTTCCTGCCCCTGCCAATGACATGATGCGGGATGGAAGAACATGAGGGTCTGGCCATGGCCCTGTCATTACATTCACTCCCACCTCAGGTCATTGCCAGGGGCAGGAAAGGGACTCTCTCTCCCTGAGGAGAAGGGTGTCTTTTCCAGACAGGATGAAATACGTGGCCAGGCAGACAGTTGTTGATGTTGTAGTTTTCCCTGTAAATAGTTTTTCTTATCCTTTCTGTTGACAATATTGTTTTTATTCCTGTTTGTTCCTTATCTCGTTGCTGCTCCCAAGAAATTGTTCTTATCCCAGCCTGGGATCTTTGCCTTTTGTGCTTTCCATGGGAGGCGGGTGGGCAGCAAGGGCAGCGCGGTTTTAGTGGGAGCAGGAAATTGGGGAATCCCATTCCTGAAGCCCGGCCCATGGAAACCGAGCATCCCAGCTGGTGGCAGCCCTGGTGGCCATGGCAGCAGCCTTGGGAGCGGGTCCCTGGCTGGGGCTGTGGGAACCTCTTCCCTCTGGTGCCCAGGGACAGGAGTGGAGGGAGCGGCTGCAGCTGAGTCGGGGCAGGCTCAGGTTGGATGTCAGGAAAAGGTTTTTGCCCAGAGGCTGCTGGGGCTGTGGCCAGGCTCCCCAGGGAAGGGTCCCAGCTCCAGGGCTCTCTGAGCTGCAGCAGCGTTTGGCCAGCACTGCCAGGCCCAGGCTGGCATTGTTGGGGGGTCCTGTGCAGGGCCAGCAGTTGGACTGGAGGATCCTGATGGGTCCCTCCCAGCTCAGCCAATTCTGTGCTTCTGGGATACCATCAGCCTGGGGATGGGGCTGCCAATGGTTGCCATGGCAACGGGCTCTGGCTGCAGGCCTGAGCTGGTGTCCATGGCAACCACCCCTGGCATGGGGTCTCCATGGAGCTGCCAAGGGACTGAGCATAGCAACAGGGGGCTGGGGATGGTTGCCATGGAAACTGACCACAGCAACAGGGCCTGGTGGTGGTTGCCATGGAAACAGACCATAGCAACAGGCTCCTGGTGATGGTTGCCTGCAAAGGATCAGGTTTGTCACAGACCCTCAGAGGGGCTCCATGGGGACTTTCCAAGAGTCTCCAGGCTGTTCCAGAGCTGGAATGTCACATGCAGAGACAGGGGCTCCATGGAGACCTCCCAGGGCTTTCTGGGATGATAAAGAGCCCTGTGGTCAGAGGCAGTCACAGCCATTGCATGGTGACATCCCAGGGCACCTTGGGCTGCAAAGGCACCCATCTGTCACAGGCACTCACGGGGTCTCCACGGTGACATCCCAGGAGTCCCCAGGCTGCCAAAGAGCCGGGATAGCCCAGACACTCACGGGGGTTCCTGTCATGGGCACAGTGGGAGCTTCAGGCAAAAGCTTTATTTCTTTATTGGAGAAACTCCTGCTGAGACGTGAGGTGGAGAAATGACAGCCAACAGCCACCATGGATTCTCAAAGCCCTGCAGGACCCCTAGACTTCTCAAATTCCTTCTAGGAGAGGAGACTGGCAGCGGCTGGATCACATTCCTGCCCCTGACTTTGTCAAAGGTTGAAAGCATTGGACAGGTGAAATTGAACTTTAACACAATTTGTCCTACAGGATTAATGATAGAATACCAGATAAATTAGTATAAATACACCTCTGATTGATTCTGATCATGATCAGATGGAAAGATCACTAGCACAGTTTACTCCACAGTTCAGGAGCTATAACAATTATTAGAATATCGTGCTCTAGGAAGCAATTTTGAAGTCAACAGGGCCTTGGTGTAGTGGTTTGAGCCCATTGCAGGCAGAGCCTCCTGCTCCAGCAGGAACTGCCTTTCCTGTGCCATCAGCGGGGCAGGTCCCGCTGCAGGAAAAGCCCCAGGCCAGCCCCAGCACAGGGAAGGCCTCGGGCACAAGGGCAGAGTGCCGTGCTGGGAGCTGTGCCAGGGAGAGCCTGAGGCACCAAAGGCACCTTGGCAGCAGCAGCTGCTTGCAGGCCATGGCCAGAAGCCTCCCTTGGCAGCCCGGCCTGGTGGCCACCACTGCAGAGCTGCTGCCTCAGGGCTCATTCCTGGCTGGCCTCTGAAAAGCCACTTCTGCCCCAGGAGCCTGACTGGGAAGCCATTGGCCCCAGCACCTTGGGGACAAGATATCAATGACAAAACTCTTCATGCCAGCAGAGCCAAGGCAGGGGCAGAGCAAAGGGCACAGCCAGGCCCAGGGGACAGGGCTGCCATGGTGATGGCTGTGAGGTCACTGCCCCTGCAGCAGCCTGGCTGCCCTCAGCAGACATTCTGGCCAGAAGCGTTGTGAGGGCACCCAGCACAGCAGAGAACCCAGACTGCAGGAATCTGCCACTGGGGATGAGAGGGTTTCACTGGGTCAGGCTGCACAAAGCTCCTGATCTTGGATAATTCCTGGGATGGGGAATCCAATTCTCTGGGAAAACAGTTGCAGTTGCATGTCACTTTCATAATTGTAAAATATTTCCTCCTTCTAACAAATGTAAATCCACCCTCATTCAGTTTAGAGATATTGACCCTTGTTCTGTCACTGCAAGATTTGGGAGAAAATAACTTTGATCACTGTTTTTCCATTTTCACAGACCTTGTAGAAGACCCAGAAATCTCCCAAGATGGGGTTTTGAGGCCTCATCACAAAACCGGCAGGGAGAGTCTGCAGGCTCTGGGCTAAGAGGTGTGGAGACTGAGGACAGAACAGGGGTAGCCTGGTAGGGATTGAAGGGTGGTTTCAGAGAGGCTGGAGCATTTCTTCCTAGTGGGAATGAGCCTGAAGAAGACATAATAGCACCAAGGGCAGCTGGGGAGGCCCAGAGTGGACACCAGGAGAAAGGAATTTCCCTGCCAGGGCAGGGCTGTGGTGCAGCACGTCCCCCAGCAGGAGGCAGGAGCAGCCCAAGGCTTTGTGTGGGCAGGCAGAGGCGGGCAGGAGGCAGAGCTGTCAGCAAAGGAAGGGGCCAGCCAGGTGGGGCAGCCGGGGGATGCCCACAGCCTGCAGGGACAGAGGCGCAGGTTTGCTCAGCACCAGAGACACCTTTGCCTTGCTTGTCTCCACCTGTCATCACTGCCACCAGTGTTCTGCTCTGACTGGAACCTGGGGACGCTTTCTCAGTCCTGTCCCTCAGAAGGATCTATTTAAAGTATGAGAAACTTCATTGTTTCACCCTCTTTTTGAGTCCCTGAGAAGTTCTTTGAGCACACTCTGAGGGACTGAGTCTGATGCAAAGAGCACCAAAGCCCCAGAGGGTCATTACAGTCCTTGTGCTGTGTCTGTGCTGCTGAGCTGGGCCGGGCTCCTGGCCCAGAGGCAGCTCCTGGCAAGGGCAGCAGAGCTGTAGAGAGGCAGCTCTGGGCAGGAGCAGCTCCTGTGCACAGCCCAGCAGGGCTGGGGCACTGCCAGGGCCCCTCAGGGACACCAGCAGGGCACAGACAGAACTCCCAGGGGTTCAGCACTGGCAGGGGCTGTGGCATGTCCCAGAGGGGGCTGTGTCACAGCAGCTCCTGTGTGGCTGTGTCATGGAGGCACAGAGCAGCTGTGATGTCAGCAAGGGGCTGTGTGACAGCACAGAGTGGGCTGTTTGAGGTCACAGATTGGGCTATGACATGACAGAGTTTGTTGTATGAGGTCATTTAGCAGCTACAGCATCATAGAGGGAACTGTGTGACATCACAGAGCTGGCTGTGACATCATGGCATGGCTGTATGACATCATAGAGCAGGCTGTGAGGTCAAAGTGTGTGCTGTGACATTACAGAGTGGCACCATGATATCACAGAGAGGGCTTTGTGACATCACTGAGGGGGTTCTGACATCACACAGCGGTCTGTGACATCATAGTGTGAAGCCATAGGGCAGATCTTGCCATCATAGAGGGTGGCTCTGTGACATGAGGGAGTGGGTTGTGACATCACTGGGTGGCTGTGTAACATCATAGAGCAGGCTGTGACATCACAGAAAAACTGTGACATCGCAGTTTGAAGTTTTGACATCAGAGTCTTCTGTGACATCACAGAGCAGCTGTGTGATATCACAGGGGACTGTGTGACATCATAGGAGGCGTCTGTGACATCACAGGGGACTGTATGAAATCACCTGGGGGCTCTGTGACATCACCGGGGGCTGTGTGACATCACGGGGGACTATGTGACATCACAGGGACTGTGTGACATCCCAGGGGCTGTGTGAGGTCACTGGGGAGGTCACTCTGCCCCGGCCCCCCTCACAGTTCCCCCCAGAGCAGTCCAACCCTGCTCATGCACAGCGGGGTCCCCTGTCGGCCCGGGTCCCCCCGCCCCCGGCGCCGCAGCCTCCCCCAGAGGATGTTCCACGAGATCGACCCCAGAGCCTGACACGGGGACGGGGGACCCGGGCCCTGGGGGTGGCACAGGGGGACAGGGACCCCCCAGCAGCGTCCCCATGTCCCCCAGGGCCAGAGCCTGGGCCAGGGCTCCTTCACCCTGGTACCAACGAGGCCTTGAGAGCACTGAAAAAATCCCCAGCAAGGGATCAGCAAAAACCAGATTGAATATTAAGGGACAGCAGCACAAAATTCCTTGGCAAGAGTCACTCTGCTCCTGACTGGACACTTCAGGCACACCAAGGAAACAAAGCAACAACAAAAGCAAACAAAATCCAGGCAATCAAACCAGAAATGAACGGAGAACTGTTCCTGTGCATGTGTGTGACACAAGGACAGTGAGGGGAAGGATAAAAGGAATACAGCCCAAAAGCTTACAGAAGTGAAACCTAACAGGACTTAAGTTACACCTTAACCTTTACTGATACATTCATCTTCACAATTTAGTAAAAGAACAGCACTAAACAGTATTTAACCGGACTTAAAACCTATGACTTAGAAATTTAACAGAGGAATACTATTTAACAATATTCAACTTAGCTTATAACTTATATTAAACATAACAATTTAGCGAAAGAACAATTCTTAGGAGCATTTAACTTAGCTTAGACCTTGTGATTTAGCCTGATGTACAGGCCTGACTGACTCAGCTATCCAAGGCACTCAAACCCCTGAGAGAGCAGCATTTCTGCCACATTTCCCCAGCACAGGCACTCCTGTGTGCACACAGACACAAAGAGTCAGTGCAAGGCACCTGGGAGAAATTCCCCTGAGGGCAGGGGTCCTTTGGCATCTCCCCAGCGGGTGAAGGGCTGAGCCTGGAGGCGTGGGGGGATCGGCCCAGGCTCCGTCGTTGTTGGGGATCCTGAGTGCAGCAAACGGGAGAGTTCCCGGCTGGGAGAGGCCCCACTCAGAGGGAGTCGCTGGCCCAGGAGAGCTCCAAGGGCTCCTTTTGGAGCGCTGTTTGTAGGGCCCCAAGAGAGGGGCTTCAGTCCCAGCAATGGTTCATCCTGGCCGCACTTGGCACCAACAGCTTTCTTTGGCAGTGTGAGAACAGGGATGTTGTGCCACTGAGGGAACAAAAGCAGTTCCCTCAGGGCTGCTCCTCCAGAAAGCAGGAGCTGGTTGGGCAGCAGCAGTGCCTGGAGCAGACAGTGTTTGTGATGAGCTGCAGAGGAGCTGAGCCCAGGGGCTGTTGGCCAAGGCCGAGCCCCAAGGAGCATTTCTCAGCTGGCAGGGCGGCCTGAGAAGGGGAGGGGGGAATGCAGCAGCACAGGGCCCATGGAACCAAGGGAGCATTGTGACACTGTGGGGCCCTGTGAGACCAAGGGACCACTGTGACACTGTAAGTCCCCATGGAATAAGCAAAGCATTATGACACTGTGAGGCCTCATGGAACCAGTGAGACCATTGTGACCCTGGGAGTCCCCACAGAACCAAGAGCACCACTGTGATACTGTGGGGCCTTGTGAAACCAAGAGGCCTTTGTGACACTGCAAGGCTCCATGGAACCAAAGGTCCATTGTGACATTGTGGGGCCTTGTGTCATCATTGGTCCATTGTGACACTGTGGAGCCAAAGGAGACCATTGTGACACCACAAACCCCCAGGGTCCAAGGTCCATTGTGACATTGCAGGGCTCATGAACCGAGGAGTCCCGTGTCATTGTGGGGCCTGGGGAACCTCTGAGACCATTGTGACACTGCAGGGCCTCATGGAATCATTGGGACCATTGTGACACTTTTTTATGAAACCTTGGGGCCACTGGGACACTGTGGAACCCAATCAAAAGAAGGGTCTATTGTGACACTGCTGGACCCCATGGAATCAAGTCACCATTATGGCACTGCGGGGCCCCATGGGTCCAGGGAGCCATTGTGACACTATGGGGCACCATAAAACCAAAAGAACGTGGAACAGGTCTGGCTGGCTTGGCCTCCCAGGGACCACCTGACTCGTCCAGCTGACCTTGGCATGTTGAAGGTCTCTTCTCATCTGCTCTGAAGCACGGGGGCTCTGTGCTTTCCTTCTCAATAGAAAAGAACTGTCCTTCTTCTCCAGGCACCCATGGCCAGAATTGGGAATTCCACCTCCAAATTTCCTTATATCTAGGGATTATTCCCATAGGAGCATTGCCAGGACAAGTCTGGCTGGCAGTGGTTTCACAAGGGTCACCTCCCATCTGTCCCTTATACCCTGGGGAAGGCTGCATGCTTTCCTTCCTATATAAAAGAATTGTCCTGCTTCTCCAGGCATCCAGGGCCAAGACTGGGTTCCACCTTCCCTAAATCCAAAGACTGCTCCCAGACAAAATCTGCCATTACTGACAAGTCTGGCTGGCCTTTCCCTAGTGAGGCTCTCACATGCCTTCCAAACACTGGGGCTCTCTGCTTTCCTTCCTATAGGAAAGAACTGTTCTCCTCCAGGCACCCATAAGCAGAATTTGGATTGCACTTCCAACATTCCCTGTTGTGAGAGACTGGCGGAGAATGTTGGCTCAAAACATTTTGTGTGGGGGGGAGGAAGAGGCAGGTCCAGCCCTGCCCTGCCCTGGAACCCCAATCCCCCCAGAGCCTCTATCCCAGCCCAGCAGTGGCTGCCAGTCCCTGGCACAGCACAGGCAATGCTCCACAGCCACCTCTGCAGCCCCCAGCCCAGCTCCTGAGGGACCAAATGAGCCCAAGCCCCACCTGGGGGAAGGGCCCAGGGAGACCAAGGGGTATTGAAGGCTGACCACAAGGCAAGCACACATCTTGACCCTGGATCCTCTTGGAATTTCCATCTGAACAGTGCTGGAATCCAGGATTTGGTAGCAGTGTGTGTGCTTCTCTATATCTTTTTTTTGTCTTTCACCCTTTCTGTGTCTTCTTCTTCTATTTCTGTCCTTTTGCAAATTTTGTTAACTTAAAATTGAACAGGCTTAGAGTTTATGTAGTGTAATGGGCCAAGGTAATGCTTTGAGAAGTGTTTTCTGCTGATTGAATGTGACATTAAACCATTTGCCAAAGTTTCTCTGATTTTCTAAAGTAAAGGCTGTTTGGTTGTTTTGAGCTCCTGACAATCTCTTGTTGGTATTTCTCCAGTGCTCCAACTCAGAGTACACAAACAATTGTAATGCCTTTAAATGTCTCATTGAGTGAGTTTTTTTGGAGATAGGGGTTCAGGAATTGTCTGTGCTGCTTGGCCCAGCCCAGGCAGGGCTTTCCCAGCCACATTCCACACTCCATTGCCCAGCTGGAGCCGCTGGTGCCTCTGAGTTGTGCTGCCCCAGCCCCAGGGACGCTCTCCTTGTCTGCCCATTCCCCCACGCTCTCTGGGCAGGGATGGCCTCACTGGGGGCTGCTGACATCCTCAGCAACTTGGAGGCTGCTGCTGAATTTCCCTGCTCCAGAGGCTTGTTCAGCCTTCAGCTCTTCAGTGCAGGAATTCAGGGTCCCAGGGCTCATTAGCATTTAGAACACCTGAACAAGCCAAGCCTCTGGGAATCATTTGATTTTAATTTTCAAATAATTCTGGTTAATTAGACAGATCTCAGTAGTCTATCCAAAGAGAATGCAATATATTTAAAAAGACAGCAAGAAAAGATTTTTTACGTCCTGTTTAGTTTTTTTTTTTCCTCTTAATTCATTGTTATGTGCAATATCCAATTGACACTGAATCCAAGTACTGCTCCAGGGGCTTGTTCAGCCTTCAGTTCTCCAGTGCAGGAATTCAGTGTCTCAGGGCTCATTAACATTCAGAACACTTAACAGGCCAAGCCTCTGGGAATAATTAGATTTCAGTTTCCAAATCTTGTGTGGTTAATAAGAGAGATTTCAGAAGTGCATTCAACTGAATATGTTCTATTTAAAAAGACAGCAAGAAAACATTTTTTAGGTCCTGTTTAGTTTTTTTTTTCCCTGTTAAAAGCAATCTCCAACTGACACTGAATCCAAGTACCTCCTCATGCAGTTGGAATAGATATGAAAATCAAGACCCTTCACGGCTGACAATCAATCAGACTCTGTCCCTACCCCCACCCCACCATTTCCCCCATCCAAGCCCTGGCACTCAGAGCAGCCTTGTGCAAATCTGAGCTCCCTCCAGCCCAGGCTGCACCTGCAGCTTTCAGCTCCTTGGCTCCAACTCCCACCTGCTTTCCTTGCAGAAGGAGCTGCCTGAGACACAGAGGGATGTTCATTTCTTGTCAGCCAACAAAGCCAAGGGAAGGCACAGCTCCATCAAATGCAAAAGTCATTCCTCTGCTGGATATTAAATCCACTTTGCACAGCAGACAGTCTCAGAGCAATGGAAAACACCTTCTGTGCCCAGCACAGATCCCAAGGTCCCCCCAAACCCTCCCTGCCCCGATTCTGCCCAGATTTGCTCTTTGCACACACGAGTCACAGGCTGAAGTCAGGAGCTCCCTCCATGCCCAGAGGGAGGAGAAGAGAGAAAGGGGATGAAGAGCTCTCCTGTGCAGAGCCAAGGTCCAAGTGCAGCCCCTGCAGTGGGAACCACAACTCATCAGGTTTGTGTCCTTTGGGCTCAGGGCCTGGTGACACTCAGAGGCACAGAAAGGTTTCTTGCCAACAAACACAAGTTGAACATTTGAACAGTTTAATAACCATCACAGCTCTTCCCTCAGCTCTCTGGGATGTCCCAGCCTCATCTGACATGTCCCCCATCCCCAAGGGATTTCTGTACAGAACAGTTTTAGGCAAAGACATAAGAAAAAATCTGTGATAGATATAAACACAATTAAGATCTTGACTAATGTGATATTTATTTGAATTTCAGAAATATTGGGCAACTCCCTGCAGCCCAAAGCATGAAACCAGTCATTCGACAGGCACTTGAATGCCCAGAGAGCATCTGGAGGAGGAAATCTGAAAGCAGCAAGGTGGACATAGATTCAGCTGGTCTAGTGAAGGGGTGTCCTTAGACATGGCCATTTAAACAGGTGACCTGGAAACAACTGAAGGAAGAGGGAGAGGAAGGAATACAGTGGATATTGGTGAAACAAGTCCACAGGAAGACCAGCATTAATTCTTCTTCTGCCATCAGTACACTTCCAGGAACTTCGGGGCAGAAAATTTTGCCATTTCTTAAAAGTACTCAAACGACTCAGAAAATAAAGATTTGCTGGTATACTATGAAACTAACAGGTATTAACACCTGTGCCCCTTTCCAGGCAGACATCAGCTGTGTGCCCATGAACAGGCAGTGCCACTTGTGCCCTGAGGTGCCCAGCTGGGATTGGATCTCTCCAAGAGCACCTGAGGGAGAGCAGAGCACCTTGCAAGCTGCAGGTCCCTGATAGCCCCGCAGGGCTCCTGTCCCATCAACATCTGCTCTGCTCCAGTGTGAAACAGGACCCAGCATGGTGCCGGGATCATCAGAGAGCTGAGGTGTGTGCTGGAATTCAATGGCCTCCCCATCCCGCAGCAGCCCTGCATTTCCCTCCTGCAGCCTTGGTCTCCAGCACAGCCATGGAGGCTCTTTGGGCTCTGGAGTGTTGCTGCAGCCCCCAAGGGCAGCTGAGCTCTGCCTTTGGCACAGTCAGGCCTGGCCAGCGCAGGCCATGCTCAGCAATTGCTTGTGTGTGCCTGGCCTTGCTGTCAGCCCCGGCAGCGGCTGCGTGGCCCCTTTGTGGCCCTGTGCTGGCCCAGCCATGGTGGCCCAGCCCCTGTGCAGGCCCAGCCCAGGCCAGGAGCATTGCGGCTGGGAACGGCCCCTGTGCCGTGGGGCCCACAGCAGCCTTGGGGCTCTGTGCCCCATGGCCTCCCTGCTGGGCAGCCTCTGCCAGCTCCTGCAGAGCCCCTGGCACCTGTGGGGCTGCACAGACAGCCCTGCCCCGGGCTCTGCCGGCCTCTGGGCCAGCAGAGAGGCAGCCAGGGCTGGCCATGGCCGGGAACAGGCCCTGAGCCCTGCAGGAGGATGGAGCTGGGCCACAGCCAAACTCAGCCCAGGCCAAAGCTGGGCTCAGCAGCCAGGGCTGCCAATACATGGGCACAGAGGCTGGCGCTGACAAATGTCCTGGGCCCCCTCCCTGCTCTGTCCATGCCACCAAGGGCACAGAGCAGCCTCCTCTCTGGGCCACTTGCCTGTTTGCAATGCCTTGCACAGGCGCTGGCCCTGCCCCACAAGGCCTGGCCTGAGTCCTGCCCCTGCACGCTCAGCCAGGCTGAGATGGACACTGATGGTTTCTGGGCCAGGCTCTCGGAGCCCAGCCCAGCTCCCTGCAAGCTCTGCCAGCTGCCCTGAGCTCTGGGCAGCACCAAGGGCCTCTCTGAGCCCAGCCCAGCCCAGCCGGCTCTGGCCCCACAGCTCTGCTCAGCCCAGGCTGCTCTGAGCACTGGCCCCACGGCCTCAGCCCCTGCCAAGGGCACAGCAGCAGCTGCAGCTGCCACAGGACTCAGCCCCAGCCATGGGGGAAGGTGCTGGGCCAAGGCCAAAGGAGGCTCCCTGGCTGTCCTGCTCCCCTTGGGCTGAGGTGCTGAGAGCTCTGCAGCCCCTGCTGCCATCCCATCTGCCCAGGGCAGCACAAGAGCCCCGGCCTTGGGGCCCTCAAGAGCTTCTCCTGCTCCAGGCTCAGGGCCCATGCCAAAGCTGGGACAGCCACAAAGCTGTGCCCATTTCTGTTCCTTGCTGCTCTGATGGGGCTGAATCCTCAGCCATTTGGAGGTTGCTAATGAATTTTATTACTCCAGAGGCCTCTTTCTTGAGCTCATCACTTAAGGAATTCAGTGAAAAAGGCTCATAAACATTTGTTTAAAACACCTGAACAAGAACAGCCCTGAGGAATAATCAAAGTTTTCAATTCTTCTGTGGTTAATTAGACAAATTTCACAAGTGTTTTCAATTTCAATCTGCTCTATTGAAAAAAAAAGGAAAGAGAACTGTTTTATCCAGTATTCTTTTCCTGTTTATAGTTTGGTATAATCAATGTCCAATTGATATTGACCCTCAGCACCTCCTAATGCGGTGTGAAGAGATATAAAAATCAAGACCCTTCATGAGTGACAATCAAGCAGACTTTGTCCCCACCCCCTCCCCACCATTTCCCTCATCCAACCCCTGGCACTCCTATGGATCAGGAATGCTGTGGCCAGCAGGGGCAGGGCAGTGAATCTTCCCCTGTGCTGGGCACTGGTTGGGCAGCACCTCGAGTGCTGTGTCCAGTTCTGGGCCCCCAATTTAGGAAGGACACGGAGGGGCTGGAGCGTGTCCAGAGAAGGGCAACAAGGCTGGGGAGGGGTCTGAAGCCCAAGTCCTGTGAGGAGTGGCTGAGGGAGCTGGGGTTGTTTATCCTGGAGAAGAGGAGGCTCAGGGGAGACCTCATCACTCTCTACAACTCCCTGACAGGAGGGTGCAGCCAGGTGGGGGTCGGGCTCTTTTCCCAGGGAACAGCGACAGGACAAGAGGACACAGCCTTCAGCTGCACCAGGGGACATTTAGGATGGACATTAGGAAACATTTTCCACACAGAGTGTGATTGGGCATTGGAATGGGCTGCCCAGGGAGGTGGGTGAGTCACCAGCTGTGGTGGTGTTTAAGGAAAGACTGGATGTGGCACTCAGTGCCATGGTCTGACTGACAAGGTGGTGTTGGGTGCCAGGTTGGACTTGATGCTCTCCAAGGTCATTTCCAGCCTGGTTGATTCTCTGATGATTGTGACACTGCAGGGCCCTGGGGAAGCAAGGGGCCATTGTGACACTGCGGGGCCTGGTGGCACTAAGAGGACCATGGTGACACTGTGTGCGACATGGCAGCACAGAGCCAAGGGGCCATGGTGACACTGTGGGGCTGAATGGAAGCAAGGAGTCCATGGTGACAGCCTGGGTCCTGCTGGAACCAGGATTTCCCTCTGCTCTAGTGCAGTTCACTAGGTAGGTTTCTTGCTACAGCTATGGAGAAATATTTGAACGAGCTTCTAGGAAATACATATTTCTATTTGAAAGGGTGTCTTTTATTGCTGTCCTATTAAACAAGAGGTGATTGCAGCATTCTGTGATTGATATTCATCCAGAGACTCTCCTAAGGAAGCCTAGCCTGGTCAGAGAAGCTGTGCCTTTAAGTCTGACCCAGTGTGGACAACCTTGCTCCACATTCCCCAACCCCATCCTGTCTCTCCTCCCTCACCTGGGACCTGCTGTGCTCAGAGAACTGGCTGCACAAAGCCAAAGAGCAGCTTTGCTTCTTTTAGTTTTTCAAGCAATCTAAAACTCTTTGAGTTTCCCCATTGCAAACAGACACCCTCCTCAAGTGTGTGCCAAGCCCAAGGTGCCACCGAGACCACTCCAGACCTGCCTGGGCCAGCTGTGAGGGTGGATCATCATCCCAACCTGCACTGGGCCATTGCAAGGGACTGTTGCCATGGACACTGCACTGACCCCACTGCTGGCTTTGGCTGCCATGGCAACCCCCATCAGTTCAGGTTTCCTTGGAAACCAGCCCAAGGAGCCATTTCTGCAGCCAGGTTCCATGGCCCCTTGCCTGCAGAGCTGTTGCTGCCCTGGGCTGCCATGGCAACCCTGAGGACAAAGCAGTGCCGGGGCTGTTCCAGGTACAATTGCAGTGACACTCGTTGGTGCCACCAGGTGCCATGGCAATGGACACAGGGACCCGTTCCTTAGATTGGTGCCAAGGCAACCAATGCCCAGAGCCGGACCTTGCTCAGGGCTGGTGTCAGTGCCCAGGGCCAGAGGGGATCCCTTGCTGGGGGCTGTGCCATGGCCACCTGCCCTGTGCCGCGCTGGCTGCTCGGGCACCAGGAACCAGCAGCCAAGGGCACTGCCAGGGCCAAAGGCCAGGTCAGCCAGACAGAAAGGGGCAGCGCTGGGCACTGTTTCCATGGCAACCGGCACTGGGGGGGACACCTGGGTCACCTGGCCTGGCAGTTGCCATGGAAAGCCCTGGCAGGCACTGAGGGCACAGCCCCTGGCACTGAGACACTGCTGGGCCGGGTGCTGAGCACAGCGCTGAGCACGCAGAGATGGTTTTGTTCTTGCTGAGCTGCAGCACAGCCAAGGCCTGTCCTGCCCCTTGTCCAGCCACGCTGGGGAGGGGCTGGGGCTGCGGGGGAGCTTGGCAGGGGACACAGCCAGGACAGGTGACCCCAACTGACCCCGGGCACAGCCCAGACCAGAGCACATCATGCTCAGGGTATGAAGCGGGGGAACAAGGAGGAAGGGGGGAATTTTGGAGGGAGGCTTTTTGCCTTGCCAGATAACATTTAGGCAAGAGGGGGCCCTGTTTCACCAGTGGGCAGGGTCACTACCAAAGACACAGACACCAACTTAAGGAATTGTGTCATTTATATCATGCACAGCTGCAAAGAATTACAAAAGGATAAGCTCAGCAAAGCACATCATCATTAGCAAAGAATTACAAAAGAAGCTCAGCAATCCATCAGAACTCATCATTACATTTGGATGACTAACCCCTTGGTAAAACACTAGAGGTGTTTGTGGCAGACAAAGATTCTGGCTGACTATCAAGGTACACCTTACAGACACCTGTAGTACTTTAGTGACACCGTTCTTCATCCATTTTTCTCAATGTCATTTGAGTTAGGAACAAGAATTCTGTTGTCCATGGAGCTGGCACCTTTTTAATTCCAGAATAATGCCCCCAGGCCCTTTGCTGTTCAGCTTTACCATGCTGTCTGGGGCTAACAAGGCCTGGGGGGGCCCTTTCCCCTCGGGCTGGAAGGGGCCGGGTCCCAGTCCCTGAGGGGCACCCGGGCTCCTGGATGCAATTCCTGTGCAAGTCCCTCAGTGTCACAGCAGCCTTCCCATGGAGCCCCGTGGATCAGAGCATTTCCCAAAGGGGCCCTTGGGGCAAACAGGGAGATTTGGTCTGGCAGCATGTGGAAAACAATATCCTGTCAGATCTACTTGTTCTCACACAGAACACTTGGCTGCAGGGACACATTCCCTTTGTTCCTGCCCAGGTTTCAGGACTCAGAGTTGTCTTTCCCAGGAGCTGCTCCTTCAGCTGCCTCGGGAGGGCCATTTGGCCTCTGCACCCACACTCTGGCTCCATTATTAGGGCTGCTGGATCCAAACCCTTTATCTCCACAAACGGTGGTGATTGGAGGAGGATCTCCTTTTTTCACAATCCTTCTTAAAATTGCAATATTGATAATTGTGCTACCCTGTCATGGGGTTGACTAATCCAATCCTGGTCACTATTGTTTAACACAATTCCTTTAATTTCTCCTTGATATCTGCAACAATAATTCCTCCTCTCATGACATGACCACTTTGCAAGGCCAAGCTCAAGTGAGCAGTTATCAAACCAAAGTGCCCTGGAGGAATCTGAATTCCTGTTTCAGTATTGATAGCTCTCATTTGCTTTGAATTTCTCCTCATTAATTCCAATGCATGAAGGCCCAGCCCTGCAGCCTCTGGGCTGGCCCTGCCAGGGGCCATCACAGCCAGAACAATTTCCCAGGCAGCCCAAGTCTCACTGCCCATGGTTGGATTTGCAAACTGGGGGCAGCCGTGCACAGCCAGGGGGTTTCCATTTCCCCAGTGGGCCATTGTTAAGGGAATGGAGCACATCTGGGAGATGGGTTCTCCATGGGCAAAGGTTCCCATCTCCTCATTTTTTCAACTGCTTTTCAAACAACCCCTTCACCCGTGCAACCAATCCTGCAGCTTGTGCATAGTCTGGTACATGAAAAACCCTGCAGGCTTAATCACTGTATTTTTCACAGGAACAGACAAAGCACTCTGCATCACAGTATCAGCAAACCCTGTAAAAACAGCCAATTTCCTCCCTTCCTCCTTTTTTCACTGTATACAATCTCACAAAGGTGACCACTGACATTAGGGTCCTGGCCAATCCTGTTCTGTAGGGTATTTAGTGTTACATCCCTGAGCAGCCAAAGCTACCAAATTAGCATTGTCAGCACTATTTCACATTATTATAATTTTATATGTAGATATACATTTGATATAGATAGACAGACCTAGACATACATATAAAAATATATAACAAATATATATGAAGGTCTTATTGTACTATAAATACATATATAGTTATTTATTATATTGATATTTCCCTTGCACCAATGCATCTGAGCTCAAGATTAAAACCTTCTTCTGTTGCTCCACGTGGGAGCATTCCAACAATAATTGTTCCTTCTGAAGGTGGTGTTTCCAATGTACTCTTAACAAATTCATCTTTGTCTGCCCAAGCCCACAAGTTCTTTTCCTTTTCCATGTGCAATTTTTGGATGCATTTGAAGCCATCCAGGGGCGCAGCCTCTTTTACCCGACTGCCCCACTGCTCCCACAGGGCTCCAACCTCAGCCCACTCCAGAGCCAGGGAACTCCAGGGAAGGGCTTCCCATCTGGGAATTTCTGATGGCACTGATTCCTCACATTGACACTGAACAAGTGACATTTTGTTGGGATCTGGCCAGACTGGGCCAGTTTTGTTTTGCCAGTGGGCAGGGTCAGCACCAAAGACACAGACACCAACTGAAGCAATCAGTGTCATTTCCTGCAGCTCAAAGCAGCAAAGAATCACAACAGGAGCAGCTCAGCAATGCACCCAACCATCCCCACCAAAGATTGCCTGCAGTGATTGAGAAAGATCCAGCCCCAGTTACCCTCAGCCTTTACCATCGCCCAGACCCACACAGCAGCTGGGGAAGCTGTCACAGCCAAGGGCTGCAGAGCCACTCCTGGGCACTGGCAATTCCTGCAGGTGCCTCCAGCCACAGGTGAGGCTCCAACCCCGCTGGGAGAGGGCCCAGCTCTGACAGTGCTGAATGGACAAACTGACAGCACTGCTAGTGTGGCAACATCTGCTTTCATCCTCCTCTTGGGTCCCTCCCAAAGGCTGGCCAGGGCCCCAGGAGGAACCAAGGAGGTGACTTTGACCATTCAGCCTCAAACAAGGCCAGATGTGAGATTTCATGGCCTTGTCCAGCTTCTAAATACACAAAGGTCAATACATGTTTCACTAAAGAGTGGCTACATCTATCACAGTGCTAATGACCATGCATATTTCATTAGGGAGCAGATACAAAGATAACCTTTGGCTGGAAGGTTCATCCAGAGGCCACCTTGGGCTCAGGATCTGCTGTTCAGGCCTCACTCAGGGCTGGTGTCCAGGCCTTGGCACTCCAGGGACGTGGTTTAGTGCTGGGCTTGGCACTGCTGGGTGAGCGGCTGCATTGGGTGAGCTCAGAGGGCTTTTCCAACAGAAAGGATTCTGTGATTCCATGATTCTATCCACTGCATTCAGCTATTTTAGCAGCATTCCTTTGCTCAGAAAGTCTCCTCTTGCCCAGCTCCTGTGGCCTGAGGCTTCAGCTCCTTCAGCTCCTGGTGCTGAGCTGCTCATGCTGAACGAGACCACTCGGAGAGAAGAACACAGTCCATGCAATTCCTTCTGGGACACGGAGAGGGGAGGCTGTGCAAACAGGAGCATTGTTTGCTGTGGCCTCCTCTCTGCCCTTCACGCCTTTCAGCGCTTTGAACCAGCCCAGAGCTTTCTCCAAGAGTGCAATGGAGCAGCTGTTCCTGCTCCTGGCTCTGGCTCTCTCCAGTCTCTGCCCTTGCCTGCTTCTGTCCCTCGTGCTGTGCCCTCTGTTCCCCCAGGGCTGGCTGGCTGCTGCCCAGGACTGTGGCACTGGCACAGATCCAGTGCTCCAGAGCCTCCTTTCTGTGCCCTTGGAGCTGCCTGGGCACAGCAGCCTTTTCCATCTGCAAGCTCCCCATGGACAGGGAGTGCCCAGCTCCATTCCTTGCACAGCCTCCAGGAGCCCAGGGCTGCCATCTCAAGTCCCTGCTGGCACTGGGGGCTCCCAGGTGCCTCAGGCTGCTGTGACACCGCTGCACACGGGAGGGAACAGGGGCAGGGGCTGTGCTGAAAGTCAGCTCCATCTGCTGCTGCTGCTGCTGCTGCTGCTGTGGGGTCATTTGTGCAGCCCTGGCCCAGAGTCAGGGATCAGATCCTGCCAGTCTCTTCCAGCCCTGGCTGCTCAGAGTTTGGGCCTTGGAGCCTCAGGTGGCCAAAGGCAGCTGCTCCTGGTCCCTCTGTGTGCCCGTGTTCAGCAGTGCTGCTCCATCAGTCTGTGCCCAGCAACGGGGAAAAGCCTCAGCCCTGCAAGGCCAGGAGCTGCCGGGCTCTGCCTGAGCAGCTCAGCCAGCAGGAAGGGAGCTGCTCCACACGGGAACCAGGAGCAGAGGACATTCCTTATATAGGACATGTTTTCAATTTAAAGGAAAAAAAAGGAAAAAGGAAAAAAAATAGGTAAATTGTAGAAGATAAGAATAAAATCCAAGTGTTAGTGAAAACACATAACATAATGTTAGTGAAAAAAACAAAACATAAATGCAAAGTTACATTCTTTGCATTAGGAGGTAAATGATCTTTTGAAAAAGAGAACTCAGTTATTTACATTGTAAATCTGCTGATGCCATGGATCCATCTTGCTGACTTCAGCACCCTTTTTTAAAAGTTTTTGAGGTTGTTTCCAACATTGTTAAATTGTGGGTGAAGCAACAGGAAATTGCTTTGTCCCCTGCCAGCTCCAAGCAGGACTGGGAATGGAAACTTTGTCAAAGCCCAAATCCTTTAGAAGATGCCCTTCCTTCTCAGCCTGGAAATGAGCTGCACATTCCCTTTGAAACTGTCAGGGATTTTTGAAAGACACAAAGTCCCACTGACAGCTTTTTGCTCTGGTTTGGCAGTGCAGAAGGGCAATTCTCCATCCACCAGCTCCAGACTGCACTGCCTCAGGAGCACGGCCCATTCGCCAGCTTTGGCCCATTCGTGGCACTTCTAGAGGAGGAAGAAAGTGCAACTGCACAATTCCAGCCAATCAAGAAGGAAGAGTGGGACAGACAAATCTTCCTGGGGAGATCCAGGCATTCAGCTGGGACTGTGGAGAGTTTGGGTCCTTGCCAATTGGATGTGTGTCCCCAGCTGCAATCTCTGGGCCTGCAGCAGAGTCTCACTCAGCTGCCAAAGCAGAAAGCTCAGGCGCTGTGCTCGCAACGGGCTCGTCTGATGCAGAGCTGTCAGAGCAATGTGAGGGCAGAGCCAGCCCAGCTGGGCCCAGGGCTGAGCCCAGCAGAGCCCTGGCAGAGCCCAGAGCAGCCTCAGCAGCCGCAGAGCCCGGCTGCAAGGAGAGAAAGCAGAAACCGCCTGTCAGCTGAGGGCTCCTGTGCCCTTGTGCCAAGGCCTGCGGTGCCCAGGCCGTGCTGGCTGTGCCCAGAGCTGTGCCCAGAGCTGCCCATCCCTGCTGCCTTTGGCAGCAGAGCAGGAGGGCAGCACATGTGCCCAGCCTGCAGCCAGCCACGGCACATCCAGCCCTCAGCAGCTGCCCAGAGCAGGATGCTCCTGTGCTCGCTGCCATCTCCCAAAAGCTCTGATCCCACCCTGCCAAGCACACAGGGACCCACCTCACGCCAGCCACAGCTGCAAGAAAAGCTGCTCCCAAACCATGTCCTCAGCCTTCTCCAAGGGCATGGCCCATCCACACCAAAGCTGCTCCCAAGCACTTCCCCATCCACACTGGACCACGTAGAACACTTCCTCTGGAAAAAGAAACAGCACATTATTGAAAAGAGATTAGATGCAAAAAGGGAAAACAAGAAAAACGGGAAAAACTCTTATCTCTGTCAGGACCTTGAGGAAGGCCCAACTCCTACATGGTAGGGAAAAACCCAGCCATGGCTGAGGGAAGCCCACACTTTCTCTCTTCCCCCCTGCACTGTCCCCAAAATCACAGTGATCCCAAAGCAAACAAGGGCAGCTGAGCAGCCCAAGCCCTTCCTTGCCTGCACAGCAAAGCAGCCCCTGCACAGGTTCTGGAGTCCCACCTCTGCTCCCACCATGGGGCTTTGTTTGTGTCGGGCTGGCTGCCCCAGCCCCAGCCCCAGCCCGGGGCACGGTGGGTGCTGGGGGCTGTTGGCAGGGCCAGGAGCCCACTCCCATTTCGTACCCATCCCAGCCCATCCCCACAGCCCTGCCAAAAAGCAGCTGGGCAGCGACTGAAGGATGAGTTGCATCTGCCCCAGCAAAGGGGGAACCTTTGCTTCCCAGCCAGGCTGGGCCGTGCCCAAATCTGGCAGAATTTCCCCAGGTGGGGACTCATCGGCAAATTCCCTGTGGAGCCTAGCTTTGAAGAAGGTGCCAGAATCAAAGTCCATCACCTTCAGCCTCCAGTGGCCAGGCTGAGGAAGAGCTTGTCATCCTTGATGTCATCCTGGCTGTCTCCAGCAGCAGCAGCAGCAGCATCCCCACCCGGTACAGCTTCTCCAGGGGCTCCTGCTCCTTCCCTGGGGGGACACCAGGCTCTCAGGGCTCTGCCCAGGGCCCCAGCTGTCAGGGAACCAGGACAAGCAAAACCAGCTTGGATGGCGGCCACCAGTGCTGGGCAGAGCAGCTCAGCTCCAGCACAAGGGCTGCGTGTGCCCATCCCATGGCCCCGGTGCAGTGACACAGGCAGCACAAAAAGGTCTGGGCTCCTCTGCTTCTCATTGCCAAGGCATGTGTGGAGCTGGAACTTACCTGGGCCCTGGATACTCCAGGGACCTGGAGAACCATTGCCAGCAATTGGGAAAATCCTAGGTGCTCCATCCACCCATAGATGAGGACTCCAAATTTGCCCCGAAAGTGGGTCCAGCTTTTAGAGGCCAAAATGAGCAAGTCCAAGTGACTTGATGATATTTTTAGCCCAGAAAGCCCTGCTGCTGATGGCACACTTCACAATCAGCAGGAGACACAGCTAGGCCAAAGCCCAGACCTCTGCTGGGAGCCTTTCCCCTCAAACACCCTTCAAACAAACCTCCATGCAAGTCAGTTGGGAAAGTTTCTTCAAAGGAGACCTTGCTGGCACACAACTACACAGGGTTATGGGAAAGATTCTAAAGCAGCCGCTCTGGAGTCAAAGAGGCAGCCCTAAAAGGCCTTGTCATGTGTTTGTAGCTAAATCCCAGTTTGGGCGAGTTGAAGGAGTTTGGAATGAACTAGAGAGCGGACCTGTGAATTTTTTAGATGATGCCATTGCTTTTTCTTCTCTTCTACATAGACAGGAAGGGTGAGTTTGGCTCCCATCTCCACCACACGGCTCACAGGGCCGCAAGACTTGTAGTTCCAAGAGCTTTGAAGGATTTCTTGGCCAAGAAGATACGGCCAACAAAGATATTTATGTTTTGGAGCCAATCCTTCAATATTTCCTCTTATGGACTCATGCTCTCGGGGTCTCTAGCTGCTCAGAGTGACCCCGAGATAAGTTAGAAAGTCTCTTTTCCCAGCCCGGTGGTCAAAGAAGGAGTAAGAGCTCTTCATTTCTCGGTCTCAAGGTTGTTTCTTGTATCTTATCTATAAAATTCTTTCTCCTGTCCTGACGAGGTCTGCTCAGCAAGACAGTCTAAGGCACTCTGCCTCCCCCGGGGTGGTGTTATCTTTTTCTACTAAAAACAACTACCTGTACAATATTTACAATTACTTTCCCATACCTATCATCTCCGTTAGACAGTGAGCTTCTACTCTAAACCAATCAAAAAGTGCCAACATCACAGCAGAAGATGGAGGCCAAGAAGAAGAAGGAGAAAGGCTGGACATGCCCACATTCTTCCATCTTGCCCCCTGAAGCCCCATTCTAAAAAGCCCCAAAATCTATTTTTCCACTCTGTGATAAATTCCCTTTCATTTTGTGGCTTGTCATTCTTCATACAAGGTTGGGAATTGTTTTTTCCAAGGGCTAAATCAAAGGCACAGGGATCTTGGGCTCTGTGCCAAGGTCTCTGAGCCCTCTGACAGGGTCTCGAGTCCTGCAGGGCAGCCCGAGGAATTTCCTGGCTTCCCACATCATGCCACAGTGGAAGCTTCCTTAGCCAATCATGCCATGACGCAACAAACCTACAGCACTGCATCCTAAACTTCTTGTTTACTGTTGTAACTACTTGGATTTTTTCTAGATCTGGAACTCTAAAACTCTAAACATTCCTCCACTTCAACTTTCCTCCCCATGTCTCTGCTAGAAACTAGAAATCCGCATTCTGGCTTCTAGCACCTGAGTTCGGAAGCCCTTCCAAGGTCTCAGATCAAATCCTGGGTTTAATTCTAAGCTTTGCTGACAAGACCAAAGGTCTGACATTTCCCTGCATTTGGCTTTCCAACAACACTGAGATGCTGTTAGTTGCAGAGTGCCCAGGATCTGTCTTGCAAGTCAACTCTGGCAGGAACAAGGCGGCTGCCAGGGGGCTGCTTGTGGCCTCTGACAGCCCCATTGCTCAGGGCTTGCCAGCGCCCCAGCCCCTCAGGCCCTGCCCCAGCCCGGCCAAGCTGCCCGGCAGCAGCGCCGCAGCCCCACAGCAGCTCCAGAGCAGCCCCAGCCAGAGGCACCTGGGAGCCCTCAGCAAGGCAGGCAGCAGCAGACGGGCAGGAGGGCACGGATGGCGCTTCCTGCCTGGCACAGGGCTTGTGGCCATCTCCAGGCACCGCTCTGGCAGGGATCCCCGCAGCTCCGGCCCCTGCCCAGCCGCTCTGTGGGCAGCACAAAGGCTTCCGCAGAGCCACCACAGGCCAAGGGGCTTCTGGCCATTTTCCCTGCAGCACTGCATGCATGGGCAGCATGCTAAGTAGAAGCAGGCTTTTCTCCACTTTCCCTATGCCCTACGGACCCTGGGCAGCAAAGAAAATCTCCTGAGAGTGTGTATATTATAACAGGGTATATATTTCCATCGGGTAAAAGATAGAATGGAAGAAAAGAAAAATCTTAAAGAAAAGTAAAAATCCCCACTGGCTCAGGCTGCCCCAGCAAAGAGAGCCTCCCGGATCAGCTGTCCTCAGAGCTCCAGCAGTGCAGCCAGCCGAGCCGTGAGAGACGAGGCCGAGTGATCCATGCCCTGTGCAGCTGGTCGTGCAGCCTCTGGAAGATGGAATATCGCCCACTGGCTGTTGCTCGGAGGACATGCAGTGTTTCAAGTGCCAGCTCTGACACGGCACTGCTCATGTCCTCCCTCAGGCGTTCCAGGGCTGCAAGAGAGAGGAACAGAGCCATGGTCAGATGCCGGCTCTGCGGGGAGCCGAGGAGAGCCCCCTGCCAGGGCCATCCCAGCCGGCCCTTGCCATGGCCAGGAGGGAGCAGGGAGCAAGGGGATCAGCCCGAAGCTGCTGGCCACCAATGGCCCACGTGGCCCTGAAATCTCAGTGTGCTCTACCCCCAGGAGCAGAGCCCTCCGCAGCCGGGGCAGGGCTTGCAGCTCTCCCCCGGCAGCCCCCGCTGCCAGCCCGCTGGCCTCACTCACCAGTGCAGATCAGCTGCAGCTCTTGCTGCTGCCCCCTCAGGTGCCGCCCGGCCATGCCTGTGAACACAGAGCCTGTCACGGCGCCAGCGGCACAGCTCCCTGCCAGCGGCGCTGCCGGCGCTGTGGCCACAC
The DNA here is from genome assembly GCF_051311805.1 of Agelaius phoeniceus. Taxonomy (NCBI): domain Eukaryota; kingdom Metazoa; phylum Chordata; class Aves; order Passeriformes; family Icteridae; genus Agelaius; species Agelaius phoeniceus. The sequence continues at coordinate 1,212,110 of NW_027509877.1, forward strand.
GGGCTGCTGGCCCGGCAGGGCTCAGCCCGGCCCTTGGCGCACGCTGCCGCCCCAGGGCACGGCTGCCAGAGGGCGGCAGCAGCAATGCCCAGGCCAGGCGGGGCTCCATGGCGCCGGGCCCGGCCGGCGCTGCCGGGGCAGCAGGCGGGGCCGGGGCCGAGCTGCGGCGGGCCGGGCCGTGGGGGGGGAGCCCGGGCTCGTTGCTCACCCATGAACCTGATGGCCGCCTCTCGCAGGGGCTCCTGTGGGCTCTGCAGGTAGCGCAGGGCCCGGCGCAGGTGCTCGGCCGCTCGGCTCCTGTCCTCTGCCAGCTGCAGAGAGCGGCAGGAGGGAAGGGTTGGCGCGGGCTCAGCCCCTGGGCCGGGCGCTGCCTGCGCCCAGCCCCGGCTTCCCCTGCCCGCACAGCCCTGAGGCGCGGCCAGCAGCCGCTGGCCAAGGGCTCCCGAGGGCAGGGGGCAGAGGGCCGGCTGCTGCCCGGGGAGCCGCGGTGCCGGCCCGCAGCCCCGCCGGGCTGCGGCTCCATGGGCACCCGGCTCGGGCCCACGGGAGCCTGGAGAAGAGCCCCCGCGGCCTCTGGCTGCAGCAGCGTGCAGGGGCACAGCGGCCCGGCCCCGCACACTGAGCACCGCCCTCAGGGGCCTTCTCCAGGCTGAGCCTGGGCGTTCTCGGCTTCTCTTACCAAGCACTCGCCAAACCTCCATGTCTGATCCACCTGGAGCATTTATTCGAGATTTCTCCTCTTCAGGAATCCGGCTGTAGAGTGCAGCGTTTCCCGGGAGGCCTGGAGAGCAGCAGAGACGCGGTCTTGGCCCCACAGGCCAGGGCACAGGAGCATCCCAGTGCCACAGCCTGGAGGAGGCTGCAGCCCGCAAGGTGCCAGGGCAGGAGGCAGCCCAGTCCCCTGCCAGGGGGACAGCAGGTGGCCACAGGTCCTCACCTCAGCAACAATCTGATTCTCATCATGGCAGTGGACGTAGAGTGGGACCAGGCTCTGGCGCACGTGGGACTTCAGGGCCTTTCTTCCATCTTCTCTTAATAAGTCCAGCATCTCTTGAAAGACACACATGGAGCTCAGCTGCACCCGGATATCATCCTGTAGGAGAGGAAGGGCAAAAGAGCTCAGCATCAGCTGCTTCACGCCCCCCAGGGCACAGGCCTGCATCTGCACAGGGCACCAAGTGTCTGGGCAGCAGCCGGCGGCCGTGGCTGTAGGCACAGAGCCTTACGTGGTCAAAGAGTGGCAGGAGCGCCTCAGCCAGCTGCAGGGCAATGGGGGTGGCTATTGGGGCACCCCCAATATCCAGGAGCAAATATCGCAGTAGAAGAATGGTCATCCTGATCATGTGGCTATCATTTTCCTGCAGGAGCTCCACAAGACTTTGGCTCAGGCTCCCCATTTTTTCAGCCTGTGCAGAACACAAGTTTGTGAAAGGCCAGTCTGCTGCCGCAGGGCCCAGAGGCCAAAGGCCTGTCCCAAAGCACTGGGGCCGCTGAAGCGGGAGGCAGGAGAGCTGGGAGCAGCTGCCCCAGGGCCCCAATCCCAGGCAAGGCCAAGCGACTGCCTTGCCCGGCCCCACGCTGCCTGCACGGCTTAAGCCACTGCCTCTTCTCACCATCAAGGGATTCTTGCCCAGCACTACCAGGCCTCTGAGTGCCAAGTAACGCCTGGCCCTGTGCTGGCTCTGCAGGTTCTGTGCCATGATCTGCAGAACACTGTCACTGCATTCCCTCAAGTCCAGGCACTCGAGGACCTGAAAGGCACAGGGCAGTGAATGGGAGCTGGCCGGCAGGAGCCCGGAACCGCACAGGGCTGGGCCCAGGCAGCAGCACAGGGCACGGGCACAGTCCTGGCAACTGTGCCTACAAGAGGGCAGAGAGCTGGGAGGCAGCGCTGGCCTTGAGGCTCACCTCCACAAGGAATGCCAGGGCAGGGAAATCCCAGTATGGCATCTCTTGGCCAAGCATGGCGAGCAGGTAGAATGCAATCCTGGAACAAAAGTGTAGGGCTGAATGGGAAATTTCTCTAAAGAGAGGAAAAAGGAAACAAGAGCCTGAGCCAGTGGGGCAAATCTCTCCCAGGAGTGACTCACAGAGTTCTCATCTTTCCCCACCACCCTCGCAGCAAGGGGACCTGGGCCATTCGGGAGTTGCTTTCTCATGGGCACCATCCTCTGCCAGCCTTTTCCAGTCTGCTTGGCCGTCCCGCAGTGACAAGGCCCTCTGGCCCATGACCACGGAAACTTTGCAGGACACCACAGGCACAGAGCACAAATGTCAGAGGCCGTGGGGAGAAGGGGCTCTCACCTGGCCAGCAGAGCCACGGCAAAGTGGTGGGTGTCAAGAGAGAGCAGTGTGTCCCAGCCACACCTGCGTTCCATTGCCACCACCACATCCTCACAGTGGAGAAGGCAGAGCAGGGACTTCAGGGTGCGCACTGCAAACCTGTGTGCACAGCAAAGGCCAGGTCACCCTGGCAGCACTGGCTCCTTGGCAGGCCACGTGGCAGGGACAGGAGGAGTGGGATGGAGCACCTGTTGGGGCTGGTGGCAAGGCCGTGCTCTTGCTGGCATCCCTTCCAGAAGGCATCGACCTCCTCTGGCATCTCCAAGGTGCTGGAGAACACTTGGAAGAGCAGATGCACAAATAGGCGGGGGAAATACACCTTCAATATCCGTGGCAGACAGGGCACCTGCAGGATCTTCCACATCACCACGGTTGCCTGCAAGGGACAAAGGCCCCCGAGACAGCGCTCAGTGCCCAGGCGTCCGTGTGGCAGGGCCCGAGCGTGGCAGGGAGAGGCCCGCAGAGACCTTGGCAGGGGGAGCACGGGGCCTGCTGGGCCTGAAGCTGCCCCTGGGCCAGGTTTCAGGCCAGCGCCTGAGGCAGGCAGATGCAGTGGGGGAAGGAGGATGGAGAGCTGCTGGAGAGGTGGCCTTGGGGCCAGCAAAGGCCACTTGCAGAAACTCACAGCCAGGTTAAAGACAGCCGTTTGGTCCCCATCGGAGGTGCACGTGCTGTGCTCTGGCCAGCTCCCCAGCACATCCAGGAGGATCAGCTGTGCCAGCTCGGCAGTCCTGGCTGAGCCCATGATGGTCTTCCACATGGCCATGGCAGCTCTGGGGGGTCAGAGCTCTGTCTCAGGGGGGTCTCAGCCACAGCACCATGGGGAGCTGAGCTGGCTGCCAGCTCTGCCTCTGCCCACTGGCCCTGGCCAGCAGCAGCCAGGCAGCCCAGGCCTGTGGGGACAGAGCCTTGAGGGGCAGGGAGGGAGCATGGCAGCAGGCTCAGGGGCTGACGTGCCAGGGCTGGGAAAGGCAGCAGCCAGAGGGCCCTGGAAGTCTCTGTTGCTCAGACACCTGCGGCAGGCTGTACAGGCTGATGGGCTGGGGAGGCCTGAGCCCTCTGGGCAGGTGGGCCCCATACCTGTCACAGGACGGGGCCACACGCAGCAGCGTCAGGACTACGTCATCTGGCTGTGCTTCTGTCAGATCCAGCAGGGCCTCGTCCAGCCTGGGTTCAGCACAATCATTGGCCAGGAGCCACTGGTGGATGAACCTCACCATGGCGGGCACCTGGAGAAGGCACAGGGAGACTTGGGAAGCTGCCAGGGGGAGCAATGTTCCCAGCTTGCCCAGAGAAGTGCTTCCCTTCCCAGCGCACTGCCATGTGGCCTCAAAGGCTCACCGCAACCAGCATGCGTGGCTTGGGAGGCCAAGCAATTCCTGGGAGGATCAAACCCTGCCCACAGGCTGCTTACTTGGTTTGGATAGTAAAACCCTTCCTCTACAAGCATACACAGGAGGGCAGCGCTGGGCTTGGTTTTGAAGATGGGCGAGTATGGTCTGAGCCCAGTGCCCATGGCCATGGTCTCTTCCTCCTGCATTCTCCTCATGAATTTGCAGATGAACTGTAGGAGAAGGGCAGGAAGCCGGGGATGTTGCATGGAGTGCTGCACACACGGTGCTGGGCTGAGCAGGGACAGCAGGCCCAGCCCAGGTGGGGGTGGCTGCAGGTACCTGCGCTGTGCTGCGGAAGCGGCCACGGCTGGATTCCTGCTCTTGTGTGCACTCCAGGGCTGCATCTGGCAAAGGGGGAGCACAGCCAGAGCTGAGGAACTGCGGGAGAGGCCGGAGAACACAGCCCAGCCCTGCGCTGCCCAGGCAGGGAGAGCCCCGGGATGGCCCAGGGGATGGAGCGCGGCCACTGCAGGGTGTCTGCCCAGGCCCTCTTCCGTCCTGTCCATGGGCATTTCCCCAGGGGATAGGATGGCATGGCATGGCATGGCATGGCATGGCATGGCATGGCATGGCATGGCATGGGGTCAAGCTGGCTGCAGACGCCAACCCTGTGGCCCAGCTCTGCCACTCACCCTCCTGCGATGGCTGGAACGGCACCACCTCCTCGGTCTCCTGTGCTGGGGCAGCTGCAGGGCCTTCTTCCTCCTCCTCCACCCAGGCCAGCCTGGGCACTCTCGGGGGTCTCTGCTCCATATCTCTGACTGGATTTGTGGCTATTTGCAGGTGAGATGCCTTGCAAAATCTCCAAGTCACCAAGTGCTGCCTGGAAGGCACCTCCAAGACAGAAGCCTCAGGAGGGCTGCAGGACGGCAAGTCCTGTGCTCGGTCTCACGGGCTCCTGCCACAAGGACAGGAGACTCCTGTCAAGGATTGGGCTCTGGCCTCGAAGGCTCCTGCAGAAGAGAAGCCTCAGGGAGACCACGGGTCAGCAAGTCCTGTGGTCTGGCCTCGAGGTCACCTGCAGGAATAACGCCTGGGAAAGGCTCCGGGTGGGACAGGAACGATGGCGCTGTGCGGGGGCTCCTCACGGCACCGCTCTGTCCCCTTCTGCCCCGTTGCCTGTTCCCAGCAGCCTGGCAGGCTTCTATTTCCCACGTGTCACAAAGGGCCCTTGGACACCGGGTTCTGTTCCATGGCACGGTGACCGTGCTGCAGCGTGCCACAAAGGGCCCTTGCACACACTGCCCCCTGCCCTGGGGCCGCCCCCAGCCCAGCCAAAGTGGCCCAGGCTGGAAGGAATGCCTGGCCCCAGGTGTCTAAGGCAGCCCCACAGGATCTTTAGGAAGGGCTCAGAGCATCAGCAAACGCTGCCCTGCTCTGCGGGCTCAGGGCAGCAGAAGGAGCCCCAGGGCTGCCGACGCAGCCGCGCTGGGAAGGGCACGGGGCCTTCCAGGGAAGCTGGCACGGCCTCCTTGGGGCACCTCCCGGCCGGTGGCCATCCTAAACCCACGGGTGTGACACTGACGAGGAATGTGTGGGCCAGGGCACGAATGCTGCTCTGAGCCCTGGGGCCCGGGCAGCGCTGACAGCAGCAGCTGTGGCAGAGTCCCTGCCCAAGCAGAGCTGCCACCCCCGAGCCCTGGCAGCGCTGGTGCCCGTCTCCTGCCCCAGAGACCTGTGCCCCCGGGGGGCTGCTGTGCCACAGGGAGCCAAAGCCCACGTGCATTGGGGGCTGATGGCAGCAGCACCTGCAGCAACTGCTGGCAACACTTGGTCTCTGTCAGAAGCTCTTACTCCATGCTGGAATTATTTTCTCATTGAAGTCATTTCCTGCACCACAAACACATCTTTGCCATGAAGACACAGAAGAATCTGGCATTAAGGAATCCTCACTTCAGGAAAGTTTTACTTCCCATTGCTCAGCTCAAGTAGTTCCAAAATTTGCAAACTTCCCAAATTTATTGGGATGGCCTGAGAATGTGACTGGTCTACAAGTTTGTGTCCCATCCTGAAGCAGCAACTCATTTGCCTTATCCTCCACTGAATGTCACTTTAGAAAACATAACACTACAGAGAGCCAAAAGGAAGACCATTCTTTGATTTGCAAATGGATTTTGATGAAGGGATTATAATCTCCTAATTTTCTTAAGGAATAAAAACTCTCAAGGAATGAAAGACCACTCAGTGATACAAGAGTAACCCAAAGAAATGAGTAGATGGCAAAAGGGCTGATCCTCCCCCAGTACAGATATCTAAGTGGCCAATAAAGTACAGCTCTCCCCTCTTGTTCCCTGCAGGGGAAACAGGACCATGAATAGAAATAGTCACAGATATTCTTTCTGCCCTCCATAACCAAAGCTATGCCTAACAAAGCATAGATGCTGCCTTCAAACTGACTCAAATTCCAGCCCAGACCTCTCACCTTCCAGACAACTCCTTCCCCAACACCCCACCAACACCTACCCCCCAAAATCCCACACAGAAGCCCTCAACACCTCACCAGGAGCCCCAGCTGTGCCTGTCCCTCTGCAGATCTTTCCCAGCCTCCAGCAGACGCCCTGGTTCCCTGCACGTGCCGTGGGCTGGCACTCAGGAGGATCTGCTCCAAGGCCTTCCCCGGTGGCAGCTCAGGCTGCCAGGCCTGTGGTTCCTGGATCCCCCTTCCCAGCGAGCCTTCCTGGGCACGGCTGTTCCATGGGCACCTCTGCGCTCAGCTCGGACTGCTCCACTCAGCCAGGGCTGCTGGGAAAGGATCCAGAGCAGCCTGGCCAGCTCTTTCTCCAGCTCCCTCTTCACTCTTGGGGGAGGTAGAACGTCCCACAGGAAAGCAACTGGTGCCACAAGGAGTGGGCAGCATCAGGCAGCTCTGGGGAGGCGCCTCAGCACTGCTGTATCCTGAGGGAACGCTGCTGGCCATCCCCTGTGTGTATCTGCAAAAGCTTCAAATCAGCTGCCTCAGCTTCCAGGGCCTCTCTTGGCCAGCATCCTGACGTGGATGCAGGGCTGCTGCCAGGCACTGCTGGGACCCAGTGGCACAGGAGCGGCTGTCTCGTGTCCACGGGGCAGCCCTGACACAGCCAGGGCCATCCCGAAAGCAGACAAACGCTCCCGGGTCAGCAGAGAGGAGCAAGGAGCACTGGGCTCCTCTCAGGGGATCTCAGCTGGGCTCACTGCACCACACGCCCCCATTTTGAGGCCTGCTGATGCCCAGCTGCCAGAAATGCCCACCTTGTTCTCTCCAAGATGCACAGGGAGAGCCAATGAGCAGGACACCTTGGGAGGCCTTTTCTGAGGCCAGGGACACACCAAGATCAGCCAAGGCTCTCCACGCTGCCTGGCCCACACATCCCAACTCTGTGCTGGCCCTGGGCCACAGCAGCTCCCACCAAGCAGGAGGCAAATGCATTTTGCCAAGAGTTGAAACACAGCAGACTGGAAAGATGTGAAAAGTGTGTGTGCAAAGGCCTTTTAATTCACAGCTCTCACAGAGAGCTTTGGGGCTCATGGCTGGACAGAGATGCTCCTGCTCACCCCCTGTCCAAAGGGAGGGAACACACCCTGCTGCAGGTGCTTGGCTTGGTCTCTGCAGGTCCAGGCGGATGCCAAACCTGCTCTTCACAGCCTTCTCCCTTGCCCTGCTCCTCTGCCAAGTGCAACGGGCCTCAAGGACTGAAAGGAGCACAGAGAGCCAAAGGGGGACACTCGCACCTGCCTCACTGGGAGCTCCCTGGGAAGCACTTTCCTTGAGAAGCAAGCCCCTTTCCTCCAAAGGCATTTCCCCAAATGTGTGGCTTTCCTGGGGAACACCAACACACTCTTAAGAAAAGCTGGCAAGGCTGAATGACTCCAGGTCCTTTCAGGACAAGCACTCCAGCTCTAGCTCGTATTCCCCCAAGTGTGTGTCCAGGTGCAGGTTCAGAGGTGCAGCCCCAGGCCCTCTACAAACACAAGCTGCCCGCTGCCTCTTCCCCTGCCTCAACTCCTGCCTGTGCTCACAGCACCAAAACCAGGCTGTTCCCAGCCAGAGCCCAGGGTCCTGTCCCCACAGGATGCTCTTGCCAGCACCTTCCAGGACTCTCTGCTGTGCACGCAGTGCTTTTCATGCCCGCTCCCAACAGGCTTTGGAACACAGAGCACAACCTGGCTGGTTCTGCCACCAGCACAGCCCAAACACAGGCGGAGGAAGAAGCAGCAGGGGTTGATTTGCAGCCATGCCCAAGAGAGACTGGAAGGGTCTCCCTTGGTTGGTTTTCTGACTGGCTCTGAGCCTGGGGCTGCCATTCCTCACTTGTGGGGACCAGAAGCACAGCCGGGATCCCGGCACTGCCTGACAGCGCTCCGGGCACCGGCACGGCCGCGTGTCCGAGTCTCGGGCACCGTGCTGCTGCTTCATTTGCCCTTAGGCACACCCAGAGCTCCCTGCTAAGCCCGGATGGTCTCTGGTTCTGCCCTCTTCCTCATCCTGTGCAGGGATGGAGCACTGCTGTGCTTTCAGGAAGCTGTTCTTGAAACCTTCCAGCATTCCAAGCTCCTTTGCCCTCCATGGATGCTTGCCATAGAATCCCTCTCAGCTGGGTTCAGGGCATCATCAGGTTTGCTCTTCCAACATCCAGGGGCTCCAGGGTGCTCAGCACGATCTGTAACTCCACAGTGCTGTACAAACTGCGCCTTCAGCAAAGGAACATTTCCAGCCTGACCTGCCCTCATTCCTCTGTGTCTGTGCACAAAACACGGCATGGAAGAGAATGGCAGCAGGGGCCTTTGTGTCCCAGGGCTCCGGATTTGCATCGCTCCAGCTCCACAGAGATACAGGTAAAGTGAGGAAGCCAAACTGCTTATTAATGGAAGGCGAAGCAAAGGGATGAGCTGGGAGGGAAGAAAGGGGATGGGCAGGGTCTGAGGGCAGGAGGGAGGGTGCTGTCAACAGGGAGGGACAAGGCAGGAGCTATGGGAGCTTCCCACAGGCTCAGTTGTGCCAGTCATCAGCTGTGCCTGGAACTCCAGCTGATCCCCTCTGGTCTCCTGGTGGTCTCACCTTCCAAGGGATCTGGAGGTCTTAAAGAGACACTGGTTCTTCTGAGCCAGCAGATGAAAGTTCTGCAGCTCTTCCCTCAAACATCACCTGAACAAATGTGCTTATGCAGGAGGGGCTGTTGTCTTCACTCAGGGCTTGAAGGGCTGGAAGAGAGAGGAACAGAGCCACGGTCAGAACCTGGATGTGCAGGAATCCAAGGAGACCTTCCTGCCAGAGCCATCCCACCCAGCTCTTGCCATGGCCGCAAGAGAGGAGAGGCCAAGGGGATCAGCTGCAAAGTGCTGGCCATGAATCCCCCTGCCCGCATCCCTGAAATCTCTGTGTGCTCTGCCCACGCCACCCCTGGTCCACACAAGGAGCAAAGCCCACCACAGCCGGGGCAGGAATTGCAGCTCCTGCCCAGGCATTGCAGCTCCCCCAGCCAGCCCCTGCTGACAGCCCACTGCCCTCATCACCCTCACGGAGGGCCTGGAGCTCTTCCTTGTGCCCCATCAGGAGCACCCAGGCAATCCCTGGGAACACAGGCTAACCAAACTAAGGCTGCCCTGGCTGTTATCCAGTTTGCTTTATGGCTTAATGAGGTGAGGAATTCATGGATTTTTAACTTCCTCTGGAAGGCAGGCACATGGATTCAGAGCTATCACACACTAAGTGTATGGTTTTGGGGGTTACTTTAATAATGGTTCTTACTGTGAGGAAATGACACGGGGGCAAATTTTTTCCCAGCCCTTCCCCCAGCTCTTTGGGTCTGCCCCACCAGTTTTCAAAGGGTTCAGATCCACTCTAAATGCTAATGATATCATACAGTGGCTGGTGTTGCTGATAGGCCTGTTACATTTAGCATTCAGAGATAAGGGAAGATTAACCTGGATAACCACACTGACACCTACCCCAGAGACCAGGGATGCTGCTGCCCCAGAGCCTGACCCTGCCCCACAGCCCACCTCAGAAATGAACCACCCAGGCTGGATGAGGGTTCTAATGAAAGAGATGGGCCAGGTGCTGAAGGAGTACATTTCCACAGCTGGTGAAAAGCCATCCCCCTGCCTCAAAGAGGGAGAGTCTGATGGTGCAGCAGTGGAACCCACAGATGTTACAACTGTCCAGGTTCCAGCTGAACTGCAAAGGCAGTCACAGCCAGCAGCACTCGCCCCTGTGGAAACAAGGAGATCTAAGATGAAATCAGAGCACCCAGATGAGGATATGAAAGGAGAGCCTTCCCAACGCCCAGGAGAGGCAACAGTTGAGGTCATCACCAAGTCCCTGACGTACGAAAGTCTCCGTAATCTGCACAAAGACATTGTATGACAGGGACGTGAGGCTTATACAACCTGGCTACTTTGGGTCTGGGACCTTATGGGTACAGGTGTCCACCTGGATGGTGGTGAGGCAAGGAATTTGGGACACTTGACTCAGGACTCAGGTATGAATCTGATTTTTGTAAGGGAGCCAAGGTCCCTTTCCCTCTGGGAGTGGCTTTTAATGAATGTCAGAGAGAGGTTTGTCCACAGGGAGAGAATGCAGGACCAGCACCATAGAATGAGCTGGAAGATTCTTGAGGAAGGGATCCAAGAGCTGAGAGAAGTGGCAGTATTGGAAGTACTCTTTGGGAGGGATGGACAGCATGATAATGACCCCAACAAGGTCAGGTGCACAGGGCAAATGTTGTGGAGTCTGGCAAATCTGGGGCCAGCTCAATACACCACCTTCATTGCAATGATTATTTCCAATAACAAACGAGAGTCAGTGGGTTCTGTTGGCAACAAGCTTAGAAATTATGAGAGTGTGATCAATGGCCCAGTGCAGGCTCATGTCTCTGCCGTGGTCCAGGAACTCAGACAGGAGATGAGGGAGATGAGGGAGGAGATGAGGAGGAACAGTTCCCACATTGTACCAGTGTGAGTCACAGGCCCCAGAGTCAGAGCCCAACGTTCCCCAGCTAGAGAGAGAGGGTACAGCCCATGGGCTGACCTGTGGTTCTTTCTGCGTGACCATGGGGCAGACATGGGAAGGTGGGATGAGAAACCCACTTCTGTCCTGGCAGCACGGGTGCATCAGCTCAAGAAGGGAAACACTAATCGAGGGAACTGAGTAAAGTGAAGGTAGCCTCAACCTCCCATGACTGAGCTGCTGGGTATGATCCGTCAGATCCCCTGGAAGGAACCTCTACCATGTATGCCCAGGAAAGAAATAATAACCAGGGCTAGGCGGGGTCCTGCCTCTAACCAGGAAGAGATACAGGAAAACCAGATTTTCTGGATGGTGTGGATCCGATGGCCTGGGGCATCAGAGCCACAAAAATACGATGCCTTAGTTGATACTGGTGTGCAGTGTACCCTGATACCATCGGGACATGTGAGGGCAGAACCTGTTTCCATTGCTGGAGTGACGGGGGGATCACAGCAATTGACCCTGTTGGGAGCCCAGGTGAGCCTGACTGGGAAAGAGTGGCAGAAACATCCTATTGTGACTGGCCCAGAGGCCCCGTGTATTCTGGGCATAGATTTCCTCCAGAATGGCTGTTACAAAGACCCAAAGGGACTATGTTGGGTGTTTGACATAGCTGCTGTAGAGGCTGAGAACATCAAGCATTTAAACACTTTGCCTGGACTATCAGAAAACCCATCTGCGGTAGGACTCCTGAAAGTGGAAGAGTAACGAGTGCTGATTGCCACGTCGACAGTGCACCGCCGGCAATATTGAACAAATTGAGATGCTGTGATCCCCATCCACAAAATGATCCGTGAGCTGGAGAGCCAAGGGGTGGTCAGCAAAACCCACTCACCCTTCAACAGCCCCATCTGGCCTGTGCACAAGTCTGACAGAGAATGGAGATTGACTGTGGACTATCATGGCTTGAATGAAGTGACTCCACCGCTGGGCGCTGCTGTGCCGGACATGCTGGAACTCCAGTACGAGCTGGAGTCCAAGGCAGCAAAGTGGTACCCACTGTTGACATTGCTAACGTGTTTGTCTCCATTCCTCTGGCAGCAGAATGCAGGCTCAGTTTGCTTTCACCTGGAGGGCCGTGCAGTACACCTGGAACCGACTGCCCCAGGGGTGGAAGCACAGCCCCACCATCTGACATGGACTGATCCAGACTGCACTGGAAAAGGGTGAGGCTCCAGAGCACTTGCAGTACATTGATGACATCATTGTGTGGGGGCACACCTTAATGGAAGTGTTCGAGAAAGGAGAGAGGATCATCAGGATTCTGCTATCAAGAAGAGTAAAGTCAAGGGACCTGCCCTGGAGATCCTGGGAGTGAAGTGGCAAGACGGACGGCGTCAGATTCCCACTGAGGTCATCAACAAAATCACCGCGATGTCTCCACCAACTAGCAAGAAGGAAACACAAACTTTCCTGGGTCCCATAGGTTTTTGGAGGATGCACTTTCCCAAATATGGTCAGATCGTGAGGCCTCTTTACCTGATCACCGGCAAGAAGAATGATTTCCACTGGGGCCCTGAGCAGCAACAAGCCTTTGCCCAGATGAAGCAGGAGATTGCTCATGTGGTTGCCCTTGGCCCAGTCAGGACAGGACCAGAGGTGAAGAACATGCTCTACTCTGCAGCCAGGAACCATGGCTTGTCCTGGAGCCTTTGGCAGAAGGTGCCTGGGGAGACTCGGGGCCAACCACTGGGATTTTGGAGTCGAAGCTACAGAGGGTCTGAAGCCAACTACACTCCCACAGAGAAGGAAATCTTGGCTGCCTATGAAGGAGTCCAGGCCGCCTCAGAGGTGATTGGCACAGAAGCGCAACTCCTCCTGGCACCCCGACTACCAGTACTGGGGTGGATATTGAAAGCAAAAGTTCCCTCTACTGTGGTAGGCCAGGGACAGGCGCTCGGAAGATTTCGGGCTGTAACGGAAAGTTACAAGAATCCTTCTACCCCCCTCCCCATAGATAAAGATCACCCTTGGAATGTAGCCAGACGTGTAGCCCCCCTAACTTATGCATGCCAGTAACTTTCTACTCCATACTAACCCTAGAAAGTATAGCTAAACCCCTGTCTGACGTAGAGAGACTCCTTAGTCCATAAATACCCTTAAGACCCCTCAATAAACGCCTTTAACCGTCCACCACATTGGTGTCAGCGTCCGTTATTGGCCACAAGAGATCCCACAAAGGAGATCGAAGTGCTGGACCCCTGAAACCAGGTCGCCGTGGCCTTCACAAGAAGGCAACATAGTGGTGCCGAAACCCGGGATCGGGACAAAGGGACGAGTCCGGGCGACGGGAGTACTCCTAGCCAGGGGACAGCACTCAACGCCGGAACGGCCATAGCGAAGAAAGGGGAAGCCCCAGAGACCCGCGATTCGTATGGAAGCGATAGCGAAGGTCGTAAGTTTGATACATATGCAATGGGGAATCAAATGTGAACTCAGGAATTTTAATCTCGCTTTGACGAGACTCCTAGAGATTGGGGTCATTTCTCGACCCATAGATATATTACACCCTGGAGTGTGGCAGAAATGTACTGTCGCGCTAGCAGAGGACACAAAAGCCACAGGCAGCAGCAAAAGCCTGAAAGCGTGGGGGAAGGCAGAAGCCGCCCTACGCAAAGCATTAGAAGAACAAGAGACGTGGAACGTTGCGCGCTCCTGTTTGTTAATCTCGCCACAGCAGGGGGAGGGGGCGGGAACGCGAAACCCCCCTGGTGGCGACTCGATTGAGAGCGGGGAGACGCGGGGGCCGGGCGCGACCCATCCCTCCTCCAGCCCAAAGCCCCCGGAGCCCTCGGAGCCCCCGGGGGACCCCCTGACCATTTCGGGGGACCCGCCGGGGCCCAGACCACCTCCGGAGCCCCCCGGGGTGCCTGCGGACCCCTCGCCCAACCCTTCCCCGCCGCTAGCCGACTTAGCGCAAGAAGCGGAGGGACTCGCACGGTCCTTTTGGGAGGGGCTGGCGGCAGAAGCCCGAAATATCGAGAGGGCAAGCGCGCGGGCGAGCGGCGGAGGGGATCCGCCGCCCTACCCGTTTGAATATGGCGCAGATGGCCGGGGAGAGGGGTGGAGCCCGCCGCCTCACGGCGGGAAGAACCCAGAACCGCGGCCAGCCGCGAACACGCATGCGTGGGAAACCAGCGCTGAGCCCATGCCCGGCCGAGAGCCGTGGGTCCCAGCAGACGCGCATGCGTGGGGGTGCAACAGAGGGCAGGCACTCGCTCGGGAGCCGCGCCCACTGATGCCACCATATATGGGAGAGATCCCTCCCTGCGGGAGGCAGGGCGAGCCCAGGGGGCGGCACCGCCAGCAACATCAGCACCGCCCCCGAGGGGAGGAGCGGGGCCGTAGCCGGACAAAACGGCAGCAGAGACCGGAAGTATATTGGCAGTCGACTTCCGACTCTGAAGGGAGCCACAGCTCCCCAGATCGCTCTGCGGAGCCCACCGAGTCCAGCAGCGACTCAGAAGCAGAGAAAACAGAATCAATGCGGTTTCGGACGAAACCAATTAAAACTTTTAACACAACCGGGAACCAGCCCCAATACGAACTCACCGACTGGGGTAAAATCAAAATCGAATGCGCGGAATGGGCATCCGCAGCATCAGTGCATGCCTTCCCGGTGAGAATTACGGGACCCCAGGAGAACCAGCAAAGAACGTATACTCCCGTTAATTCCAAAGACGTTCAAACAATAGTAAAAGCCATTTCAGAAAAAAGAATTAACTCAAGGGTAGTTTCTACTCTCGTGGATGGTCTTTTTAGCAATGATGATTTACTCCCTTTCGATATAGTGCAAATAAGCCGTATGCTTTTTGATGGGGCGGGTTTGATAATATTTAAACAGGAATGGACGGACCAATGTGCAACCATGCTCGCTCAGACGGCAGGAGAAAGGCAGCCACTCCACGGGTCGAGTTTATCTAGGTTGTTGGGGAAGCACGACGAAGTGGCCACACCCCAGCAACAAGCTGCGCAGCTTCAAATCGAGAAAGTCAGGGCGACTTCCCGGGTGGCCAGAGAAGCTATACGCGCCGCATCCAGGGTGGTGGCCAGACCGACACCATAGTCGACCATCAAACAGGGGGAGAGTGAAAGCTTTACACAATTTGTTGACCGCCTTCAGGCTGCCGTGGACTCTTCTAATCTACCCGCTGTCGCAAAAGGCCCGGTAGTAACTGACTGCCTTCGGCAACAATGTAACACCGTAACCAAAGATATATTGCGTTCCCTACCAGCCGGGGCCAGCCTGGCTGACATGATTAAGCATGTTGTGAGAGAAGAGCAGTTGGCCCCACTTCAAGCAACCGTGCACACCCTAACCAGTGTGATGGCCTGCTTCAAATGCGGTCAGTCAGGTCATGTTGCAGCTAACTGTCCCCAGCCGGCACAGCGTCCCCAGGCAACACCCTCGCCCCAACAGCGCCCCAGAGGGACCTGCTGGAGCTGTAGGAAGAGAAGTCACCTCGCTAGAGACTGTAGATCCCGGCCCCGGGGAAACGGGAGGGGGGGGGCGTGCGGGCCATATTCAGCCCCCTCCCGCTATGGATGCGAGACGGCCCATCTATGTCAACCCACAGTGGGGCGGGAGATCCTCATACCCTATGCTCCCACAGGAGACGGTCAGTATTGCACCCTCACCAGCAATACAATGGCAGAGCTATGCAGTACCACCGACTGCACCCTCGCACCCCCCATCATCACAAGCCACGCAAGCGCTACAGGACCAGCAAGGGACGCCCCAAACCGGGACCCCTGGGTGGCCCTGGCCATGAGAATAGAGAAGAAACCCCCGAGGGTGTGGGGGACATGCCGCCTCTATGGCAGCCAGGACCCCCACATTGTAGGACTTCAGTTTTGGGTAGACACGAGATCAGACTGCACGATTCTCCCTCAGCGACATTAGCCCAGACATTGGCAGTTTAAGGAAGTCCCCCCAGTGAACGGGGTGGGGGGACAAACCCGGGCGTAGAAAAGCACCCAGCTGGTGGCTATCACACTTCACACAAACAAGAGACCAGAACAGACATTTTGCAAAACTCTCCGCCACTCCAATTTCACCTCCAAACCAGTGCAAGAATTCGCCTCGAAATGGGGCATCACACTAGTACAGGGTATCCCCTATAACAGTACCGGGCAGGCCATAGTAGAGCGGGCGAATCAGACCCTGAAAACCAAGCTAGAGGTGTTGGCAAAAGCAGAGAGTTTTGCCAATTCTATTCCCCCGGGAGATCAAGCACGCATACTAGCAACCGCTTTGCTAGCACTGAATCAGTTTCCCAGGGGAGATGAAACAAACAGCCCCGTCCAGAAACACTGGGCCACCAGAGCGCTAGAAGAAAGCCCACAAGTTGCAATTAGAAATGAGCTAAGTGAATGGGAACAAGACTAGAGGTTGATGCTCACGGGACGAGGGTACGCAGCTGTCAAAAAGGACGGCGAAATTAGGTGGTGTCCACTTAGGTCAATCAAGCCTGACCTTCACAGTGGGCGGGACAAGACTGATGAGAACTGTGAGTTTCTATTTACAGGACATGCTTATTGGCCGTCCCCGGGATGCGTACGTTCCCCTCCCAGAAGAAAGTGACAGCCCACCGAGCCACCGGACAGCACCTGAGAGACCCACACGGGCGAGACCCAAGCAAACGCGGTGTTTCTGTGTGATTATGCTATTGGGGCTTGTCGCCGGAGGACAAGCCAGCCCAGACTACTACCCTCATCAGCCCTTCAGGTGGGTCATGCAACACGTTGCTGGTGACAAGGTGCTCAGAGTCATCACCACGCCAAACGCCCCGTCCTTCGTGCTTCACATCACCGACCTGTTTCCAGAACAACCAAAGGTAGACCCCCATTCTTCACACACCACGCACATGTACCTATCTTACTGGTGCCCAGCCTCAAACCCAGGAGAAAGTTATTGCAATCGCCCAGGGTGGGGATACTGTGGACACTGGGGCTGCGAAACAATAGTTACAGACGCCAGGCCATCAGGACCTGGGTGGGACCCACAAGAGCCCGACAGATTCCTACAGTTCACCTGGGCACCCGCAGGTTGCAAAACACCCGTCTTCCTTCAGGGAAGTTTCTATCGAAACCAACATAAAGTTCCCAAATTCCGGAAATGCACTCACTATAACATGACAGTTCTGCAGCCGAATCACCCTAGCTGGGCCGTGGGCAAAGCATGGACAGTAGTCCTTCAAGGGTCAGAAAAGTGGGTGAATGTGCGAATTACCAGATTCCCACCGTCAGCACCCAGAGCAGTCGGGCCCAACAAAGTGATCAAAAGCACACAGAAAGGGAAAAATATGACCTACCCCAAACCCTTACCCACAAGGGTCACCGACGTCCTGACTGGCGATGAAGAAGCCTTCCAGATAGGCCAATCAGCCGGGTCAGGCTCGAACCCAATCCTTCGCATGTTAGAAGCTACCTTTTTATCCCTGAACGAATCTAACCCTAACCTAACCGATTCCTGCTGGCTTTGCTACGATGTTAAACCCCCCTTTTACGAAAGAGTCGCTTTAGATACCCCCTTCAGCTATTCCACAGCTGATGCCCCTCGCCAGTGCAGATGGGACACACCCCGCAAAGGAATTACCCTGAGTCAAGTCACAGGTCAAGGCAGATGCTTCGGCAATGCAACCCTAGCTAAGCGGAAAGGCGACATCTGCACCGAAGTAGTTGAGCCCGACAGGAAAAATAATAAGTGGGTAGTCCCATCCGCATCTAGGATGTGGGTTTGCCAGAGATCTGGAGTAAGTCCCTGCGTGTCTCTTGCCAAATTCGATAACTCTAACGACTTTTGTGTTCAAGTTCTGATCATCCCTAAGATCCTGTACCACTCAGACGAAGAGGTGTATCACCTTTCCGAAAATAACAACCGGCTCCACAAGAGAGAAATATTAACAGGTATAGCTATCGCAATGCTGCTTGGCCTAGGAGCGGCTGGAACGGCAACAGGTGTCTCAGCCCTAGCAACTCAACACCAAAGACTGTCCCAGCTGCAGATGACCATCGATGAAGACCTGCAGAGGATCGAGAAATCCATTTCCTTCCTAGAAAAGTCAGTCTCTTCACTCTCAGAAATGGTCCTGCAGAACAGGCGAAGACTGGATCTCCTGTTCATGCAGCAAGGAAGCCTGTGTGCTGCCTTGAAAGAGGAATGCTGTTTCTATGCTGACCACACAGGAGTCGTTAGAGACTCCATGGCAGAACTCCGAAACAGACTGGCTCAGAGACAGAAAGACAGGGAAGCCCAACAGAACTGGTTCGAATCCTGGTTCAACCAATCACCATGGCTAACTACCCTGATTTCTACCCTAATAGGTCCATTGGCAATGCTGCTTTTAGCTGTTACCTTCGGGCCATGTCTGCTGAACAAGCTAGTCTCATTCGTTCAGGCCTGCATAGAACGGGCTAACATCCTGTTCCTGGGGCAGCCACAATTCCTGTGAATTCAACAGGAGACACTGCCAGTCACGAGAGACTTGCCTGGCAGAAACTCACTCAGGTTTCCCAAGACCCTTTTCCCTAGTCAGATCTCAACTTCCTACCTCATTTCAGTGCCTATGTATAAGACTACCTCGTTCATTTGTGAAAGAGGGGGGGGAAGTGTGGTAGGCCAGGGACAGGCGCTCGGAAGATTTCGGGCTGTAACGGAAAGTTACAAGAATCCTTCTACCCCCCTCCCCATAGATAAAGATCACCCTTGGAATGTAGCCAGACGTGTAGCCCCCCTAACCTATGCATGCCAGTAACTTTCCACTCCATACTAACCCTAGAAAGTATAGCCAAACCCCTGTCTGACGTAGAGAGACCCCTTAGTCCATAAATACCCTTAAGACCCCTCAATAAACGCCTTTAACCGTCCACCACATTGGTGTCAGCGTCCGTTATTGGCCACAAGAGATCCCACAAAGGAGATCGAAGTGCTGGACCCCTGAAACCAGGTCGCCGTGGCCTTCACAAGAAGGCAACACTCTACGCACCATGCCACCAGTGCTACATGGAGCAAATGGATTGCTGTTATCACACAGCGCGCCCGTATTGGAAACCTGAATTGCCCTGGGATTCTGGAAATAATTACAAACTGGCCAGAAGGTGAAAACTTTGGTCTCGCTGATGAAGTGACAAGAAGTGACACGGGCTGAAGAAGCTCCACCATACAACCAACTGCCAGCAGAAGATACACGCTACGCTCTTTTTACTGATGGTTCTTGCCACATTGTGGGAATGAATCGGAAGTGGAAAGCAGCCATATGGAGCCCCACAGGACAGGTCACAGAG
Organism: Agelaius phoeniceus; assembly: GCF_051311805.1. Lineage (NCBI taxonomy): Eukaryota > Metazoa > Chordata > Aves > Passeriformes > Icteridae > Agelaius > Agelaius phoeniceus. The sequence continues at coordinate 1,231,118 of NW_027509877.1, forward strand.
GCCATGAAAGAGAAGGTGGATCAAGTCAATTTGCAGAACTCAAAGCTGTTCAACTGGCCCTGGACATTGCTGAGAGAGAGAATTGGCCAAAGCTCTACCTCTACACTGATTCATGGATGGTAGCCAATGGTCTGTGGGGATGGCTGGAGAGGTGGAAAGAGGTTAACTGGCAGCATAGAGGAAAACCGATTTGGGCTGTTGATGAATGGAAAGACATTCTCATTTGGGTGGAGAAGCTGCCTGTGAATGTCCGCCATGTAGATGCCCATGTTCCCAAGAGCAGAGCCAATGAGGAGCACCAAAACAATGAGCAGGTAGACCAGGCTGCAAAGATAGAGGTGTCCAAGATAGACCTAGATTGGGAGTACAAGGGAGAGTTATTCCCAGCTCGATGGGCCCATGATGCCTCAGGTCATCAGGGCAGAGATGCCACCTATAAGTGGGCACGAGACCGAGGGGTGGATCTAACCATGGACAGAATTTCTCAGGTTATCCATGACTGTGAGACGTGTGCTGCCATCAAGCAGGCCAAGCGAGTGAAGCCCCTGTGGTATGGTGGGCAGTGGTCCAAGTACAAGTATGGGGAGGCCTGGCAGATTGACTCCATCACACTGCCCCAGACACGCCAGGGCAAGCGCTGCGTGCTGACCATGGTGGAAGCCACCACTGGATGGTTGGAAACCTACCCTGTGTCTCACGCCACTGCCCAGAACACCATCCTGGGCCTGGAAAAGCAAATCCTGTGGAGACATGGCACCCCTGAGAGGATTGAGTCAGACAATGGGACTCATTTCAAGAACAGCCTTATCAACACCTGGGCTAGGGAACATGGCATTGAGTGGGTGTACCATATCCCCTACCATGCACCAGCTGCAGAGAAAGTAGAGAGGTACAATGGACTACTAAAAAGCCAGTAGAAAGCCTTGAGTGGGAGAATCTTTCAAAAATTGGGAGCAGCATTTAGCAAAGGCCACCTGGGTAGTTAACATCCAAGGTTCCACCAACCGAGCAGGTCCTGCCCAGTCTGAGTCCCTGAATATAATAGATGGAGGTAAAATCCCAGTGGTACGTGTTAGAGGTTTGTTAGGGAAGACTGTGTGGATCAATTCTGCCTCGAGTACAGACAAACCCATTTGTGGGGTTGTCTTTGCTCAGGGACCAGGTTGCACATGGTGGATAATGCAAAGAGATGGAACAACACGTGTACCTCAGGGAGATCTGATTGTGGGGTGAGAATGATATGCAATATCACTGTTTGTTGGATGTTACTGCCATTGTCTGTACATTACACCATACAGACATGAGACAGAAGGAAATGTGTAAGTGTTGAAGGTCTGGGCAAGTCGAAGATGGAGAAGGAAACGTGCAAGTGTTGAAGGTCTGAGCAAGTGATAGATGGAGCTTTGAGTGAGTAAAGTGAAAGGGGGGAATCCTGCAGCTCTGTAGTATAGGGCGTGGATTCAGTGGTCCAGCATGGGGATGTGATGAGGGCATGATGGGTATTGCTTGTAATTTTTGGGGGAACAGATGGAAATTTTGCATGAATAAATGCATGATGTGTGGTAGTATGTTGATGATATGGGGAAAAGGGGTGGAATGTCCTAGGGTGACGTTATGATGCTTGTATCCCCCTTCATGTGTTCTGTTTATGCTGGATATTATGTTCTATGCCTCTAAGACTGGCTCTGAAGAGTGAAAGTTTTGTTGGGGTTTTCTTATCAGCCTGGCGGGACACAGAGACGCGCAGTACATAGTGCTGCTTTTGCTTTTTGCCTTCGCTTTTTGCGTTGCTCTCTCACTCTTGCTTCTGCTTCACTTCTGCTTGCTCTTGCTTCCGCTCATTAGCTAGTTTAGCTAAACAGTCCAAATTTCGTCCTGGACTGTTTCTCCTTTCCTTTTTGAACCATCTCGAACCTGCTCCGGACTGGGACCTGGGAACACCGAGCGTTTGCACCTTGTGGCCTGCAGCAGCTGCCCCAGCGCCGGAGGGACTGAGAAGAGAGCGACCACCCCCAAGAGAGAGTTTCTGAATTTGTCATCTTTTTCAGAGTGGTGTCATCCGGTATTGTTCATTTTGTGTGCTGGGGGGTGCTGTGTCTGTTAAATAAACAGGATCTTTCCACTCCTCTCCGAGGAATCCTTCCCAAACTGGTTGCGGGGAGGGGCTGTGTGGGTTTGCTTTCTAGAGGGACCCCCCTTTGGAGATTCTTTCCCAAATTTGCCTTAAACTAGGACACCCCAATATGGGATGGAAAACAGGATTGATTCAGACCGGGGAACTCATTTCACATCAAAGATACTGCAGAAAGTTGTTCAGGCCCTGGCAGTAAAATTGGAATTACACACTCCATGGCAACCATAGAGTTCCAGTCAGGTTGAGAGAATGAATCAAACTCCTAAAAGAGCTCTAGTTAAGCTAATGACTGAAACCCAAATGTCATGGATAAAATGTCTCCCTTTGGCTTTATTAAGAATTAGAACCCAACCCCAGTCAGATCTGGGGGTCTCACCCTATGAAATGATGTTTGGGTTTCCCATCCTGACCTCACCCCAGAAGGCTGCCACCTATGAGGAGGGGGAAGCCAATGCCAAGAAATAAGTGATGTCTATAGCACAAACCTTAGAAGGGCTAAGACATAAAGGGGCAATTCCTCAAACTACCACCCTGGATTTCAGAATCCATAATATTAATCCCGGGGATTGGGTGATGATTAAGTCATGGAGAGATCAGCCTCTAACTCCCCAGTGGGAAGGTCCCTTTCAGGCACTGCTCACCACCGAATCGGCCGTGCGAGCTGCAGAGCGGGGATGGACTCATGGCAACAGAGTCAAAGGCCCAGGAGAAGAACCCAAAGAGTGGACGGTAACATCCAGGCTGGGTGAAACAAGATTGACTCTCAAGCAGAGACTGAAAGACAACCAGGAAAACACCAAGATGCCCAAAATGTAGAGTCAAGCTTCCACCAGCCAGCTCAAGAATTGTCTTCTTGTTTTAATGGGTGAGAATTACCAGCAGCTGTTGAGGGGAAGTACACAAGGGATTGTAAAAGGTAATGGGACAGCTTCTTTAAGAAAGTAAGAAAAAGGAAGGAGGGCAAGGCCGGGTTGGCCCCTTTGTTGGCTACCAAGAAGGCTCCATAGCCCTGCTGTGGGTAGCAACCCCATGGGCATGGTAAGGTAGGGACAAAAGGCCATTCCAGACCTCTATCATTCCTCAGTTGTCTTTTAATTCAACAGGGACTGGAGGGCAGGACCGAGTTGGCCTCTGTGCTCACCCCTAAGATGCACCAACTATGGGCAGCAGCCACACAGGCATGGTAGATGGGAGTCAAAGCCACACTGGACCTCTGGGATGCCCTTTTGTCCATTCCAAATAAGTGTGTCTAAGGAAAACCTGAGATTTTTTTTTTCCTGTTCCCACTGTCCTTGCCCACATCAACAGATGCTGGTATGACTCATTCAAGAGAGAGAGAAAAATTTTGACTCAATTGTTTGAACAAAATGACTTCTAGAAAAAGAAAGGGGAGTTTGTTATAGAAGAGTAATCCTATGGTTGACTCTCACAACTAATGGGTGAATATTAAATATATGTTAAGAGAAGTTTTGTAGATGTACAGTTATCGTTCCCCTCCCCCTTGCATTGCTATCACAGGATGGCCTCAGTAGCTGGGGCATTTGGGTTAGGGTTGGCTTGTTCCTATGGCAGCACCTGACCTCCAATCAAGGTGTGAGACAGTGATCTCCACCACTGGACAGAGAAGAAGGAGTCGATTGACAAGACTTTGGGAGGGGCTAGAGTTGTAAAAGACAGAACATCCATTTTGTAGATGAGCACATGGTGACTGAATCCTTTGCTCCCAGTGCTGTATTCTTTTCTTTATTCAGTCTTCTGTTGACTTTTGATAAAGTCTTAATAAACCATTTAAATTTTTGAAAGTAAAAATAATTTCTCACATGGGGTTGGGGAATGTGGGGCAAGGTTGTCCTCACTGGGTCAGCCCTCAAGGTACAACTTCACTGACCTGGCCAGACCTCCTTAGGAGAAACCCTGGATAAATACCAATAACAGAATGCTGCAATCACCTCTTCTCTAAAGAGAACAGCATAAAATACACTCTTTAAAATAGGATTACATGTTTCTTAGAAGCTCATTGAAATATTTCTCCATAACTGTAAAAGGAAACCATCCTGCTGAAGTGGACTAGACCACAGGGAAATCAAGGCAGAGCCATGGTTTGTCAAAAGATGCTTCATCCTAATGAGTCCCGTGGTGCATTTGGAGCTAAACCCTGGAACCTCAGGGCCTGAGAGGAGATTGCAAAAACCTTTGCAGGAGTCAAAGTCAGAAGAAAACCCAAAAGTGTCTCAAAGCATGAAGGACCTCATCCTGCTGAGGTCCACCTCCAACACAGGGTACCTCATGGACCCCATGGAGGAGAGAATTGGAGGCCAGGATGGCACAAAAACCTCTCAGAGACTCCGTGTGGAAAGGAAAATCCAAACTACCTTAAAAAACTTGAGTATCCCAAAGCATTAATGAGCCCCACTAAGTGTCAATGCAAAGCCCTCAAGGGACTCATTAAAGTAGATAACTGGGGCCATGGTGCACAAACTCCTCACAGAGTCTGTATCAAAAGGGAAACACCAAGTACCTTAAAAGAACTGAAGTACTTGAAAGCATTAATGAGCCCCACTGAATGTTGTTACTAACAAAGCCTGTCCAGGGATTAATTAAAGCAGATAATTGGAGGCCATGATTGCACAAACCTCTCAGAGACTCCAAGGCAAAAGCCAAAGCCAAAGTCCTTTGAAAAACCTGCAGTCCCTGCAGAGAGCAGTCAGGAGCCCCCAGGGCCATTGCTGAGCAAGGCTCCCCAGGGACTCCTTGAGGCCCCAGGGCCATTGCTGAGCAAGGCTCCCCAGGGACTCCTTGAGGCCACTGGGATGTGGGCTAGGGGGGGATGCTGAGGGCAGGACAAGGGGCTGACAGTGCCAAGCCTGGCTGGGGCTGGGCCAGGAGGCCCCAGGGCCTCAGGACAAGGTGTCTCCTCCCAGCCCTTGCTGGCACAGACCCTGCTGAGCCCCAGGGCACCAAGACTTGGCTTCTCCTTGTCCCCACCTGTCATCACTGCCTGCAGTTCTCTGCTCAGCCTGGGGCCTGGGGACACTTGCTCAGTCATGTCCCTCTCTGGGACCCATTAAAACTCCAAGAAAGTTTGGAGTTGGATTCTGCCTTGGAGTTCTGGAGAGGTTTCTTCATCTCCCTCTCAGGGACTGATGTTCAGGGCCTGAGCACAAAGCCCCAGAGGCTGATTAAAGTCCTTGTGCTGTGTCTGTGCTGCTGAGCTGGGCTGGGCTCCTGGCACAGAGGCAGCTCCTGGTGACCAAGAAGAGCTTCAAAAGCACATTTCTCTTGATGAGCAGCTCTTGTGCCAGCCCAGCAGGGCTGGGGCACTGCCTGCAGCCAGCCCGGGCACAGCACAGAGGCACAGAGAGCTTCAATCAATCAGGGCTGGGAAGGGGCTGAGAAGTGCCTGGGGCACAATCACTGCCAGCCCTTGGCACAGGAACCTCTGGCTGCAGGACAATGCAGCTGCAGCTCCTGGAGCCATCTCCTGCAGCTGGAACATGCCAATGCCTGCAGAGCCTGTGAGTACATTCTCTGCTTGTCTCTTGTGCAGAGCAGCCAGGGGTGCCCAGGGCTGTCCTGCAGAGCAGGGTCCTGCAGCCCAGGGCGCTGTGCTGGGGCAGGGACTCTGCTGCCTGCCAGGGACAGCTCTCAGCCAGCCCTGGCAGCTGCTCCCAGCACTGGGGGGCAAGATCTGGGTGGCAGGAGACAGCTGGTGAGGCTTGGAAGTGTTCTCCTTGTGTGGGGAGGATGCTGCATTGTTCAGGACTGATCCCAGCATGGCATTAAACTGCAGAACATTTCCAAGTAAGTTATACAGGGACCACAGCAATGCAGGGACTGGATGAAGGGGGAAATCATGGTTTTTAAATCTATTTTTCTTGGTTGTCTTGATAGGAAATTGCACATAGATATTTATCTCTCAGTTCAGGTTTAAAAAAAACCAATCCTCTCAGATGTTTATAAACCAGGCAGTTACAGAAATCAGCACAGAGCCTCTTAGAGGCAGCATCAGTGCTGCTTTTCCAGCCTCCTCAGGGTTGCTCTGGTTAGCGTTCAAAAACACATAATCACATAGGCGATTATATGTGGTGCTTTTTATTCAAGAGCTCTGGGAATCAGGGTAGTTTCCACCCAAATCTGATTCCGACCATACATTCGAGGTGAAGGTGTTTTATACACTATCATTACTTAACTTTCATGTTAATTATTAAACTTATATTCATCTATTGTATACACAGATTTCAGCTAAACATAGCTCCCTTTAAATTTCCAACATAGTTTCCCATAATTCTTCCTTTGGTTATATAATAATTATATTTAATTACTAAACAATCATCACATCTAACAATTATATCTTTTATCATACTGCTTACGCAGGTGCAGTGATCTGAGAAAACACAAAGCCTAATATTTTCAAAGACTATTTTTAACATTTTCCAGGGCTCCACTATCACTCTGAAGTTGCCATCAGAGCCTGCAGAGCCAGAGCTGCCCCTGGGCAGTGCCTGAGCTGGGAGGGCTCTGCAGGGCAGAGCTGAGCCCCCAGGGCTGGGCTGGGCTCTGGCAGCACTGGCAGGGCCCAGCCCTGGGCACAGGGAAGCAGCTGCTGGCAGGGACAGCTCCAGGCAGCAGAGCCCTGGGCAGGCAGTGGGGGGAAAGTGCCCCCAGGCTGTGCTGGGAAATTTCAAGTCCTCTCCACCCCCAACTATTCCATGATTACTTTTCTTACAGATCCCCAAGCCAAGACACCACAGCAAATGTCCAACAGCAGCTCCATCAGGCACTTCCTGCTGCTGGCATTGGCAGACACGCGGCAGCTGCAGCTCCTGCACTTCTGCCTCTTGCTGGGCATCTCCCTGGCTGCCCTCCTGGGCAACGGCCTCATCATCAGCGCCGTAGCCTGTGGCCACCACCTGCACACGCCCATGTTCTTCTTCCTGCTCAACCTGGCCCTCGCTGACCTGGGCTCCATCTGCACCACTGTCCCCAAAGCCATGCACAATTCCCTCTGGGACACCAGCAACATCTCCTACACTGGATGTGCTGCACAGCTCTTTTTTTTTGCCTTTTTCATCTCAGCAGAATATGCCCTCCTGACCATCATGTGCTACGACCGCTACGTGTCCATCTGCAAACCCCTGCACTACGGGACCCTCCTGGGCAGCAGAGCTTGTGCCCACATGGCAGCAGCTGCCTGGGCCAGGGCCTTTCTCCATGCTCTCATGCACACAGCCAATACATTTTCCCTGCCCCTGTGCCATGGCAATGCCCTGGGCCAGTTCTTCTGTGAAATCCCACAGATCCTCAAGCTCTCCTGCTCCGACTCAAACCTCAGGAAATTTGGACTTCTTGTGTTTTCCATCTGCTTAGCACTTGGCTGTTTTGTGTTCATTGTTTTCTCCTATGTGCAGATCTTCAGGGCTATGCTGAGGATCCCCTCTGAGCAGGGACGGCACAAAGCCTTTTCCACCTGCCTCCCTCACCTGGCTGTGGTCTCCCTGTTCCTCAGCACTGCCACATTTTCCGACTTGAAGCCCCCCTCCATCTCATCCCCATCCCTGGATCTGGCCCTGTCAGTTCTGTACTCGGTGGTGCCTCCAGCCCTGAACCCCCTCATCTACAGCCTGAGGAACCAGGAGCTCAAGGCTGCAGTGCAGAGACTGATGACTGGATGCTTTCAGAAACATTAAACTGTTGGCCATTTTCTACAAATCACTTGTAATAAAAATCATCTTTGATATTTCTTGTTGTTCTCATTTCGGGGATTCTGCTTCTTTGTTTTACTTTTTCCGTATTATCTACAAATAAATTTCATTGTTTGTGCCATTTCTCATTTTGTTTCTCTCCACCTTCCCTGTACCCACAGACTGTGAATATGAGGGGCTGCGCTCTCGGTGGCTTTAAAGGAACTAAAGGATCTCCCAGCAGAGTTTTCTGCGGAGATGCCCTTGTGTTCCCTTCTCTGGAGCTGCAGCAACAATGTCTGTGTGCAGAGCTGGGGCAGATCAGTGCTGGCCCAGCAGCTGTGCCCAGCAGCAGCAGCAGCAGCACTTGGTGTTGCCAGTGCTGCTGCCGTGGCCCTGCCCCACTGCCCTGGTGGCCCTGGTGTTGCTGCAGGGCCTGAGTGCTCTCGGGGCCGGGCACAGCCCTGGGGGTGGCAGTGCCGGGGCTGCAGCAGGGACAGGCCATGGGCACTGCTGGGGCAGCGCTGACGCCTCAGGCCAGGCCCTGGGGGCTCCAGGCTCCTTGCCCAGGCTCTCTCAAGAACACGGCCAGGCCAATGCTCAGCACAGAAACCCCCGTGAGCAGCCCCAGGCTGGCCGTGGGCAGGCTGGGGGCAAACAGCATGGCTGGGGCTCTGCAAGGGCCCTGGGGCAGACGGGAAGGAGCAGCAGAGCAGGGGCTGATCCATGCCCAGTGCGCTGCACAGCCCAGGGCAGCGTCCCAGAGCGTCCTCATGCAGCTGCCAACAACATCCCCCCTCTGCAGCCCTGGCCTCTCCCCCAGCTCACACAGGTGCCCCATCCTTGCAGGCACAGGCACGGCAGCACTGCCTCAGCAGCCCCTGTTTGCATTGCCCACAGCAGGGGCAGCACCCCCATGCTGTTGCTGTGGGGACATGCACCTGAGGGAGCACAAATGCCATCAGCCCCTGGGGCCAGCAAGGCCTGCGGGACACCAGGGAAACCACTCAGCTTTGTCCTGGCCTCTGCAGTCAGCCAGAAAGTTTGTTCCCATCAGCTGGGAGTTTCCTGTGCCACTGCAGACACTGTTGCTCAGAGCCAGGGCTGCCTGGCAGCCACCCCCAAACTGCACTGAGCATTTCCTCTGCTTCACCTTTGCTTTCTTTACTCTTCTCTGGTTCAGATTTCTTCCTCTTGCCCATCCCTGTTCCCTCCCCTGCAAACAGCCCATGTCTTCCCTGCTCCTGCTGGCCACACCATTCTTGATCCAGTCCAGGAGCCATTGGCCTTCTTGCCCACCTGGGCACACTGCTGCCTCATGTCCAGCCTGCTGTCCATCAGTCTCTGCAGGTCCCTTTCTGCCTGGCTGCTCTCCAGCCACTCTGTCCCCAGCCTGTAGCACTGCAGGGGCTGTTGTGGCCAAAGTGCAGGACCCGGCACTTGGACTTGTTAAACCTCATCTTGTTGGATTTGGGCCCTGGATCCAGCCTGTCCAGGGCCCTGTGCAGAGCCCTCCTACCCTCCAGCAGATCCACACTCACAGCCAGCTTGGTGTCATCTGCAAATTTGCTGATGCTGAACTCAATCCCCTCATCCAGATCATCAATGCAGTTATTGAAATCCACGCTGGCTGGCTCTGATCCCTGGGCCATCCTGTGGGTGCCCTGTGATGGCACTCAAGGTGATCTGTTCCATAACCTTGCCGGGCACCCAGGTCAGGCTGACAGGCCTGGAGTTCCCCAGCTCCTCCTTCCAGCCCTTCCTGGGGATGGTCTCACACTGGCACCTCCAGTGCTCTGGGCCCTCCCTGCTGAGCCAGGACTGATGGTAAATGATGGAGAGCAGCTTGGGGAGCTCATCCACAGCTCCCTCATCCCCCTGGGATGGATCCCATCTGATCCCATACACCTGTGAGCATCTGAGTGGCTCAGCAGGTCAGCAGCTGCTTCCTCCTGGAGTCCAGGGGGCTGTTCTGCTCCCTGTGCCCATCTACCAGCTCAGGAGAACATTTGTCCTGAGGAAAACCTGTCCTAATACTGAAAAAATATACTTGAGACAAACAAGGTGTTAAGTAGCTCAGCCTTTTCCTCATCTTTAGTTATTCTATTCTCTACTGCATCCAATAAATAGTAGAGGTTCTTCTTCTCCCTTTTGATATATTTTTTTTATAAAAACTTTTTCTTACAGAAGCTGCCAGGTTAAGTTCTAATTGAGCTTTCACATCTCAACTTTTCTTTCTGAATAACCCATCGAAATCCTTAAATGCTTCCAGACTTGCCAGTCCTTTTATCCCCCGAGTTCCCACAAAAGCTCCATGGGCAGCCAGGCCAGTCATTTTCCTCACTAGCTCATCTTTTGCCACACTGGGACAGGCTGCTCCTTCCCCCTTAAATTACCTTCTTGAAATGTGTGTCCTTCCTGGACCCCTTTGTTTTTAAGGAGTGTTTCCCTTAAAATAAATCAGTACCTGATTTGATTCTCCCCAAATCAGCATCCTCAATAGGCCAAAGTCTGCCCTTCCTAATTCCAGTGTAGAAGTTTTGTTGCTGCCCCTCCTTCTTTCACAGAACATGGAAAACTTGATTATTTCATGGTCACTGTGCCCCAGGCAGCCTCTGAGCCCCACATCTGCCCCCAGCCCTTCTCTGTTTGTGAACAGCAGCAGACAGAGCTTTCCTTGGCAGTGGGAGTGTCACCAAAAATTCAGTAAAACAGAAAACTCTTTTTGACCCCAGTGTAGCACTAAGAACCAGCATTCTTTATTCAGCTGGATGCACGGGGGAGAGCTCCTCCCAAAGCCGTGCAGGCTGAGTACAGGAAAGTTTCTGTTTATTTTCTGTATTTTGCACACACATTCATTGATTATCCTGGACTAAACACACATATGATAATCATTTCCCCAAAATCATTAACATATTTCCCCTCCCCTTTACCCATGTGTTCTTCTGTCCTGGGGGTCTCTCTGGTGGTCCCTGGTGGTCGTGGACCCCAATGTTCCAGTGGGCCTGGCTGAGCTGGCAGGACCCTGAGGCTGCTGAACTTCCAGTTCCCCTTCTCACACAATGGGCCTTGTGTGGTTTCCATAGGCCTGGGGATGTGGAGAACAAGCTCCAGGTGTCAGCTCACCTGGTGGAGACAATTGATCATCTGGTAACATGAGGTCACAGAGTGGGCTATGACATCAGAGAGTGGGGTATGTGAGGTCATGGAGAAGCTGTGACATCATAGGCCATATCTGTGACACCACATGTCAGAATTCTGACATCACAGAGCAGACTATGACATCACTGAGTTGGCTGTGACATCAGAGACCAGCTGTGTGACATTACAGAAGGGGCTGTGAGCTCACAGAGCAGGCTGTGACATCCCAGAGGGGCTGTGTGACATCCCAGCAGGGCTGTGTCAGGTCACTGGGTTGGTCACTCGGCCCCAGCTCCCCCTCACAGTTTCTCCCAACAAGTCCAATGCTGTCCATGCCCAGCGGGGTCCCTGTCCCCCGGGATCCCCCCGGCCCACCTGGAGCCACAGCCTCCACCAAAGGATGTTCCACAGGATCCACCCCAGAGCCTGACATGGGGACAAGGGGCCAGGGCTGTGTGACCAGGACATCAAGGACGGGGATTATCCAGGTCACTGTGGGCTGGGTTGGGTTGCCCAGGGCAGGAAAGATGTCTGGCAGCTGGAGCAGGGTCTGGGAAGGGCCTCCAAGGTGGGGCTGGAGCTCTTGGGCTGTGAGCAGAGGCTGAGGGAGCTGGGCTTGTCCAGCCCAGAGCAGGGAAGGCTGAGGGGCTCCTCATCCCAGCCTGGCAGTGCCAGCGAGGAGGGGATGGAGAACACAGAGCCAGGCTCTTCACCGGGGGCCTGGTGGGAGACAAAAGCCAATGGGTGGGAGGGGAAAGAGGGGAGATCAGCCAGGACAGGAGGTGGTGAAATGAGTCAGGCTGGTTTCAGCATTTCCTCAGCACCAAGAGCAGCCTGACCTCCCTTCTCCATTCACCACTGACAGCTTTGCAAATCAGGAATTGTTGGAGCTGTTTTGCACCAACTCCAGGATGAGCATCCTGATACAAGGACTTAATTGTGTTTATATCTGTCACAGAACCATGCTTGTCTAAAATTAATTCTAGTATGGAAATCACTTGTGGATGGTGCACTCATCAGATGCTGCTGGGACATTGCACTTAGCTCACGGAAGAGCGAGATTGTTATTGAATTGTGTCCTGTTCAACTATGGTCTGTTGGCCTAGAGGAGAAACTTTCTGTGCCTCTGAGTCTCACCAGTTCCTGATCCCCAAAGGACACAAACCTGATGAGTTGTGGTTCCCACTCCAGTGGTGGCATTTGCACCTCCCTCCACAGCCAGAGCAGAGCTCCCTTGTCCCAGAGAGTCCCTGGCAATGCAGGGATGAAGGAAACAGGACGGGCTGGGGGGATCAGGGGCAGGGCAGAGCCAGGGAGAAAAAAGACTTTTGCATTTGATGGAGCTGTGCCTTCCCTTGCCTTTGTTGGCTGACAAGAAATGTGTCTCTGTGTCTCGGGCAGCTCCTTCTCCAAGGAAAGCAGGTGGGAGTTAGAGCCAAGGAGCTGAAAGCTGCAGGTGTAGCCTGGGCTGGAGGGAGCTCAGATTTGCACAAGGCTGCTCTGAGTGCCAGGGCTTGGATGGGGGAAATGGTGGGGTGGGGGTAGGGACAGAGTCTGATTGATTGTCAGCCATGAAGGGTCTTGATTTGCATATCTATTTAAAATTCATGAGGAGGTACTTGGATTCAGTGTCAATTGGAGATTGCACATATCAATGAATTAACAGGAAAACAAAACTAAACAGGACCTAAACAATCTTTTCTCACTGTCTTTTTAAATAGAAGATATGCACTTGAATACACTACTGAGATGTACTTAACCACAAGGGATTTGAAAATTAAAATCAAATGATTCCCAGAGGCTTGGCTTGTTCAGGTGTTCTGAATGTTAATGAGCCCTGGGACACTGAATTCCTGCACTGAAGAGCTGAAGGCTGAACAAGCCTCTGGAGCAGGGAAATTCAGCAGCAGCCTCCAAGTTGCTGAGGATGTCAGCAGCCCCCACTGAGGCCATCCCTGCCCGGAGACCGTGGGGGAATGGGCAGACAAGGAGAGCGTCCCTGGGGCTGGGGCAGCACAACTCAGAGGCACCAGCGGCTCCAGCTGGGCAATGGAGTGTGGAATGTGGCTGGGAAAGCCCTGCCTGGGCTGGGCCAAGCAGGACACACAAGCCCTGACTCCCACCCCCCAAACAACTCTCTCAATGAGACATTTAAAAGGAATTACAATTGTTTGTGTACTCTGAGTTGGACGCACTGGAGAAATCCTGACAAAAAATCCTCAAGAGGTCAAAACAACAAAACAGTCTTTGCTGGCAACTTCAGAAAATCAGAGAAACTCTGGCAAATGGTTTAATGCCACATTCATTCAGCAGAAAACACTTCTCAAAGCATTACCTTGGCCCATTCAATTTCATAAACTCTAAGCCTGTTCAATTTTAAGTTACTCAAAATTTGCAAGGAGACAGAAATAGAAGAAGACACAGAGACAGTGAAAGACAGAAAAGATTCAGAGAAGCACACACACAGCTATCAAGCCCTGGAATTCCAGCAGTGTTCACATGGAAATTCCAAGAGGAGGGAGGGTCAAGATGTGTGCTTGCCTTGTGATCAGCCTTCAATACTCCTTGGTCTTCCTGGGCCCTTCCCCCAGGTGGGGCTTGGGCTCATTTGGTCCCTCAGGAGCTGGGCTGGGGGCTGCAGAGGTGGCTGTGGAGCATTGCCTGTGCTGTGCCAGGGACTGGCAGCCACTGCTGGGCTGGGATAGAGGCTCTGGGGGGATTGGGGTTCCAGGGCAGGGCAGGGCTGGGCTTCCAGGGCAGGGCAGGGCTGGACCTGCCCCTTCCTCCCCCACACATAAAATGTTTTGAGCCAACAATCTCCTCCAGTCTCTCACAGTAAGGCAGTGTTGGAGCAGGAATTCAATTCTGGCCATGGGCACTGGGACAAGAAGGACAGCTCTTTCCCATAGGAAGGAAAGCACAGAGCCTCAGTGCTTGGAAGGCAGGTGAGAGCCTAAGTAGGCCATGGCCAGGCAGACTTCTCAAGAATTGCAGATTTTGTCTGGGATCAGTCTTTCAATTAAGGGAATTTTGAAGGTGGAATCCCAGTCTCAGCCATGGGCACCTGGAGAAGCAGGACAATTCTTTCCCATAGGAAGGAAAGCACGGAGCCTTCCCCAGTGTTTTGGGGACAGATGGGAGGTGACCATTGTGAAACCGTTGCCAGCCAGACCTGTCCTGACAATATTCCTATTGGAATAATCCCTGGATATAAGGAAATTTGGAAGTGAAATCCAAAATCTGGCCAGGTTGCCTGGAGGAGAAGGACAGTTCTTTTCCATAGGAAGGAAAGCACGGAGCCCAAGTGCTTCAACAGCAGATGAGAAGAGACCCTCAACATGCCAAGGTCAGCTGGACCAGTCAGGCAGCCCATGGGAGGCCAAAGCAGCCACACCTGTTCTGTGCTCCCTTGGTTTTGTGGGCCCCACAGTGTCACAATGATGCCTTGGATCCGTGAGGCCCCACAGTTCCATAATGGTGCCTTGTATCTATGGGGTCCAGCAGTGTCACAATGGCAAAGTCCAGCAGTATCACAATGGACCCTTGGTTTGATGGGGTTCCACAATGTCACAGTGAACCCTAGGTTCCATAAGGCCCTGCAGTGTCACAATGGTCCCACTTATTCCATGAGGCCTTGCAGTGTCACAATGGACTTTTGGACCCTGGGGGTTTGCAGTGTCACAATGGTCTCCTTTTGCTCCACAGTGTCACAATGGACCATTGATGACCGGAGGCCCCTCTGTGTCACCCTGGAGCTTTGGTTCCATGCAGCCCTGCAGTGTCACAACAAACCATTGGTTTAATGGGGTTCCACAATGTCACCATGGCCCCAAGTTTCCATGCAGCTTTGCAGTGTCACAATGGTCTCCTTTGGCTCTACAGTGTCACAATGGACCCCTGATGACACGAGGTTCCACAATGTCACAATGGACCTCTGGTTCCATGCAGCCCTGCAGTGTCACAAAGGCATTTTGGTTTCATGAGGCCCCACAGTATCACAATGGTCCTCTTGGTTCTGTCGGGACCCCCAGGGTCACAATGGTCTCACTGGTTCCATGAGGCTGTAAATTGCCCTGATGGTGTCTCTATGGTTCCATGAGGCCTTGCGATGTCACAATGGACCTTTGGCACCATTGTGACACCATGGGGTCTCACAGTGTCACAATGGCCCCTTGGTTCCCTGACCCCCAAAGTGTCACAGTGGTCTCTGCAGTTCCATGAGGCCCACAGTGCCACAATGGACCCTTGGTCTCACAGGGCCCCACAGTGTCACAATGCTCCCTTGGTTCCATGCGCCCTGTGCTGCTGCATTTCCCCCTCCCCTTCTCAGGCTGCCCTGCCAGCTGAGAAATGCTCCTTGGGCCTCGGCCTTGGCCAACAGCCCCTGGGCTCAGCTCCTCTGCAGCTCATCACAAACACTGTCTGCTCCAGGCACTGCTGCTGCCCAACCAGCTCCTGCTTTCTGTAGCAGCAGCCCTGGGAACTGGTTTTGTTCCCTCAGTGGCACAACATCCCTGTTCTCATACTGCCAAAGAAAGCTGTTGGTGCCAAGTGCGGCCAGGATGAACCATTGCTGGCACTGAAGCCCCTCTCTTGGGGCCCTGCAAACAGCGCTCCAAAAGGAGCCCTTGGAGCTCTCCTGGGCCAACGACTCCCTGTGAGTGGGGCCTCTCCCAGCCGGGAACTCTCCTGTTTGCTGCACTCGGGGATCCCCAACAATGACGGAGCCTGGGCTGATGCCCCCACTCCTCCAGGCTCAGCCCTTCACCCGCTGGGGAGATGCCAAAGGATCCTGAGGGAGCATTTCCTGCCCTCAGGGGAATTTCTCCCAGGTGCCTTGCACTGACTCTTGGTGTCTGTGTGCACCCAGGAGTGCCTGTGCTGGGGAAATGTGGCAGAAATGCTGCTCTCTGAGGGGTTTGAGTTCCTTGGATAGCTGAGTCAGTCAGGCCTGTACGAAATGTTCAGTCATGAGGTATGAGCTAAGTTAAATGCTCCTGAGAGTTGTTCTTTTGCCAAGTTCTTATTTTAATGTAAGTTATTAGGCTAAGTTAAATACTGTTAAGTGTTATTCCTCTGTTAAATTGCAAAGTCATAGGTTATAAGTTAGGTTAAATACTGTTAGCTGCTCTTTTTGCCTCAATTGTGACATTTAAGCTATCAGTTACGGTAAAGTCCTGTTAAGTTTGAGCTCTGTTAAACCTTTGGGCTGTATTCCTTTTATCCTTGCCTCCACTGTCCTTGTGTCACACACACACAGGGACAGTTCTCAGTTTATTTCCGGTTTGATTGCCTAGATTTTTTTTTGGTTTTGTTGTTGCTTTGTTTCCTTGGTGTGCCTGAAGTGTCCAGTCAGGAGCAGAGTGACTCTTGCCAAGGAACTTTGTGCTGCTGTCCCTTAATATTAAATCTGGTTTTGCTGCTCCCTTGCTGGGGATTTTTTCAGGGCTCTCAAGGCCTCATTGGTAACAGGGTGAAGGAGCCCTGGCCCAGGCTCTGGCCCTGGGGGACACGGGGACGCTGCCGGGGGGTCCCTGTCCCCCTGTGCCACCCCCAAGGGCCCCGGCCCCCCGTCCCCGTGTCAGGCTCTGGGGTCGATCTCGTGGAACATCCTCTGGGGGAGGCTGCGGCGCCGGGGGCGGGGGGACCCAGGGGGACAGGGGACCCCGCTGTGCACGAGCAGGGTTGGACTGCTCTGGGGGGAACCGTGAGGGGGGCCGGAGCAGAGTGACCTCCCCAGTGACCTCACACAGCCCCTGTGATGTCACACAGCCCCTGGGATGTCACACAGCGATCTCTGTGATGTCACACTGTCTCCTGTGATGTCACACAGTCCCCTGTGATATTACCCAGCTGCTCTGTGATGTCAACGAAAACTCCAATGTCAAAGAGTCACACTGTGATGTCACAGTTTGTTCTGTGGTGTCACAGCCTGCTCTATGATATTACACAGCTACCCGGTGATGTCACAACCCTCTCCCTCATGTCACAGAGCCACCCTCCATGATGGCAGAGTCTGCTCTATGGCCTCACACTATGATGTCATAGACAGCTGTGTGATGTCACAACCCCCTCTGTGATGTCACAAAACCCTCTCTGTGATGTCATACTGTCACTCTGTACTGTCACAGCACACACTTTGACCTCACAGCCAGCTCTATGATGTCATACAGCCATGCCATGATCTCACAGCCTGCTCTGTGATGTCACACAGTTCCCTCTATGATGCTGTAGCTGCTCAGTGACCTCACACAACAAACTCTGTGATGTCAGAGCCCAATCTGTGACCTCACACAGCCCACTCTGTGCTGTCACACAGCCCCTTGCTGACATCACAGCTGCTCTGTGCCTCCATGACACAGCCACACAGGAGCTGCTGTGACACAGCCCCCTCTGGGACATGCCACAGCCCCTGACAGTGCTGAGCCCTTGTGAGCTCTGTCCGTGCCCTGCTGGTGTCCCTGAGGGGCCCTGGCAGTGCCCCAGCCCTGCTGGGCTGTGCACAGGAGCTGCTCCTGGCCAGAGCTGTCTCTCTGCAGCTCTGCTGCCCTTGCCAGGAGCTGCCTCTGGGCCAGGAGCCCAGCCCAGCTCAGCAGCACAGACACAGCACAAGGGCTTTAATGACCCTCTGGGGCTTTGGTGCTCTTTGCATCAGACACAGTCCCTTACAGCATGCTCAAAGAACTTCTCAAGAACTCAAAGTGAGGTTTCTCATGCATAAAATTGATCCTTCTGAGGGACAGGACTGAGAAAGTGTCCCCAGGTTCCAGGTAGAGCAGAACTGGTGGCAGTGATGACAGGTGGGGACAAGCAAGGCAAAGGTGTCTCTGGTGCTGAGCAAACCTGCGCCTCTGTCCCTGCAGGCTGTCGGCATCCCCCGGCTGCCCCACCTGGCTGGGCCCTTCCTTTGCTGGCAGCTCTGCCTCCTGCCTGCCTCTGCCTGCCCACACAAAGCCTTGGGCTGCTCCAGGCTCCTGCTGGGGCACGTGCTGTGCCACAGCCCTGCCCGGCCAGGGAAATTCCTTTCTCCTGGTGTCCACTCTGGGCCTTCCCAGCTGCCCTTGGTGATATTATGGCTTTTTCAGGCTCATTCCCACTAGGAAGAAAAGCTCCAGCCCCTCTGAAACCACCCTTCAATCCCTCCCAGGCTATTCCTGTTCTGTCCTCAGTCTCCACACTTCCGACCCCAGAGCCTGCAGACTCTCCCTGCTGGTTTTGTGATGAGGCCTCCAAACCCCATCTTGGGAGATTTCTGGGTCTTCTCCAAGGTCTGTGAAAATGGAAAAACAGTGATCAAAGTTATTTTCTCTGAAATCTTGCAGTGACAGAACAAGGGTCAATATCTCTAAACTGAATGAGGGTGGATTTACATTTGTTAGAAGACGAAATAGTTTACAATTATGAAAGTGACATGAAACTGCAACTGTTTTTCCAGAGAATTGGATGCCCCATCCCAGGAATTATCCAAGATCACGAGTTTTGTGCAACCTGACCCAGTGAAACCCCCTGCCCTCTTCAGTGGCAGAATTCCTGTCGTGTGGGTTCTCTGATGTGCTGGGTGCCCTCACAAGGCTTCTGGCCAGAATGTCTGCTGAGGGCAGCCAGGCTGCTGCAGGGGCAGTGACCTCACAGCCATCACCATGGCAGCCCTGTCCCCTGGGCTTGGCTCTCCCCTTTCCTCTGCCCCTGCCTTGGCTCTGCTGGCATGAAGAGTTTTGTCATTGATATCTTGTCCCCAAGGTGCTGGGGCCAATGGCTTCCCAGTCAGGCTCCTGGAGCAGAAGTGCCTTTTCAGAGGCCAGCCAGGAATGAGCCCTGAGGCAGCAGCTCTGCAGTGGTGGCCACCAGCCCAGGCTGCCAAGGGAGGCTTCTGGTCTCATAAGCACCTTAATCGGGGCAGAGGAATCTCTCTAACAATTTTCTTAACCAGATTGTGACAATATTTTGACAGAGTGAGTTTCGGCACTCTTTTCTGGCTCCAAGGGCCTTTGACAACAGTGTGGTTCCCTCCTCTGAGGAGGTTGTGTTTCTCTCTGAAGAAACTCTTGGAAACTCTGATGCAGCTTCCTCTGAGTGACCTATGGCAGAACTGATGAGGAAAATTGGCTGTTGTGGGTCCAGAGTGTAAAGAAAATATTTTGTTGTCCTTCCTTGAAAAGTTTGTTAAAATCACTGGAGGAAAGGGAGCAAATGTTACCAGTGACACTGACAAGGTTCATTCACTCCAAGGTGAGGAACACAAGGCTGCTAAAAGTCCCACAAGAAGCCCAGCTCAAGTAGCTAAATTCCCAATTAAGTCCCAAATTCACAGGCTTGGGGGCTTTGTCAAATGTGAGAATCATTATTCTCTTCAGCCCTATCACATTTGTTACAGTTACACAGAGCTTTCCCTTCCTTTTCATAATCAGTATTTGGCCAAATTTCTACTTTTCTTTTATTGGAACCTGCCAGCAGCTGAGCTGAGCTGTGCAGGGACAGATTAAACCAGGAACTGCCACAGAATTGCTTCTATTGTCAGTTTATTCATATTTGGGATTTGTTTGTGTTTTCATCACATGTGACTTGTGGGACAATCAAATATTCATCAAAGTGATTTATGCAGAGCTAAGTTTGATTTCTGCCAAGTTTATACTGTCCAGTGCCCAGTGGATGCTCAAGGGGTCTCTATGCCTCTTGCCCTGGGGGAGGCTTGGGAGGGCCTTGGGGATGTTGTCCCTGTCCCTGTCACCCCAGGCCATTCCCCAGGGGTGTCCCTGTCCCTGTCACCCCAGGCCATTCCCCAGGGGTGTCCCTGTCCCTCTCACCCCAGGCCATTCCCCAGGGGTGTCCCTGTCCCTCTCACCCCAGGCCATTCCCCAGGGGTGTCCCTGTCCCTCTCACCCCAGGCCATTCCCCAGGGGTCTCCATCATTCTCACCCCAGGGAATGCCTGGGGGGTCTCCCTCCCTCTCACCCCTGTGCTAGGGGGTGCTCGGGGCAGTCTCTGTCCCTCTCATCCCTGGGGATGCTCGGGGCTCTCTGTCCCCTGGCCCTGGGGGATGCTCGGGGGGTCTCCATCCCTCTGGCCTCAGGCAATGCCTGTGCAGGGCTGGGCACCAGGGGCTCTGTGTCCCTCTCACCGCTGAGGCTGCTCGGGGCTGGGGGGGCTCTGCCACCTTCTCACCCCTGGGGAGGTCAGGGGGGTCTCTGTCCCTCTCAGCCCTGCTGTGACCCCACCCAAACATCATCGGGGTCACAGGGACAGAGACACCCCCAAAGCCCCAGAAGGGCTGAACCTGGAATTTGGTTTGGGGCTGAGGACTTAGGAAGGGGCTGGAATTGGGGCTGGGCTTGGAGTTGGGGCTGAGATTTGGATTAGAGCTGGGATTGGGGTGTAGGCTAGACATGAGATTGGCTTTAGGGCTGGGGTTGGGATTGGGTCTGGGGCTAGAGGAGTTTGGGATTGGGATGGGATTAAATACAGAACTGTGAGTGTGTCTAAACATGCAGTGAGATTGAGACCAGGATCAGGGTCAGGTTTGGGACTGAGCTCACCCAATGTGGGACAGGGGGGAAGTCACTGTTGGAAGGTTTGGGGAAAACTGTGGACTGGGGAAAAAGAAGCTGTGAATGCCTTCAGTTCAGGATTCCTCTTGCCCAAGTCCATCTCTGGAAGTCACCTGATGTCCAAAAATCAAGAGGGAATAAAAAAATCCACCAGGAGTTTCCCATTTCCAGTCTCATCCCTCTGGGGTTCTGGTGGTCCCCCATCTCAGGGCTGGTGGGGATCCCATGGGTCCTGGGGACCTCCCCTCTCCAGGGTCCTGCTTTTGGATTCTGGGAGGTTTTGGAGTCCCAGGGTCCCCCTCTCCAGCCTCCCCTCAATCCAGCCACTTGGGGTTCCCCCTTCTTTCCACCGCCCTGTCCTGGTTTAGGGCAAATTTGGTTGAAAACCCCCAAAAGGAGTTTCCTCTAGAATGCAGATTCAGCAGCCCCACCCTCAGACAGTTCGGGAAAATATTTCCTTGGAGAAAAGTGGAAAAAAACTTTATTTACCAGGCAAAGCATTTACCAGCACAAACAAAGAACAATATTAAGCAATAAAACCTCCTGCTGCTTCAAAATAGATGACAAACTCCACAAGTCCCTCCTTGGGCTGTAGCTCAGTGCACTCAGTCTCTTATCAGTCTCTTATCAGTCTCTTATCAGTCCCTCCAGCGCTGGAAATGCCTTGGTCCACGCCCGGCCAAATGGGCCACAGGTGGGAGCTGCCAGTGGTGTTCTGGGTGTTCAGTCCAGAGCAGGTTTTAAACAGCTCTAAAGAAAAAGAAAAACCACAGTTCAGGCAACTTCTCTGCCTCAGAGAGCTAAAAACTAACTAAAAGCAAAGGAGAGCTCTGTCCCACCCTCTGTCCATCCAGGAGCCAGAATGTGGAGCAGTGAGTGCAGTGTCTGAAAACAAACTGCAGCTTCTTCCTCCTCCCCTTGGCTCTCAGAACCAGCCTTAAAGGTGCAGAACTCATTTCTGGGCTAAACAGACCAATGGGGCACGAGCATCATGAAGTCACCCCAGGACGTGCCCCAGTCAGGGTCAGGGGGTCCCATCCCCGCCTCATCTCTGGGCTGCCGGGGGTACCCCAGCTCCCCTATTGCCCCTTCCCCTCTCCCCGCCCCAGGGGTCCCCCGTTCCACAGCCCCGGCTCTCACGGGGATCCCCAAAACCAATGTCCTGCCCCGTCGGTACCGGGCCATCCCCACGTGGACCCCCCGGGACCCTCCTGAGGGGCGATCGCGGCTCCTCTGGCCCCGAAAAAGCTCCTCTTAGGGAGCCCAGAGATATCCGGGGCTCGAGTCCGGGACCTGCCGGCTCCGAACACTCTCCAAAAAAATCCTCCCGGAGACCCCTGGCTGGAGTTATTTGGGAATTTAGCTACTTGAGCTGGGCTTCTTGTGGGACTTTTAGCAGCTTTGGGTTCCTCACCTTTGAGTAAATGAACTTTATCAGTCACTCTGATATCATTTGCTCCCTCTTCTCCAGTGATTTTAACAAACTTTTCAAGGAAGGACAAGAAAATATTTTCTTTCTCCTGGCCACCAACAGCAGCCATTTTCCTCATAATTTCTCCGATAAGTTCCCCAGGAGGAAGGAGGGACTGTTTCCAAGTTTCCAAGAGTTCCTCCAGAGAGAACAACATCCTCCTCAGAGGAGGGAACCATGCTGTTGTCAAAGGCACCTGGGCTCAGGCAACAGTGCCTAAACTCACAATGCCAGAATTATGTAACAGTCTGGTTAAGGAGATTGTTAGAGAGATGCCTCTGCCCCAATTAGGGTGCTAACGAGACCAAATCCAAAGCAGGTTCTGTTGAAGAGTAAATGTGAGGTAGAGAGAGAGATGGAAAGAAAGAGAAAAGGGGGCACAGCAAGGGAGAGACAGGGACAGAGATCTCCCCTGGGGCAGGGCAAGTGTGACATTGTCCCCTGTGTGTGTGGCCTTCCCAGGGTGGGGGTTTTAAACCTGAGCCAGTTTGGGTAAGGGGGGTGGTGTTCACCCCCTGAGCAGGGATTCCCCCACTGTTTCAGGTTGCAGTGTAAGATGGAACCAAATGCATGTTTTCAATCCCCATCTTCATCAACTGCTATAAACAGGCGGGGCAGGGTTCTTTATCTCTTCCATGACTCAGCCCTGATAACGCCCTCCAGGGGAGATATCTTCTGGGAATGGGCCATTGAGTGTCACTGCAGGACTGATCAAATTCCATCATCCCATTGTGGGATGCTCCACCCAGGGGGAGGATCCAAGCATTCCTACCTGGATATAAGCTGAGCCTTTAAACACCAGGAGCAGCTTGCCTACTGGATTCCCAGAGGACAAGAGCTCCAGAACCACCACTGGACCTCCAGAGGAAGACCAGACCCTTCTACAGGATCACTTCTTGGACAGAATCACGTTCATCACTCCAACAGGACTGCAGCCACCATTTAATGGGACTGCTGCCACCACCCTGAGCAACATGGCGTCAGGATATATCCTGACTCTGTCAGTTTAAGGCAGTGTTTCTGTATCATTGCCGTGATCTTAATTTTCTTATTAAATCGTAATTCTGGCTTAGACTCTCCCCCAGGTTTGCCTTCAATCCAGTATAAAATTTAGTGTTCTCATCCCTTGTTTTCCTCCCAAAGCAGGATTTCCCATCCTGAAACTGTCACTAGATGAAGGAAGAGGCTGTGAGGAAGAGGAAGGAGCCCTGGGATACCCAGGCAGGTGAGGAGGAAGTCAGTGCCCCTTTCCCCCTCTCTCCTGCTCCATCTCCCAGCCCAGCACAGCCCCTGTCTGCAGGACAACCCTGCTGCCAACCCTGTCCTGCTGGGGATGCACTGGGGGGATCTCCGTCCCCTTCCCTCTGGCATGGAGGCAAATCCCATAATCTCCTTGTCCTTCCTCCCCCAGGGAAGAAGCTGAGGATGGAGACCAGGGAGGACAAATCCCCTTGGCAGAACCTCATGGAAGAGGCCATTTTAAGTGGCTCCACGGTGCAGAATTCAATGTGGAGGAAAAGCCCCAGAGTTTCCACAGGAGGAGGAGCTGCAAACCCAGCCCAGGGTGCTCTGAGAAGGAAAGACCCACCCTGATCCAGGAAGGTGGACAGAGCTTCAGCCAGAGCTCAGAGCTGGTGGTCCCTGAGCAGCTTCATGATGGGGAGAAGCCCTACAAGTGCTTGGAGTGTGGGAAGAGCTTCAGGCAGAGCAGCACCCTGACCAGCCACCAGATGATCCACACTGGGGAATGGGCCTACGAGTGTGGGGAGTGTGGGAATGGCTGCAGCTGCAGCTCTGCCCTCATCGCCCACCAACGCATCCACACTGGGGAGAGGCCCTACGAGTGTCCCCAGTGTCAGAAGAGGTTTCCGACCAGCTCTGATCTCCTCTGCCACCAGTGGATTCACACAGAGGAGAGGCCCTTCCGCTGCCCTGAATGCGGGAAGGGCTTCAAGCACAACTCCACCCTTGTCACCCACCGGCGCATCCACACTGGGGAGAGGCCCTACGAGTGTCCCCAGTGTGGCAAGAGCTTCACCACCAGCTCTCACTTGACCAGACACCAACGGAGCCACCAGTAAGGGAAGCCCTGCAAATGCCCCAGCTGCAGGAAGGTCTTCATGCATGCTCCAGCTTCATCTCCCAATAGAGGGCCCACATTGGGAAGAGTCCTGGGAATCCATGTTCCCTGTGATCCATGCTGGGGAGACACCTGTCCCTTTTCCTGCCGCTGCCGATGACATGATGTGGGATTGAAAAACATGATGGTCTGGCCATGGCCCTGTCATTACATTCACTCCCACCTCAGGTCATCGCCAGGGGCAGGAAAGGGAGTCTCTCTTTCCCTCAGTCAGGAGAAGGGTGTCCTTTCCAGGGAGGGGAAATTGTGGCCAGGCAGACCCAGTGAGTTGTGTTTTAATTTTCCCTGTAAACAGTTTTATTGATCCCTTCTGTTATCAATACTGTTTCTGTTCCATTTGTTCCTTATCTCATTGCTGTTCCCAATAAATTGTTCTTATCCCAGCCCGGGATCTTTGCCTTTGTGCTTTCCATGGGAGGCGGGAGGGCAGTGAGGGCAGCGCGGTTTTAGTGGGGGCAGAAAATTGGGGAATCCCATTCCTGAAGCCCGACCCGTGGAAACCGAGCATCCCAGCTGGTGCCAGCCCTGGTGGCCATGGCAACCACCCCTGGCATGGGGTCTCCATGGAGCTGCCATGGGACTGAGCATAGCAACAGGGGGTCTGGTGATGGTTGCCATGGAAACTGAGCATCGCAACAGGGGGCTGGGGATGTTTGCCTGCTAAGGATCAGATTTCTCACAGGCCCTCACAGGGGTTCCATGGGGATTTTCCAAGAGTCTCCAGGCTGTTCCACAGCTGGAATGTCACACACAGAGACAGGGGCTCCATGGAGACCTCCCAGGGCTTTCTGGGGATGGAAAAGAGCCCTGTGGTCAGAGGCAGTCACAGCCATTCCATGGTGACATCCCAGGGCACCTTGGGCTGCAAAGGCACCCATCTGTCACAGGCACTCACGGGGGCTCCACGGTGACATCCCAGGAGTCCCCAGGCTGCCACAGAGCCGGGATGTCCCAGATACTCACAGGGGTTCCTGTCATGGCCACAGTGGGAGCTTCAGGCAAAAGTTTCTTTCTTGGAGAAACTCCTGCTGAGACATGAGGTGGAGAAATGACAGCCAACAGACACCATGGATCCTCAAAGCCCTGCAGGACCCCTAGACTTCTCAAATTCCTTCTAAGAGAGGAGACTGGCAGTGGCTGGATCACATTCCTGCCCCTGACTTTGTCAAAGGTCAAAAGCATTGGACAGGTGAAATTGAACTTTAACACAATTTGTCCTACAGGATTAATGATAGAATACCAGATAAATTAGTATAAATACACTTCTGATTGATTCTGATCATGATCAGATGGAAAGATCACTAGCACAGTTATTTACTCCACAGTACAGGAGCTATAACAATTATTAGAATATTGTGCTCTAGGAAGCAATTTTGAAGTCAGCAGGGCCTTGCTGGAGCTGTTGGAGCCCATTGCAGGCAGAGCCTCCTGCTCCAGCAGGAGCTGCCTTTCCTGTGCCATCAGCAGGGCAGGTCCCGCTGCAGGAAAAGCCCCAGGCCAGCCCCAGCACAGGGAAGGCCTCGGGCACAAGGGCAGAGTGCCGTGCTGGGAGCTGTGCCAGGGAGAGCCTGAGGCACCAAAGGCACCTTGGCAGCAGCAGCTGCTTGCAGGCCATGGCCAGAAGCCTCCCTTGGCAGCCCGGCCTGGTGGCCACCACTGCAGAGCTGCTGCCTCAGGGCTCCTTTCTGGCTGGCCTCTGAAAAGCCACTTCTGCTCCAGGAGCCTGACTGGGAAGCCATTGGCCCCAGCACCTTGGGGACAAGATATCAATGACAAAACTCTTCATGCCAGCAGAGACAAGGCATGGGCAAAGCAAAGGGCACAGCCAGGCCCAGGGGACAGGGCTGCCATGGTGATGGCTGTCAGGTCACTGCCCCTGCAGCAGCCTGGCTGCCCTCAGCAGACATTCTGGCCACAAGCCTTGTGAGGGCACCCAGCACAGCAGAGAACCCACACTACAGGAATTCCATCCTTGGGAAGGGCAGGGGGTTTCACTGGGTCAGGTTGCACAAAGCTCCTGCTCCTGGACAATTCCTAGGATGGCACATCCACTTCTCTGGCAAAAGAGTTGCAGTTTTGTTCCACTCTCATCATTGTAAATTATTTTCTCCTTCTAACAAATGGAAATCCAGACTCATTCACTTTAGACATATGGACCCTTGTTCTGCCACTGCAAGATTTGGGAGAAAATACCTTTGACCACTATTTTTCCATTTTCACAGACTTTGGAGAGGACCCAAACATCTTCCAAGATGGGGTTTGGAGGCCTTATCACATAACCCACAGGTAGAGGCTGCAGGTTCTGGGCTCAGTAGGGTGGAGACTGAGGACAGAACAGGAGTAGCCTGGCAGGGGCTGAAGGGTGGTTTCAGAGAGGCTGGAGCTTTTCTTCCTAGAGCATATAAGCATGAGAAGGAAATAATGGCATCAAGGACAGCTGGGAAGGCCCAGATGGGGCAGCAGCAGAAAGGAATTTCCCTGCCAGGGCAGGGCTGTGGTGCAACACGTGCCCCAGCAGGAGCCTGGAGCAGCCCAAGGCTTTGTGTGGGCAGGCAGAGGCAGGCAGGAGGCAGAGCTGTCAGCAAAGGAAGGGCCCAGCCAGGTGGGGCAGCCGGGGGATGCCAACAGCCTGCAGGGACAGAGGCGCAGGGCAGGGACACCGTAGGACAGCCTGGGCTGCACAGGGCACAGGCATGGGCAGCAGCTGCAAGACAGCCCTGCCAGAGCCAACTCCTGCAGCACTTTGGCCATGGCTGCTGGCCCTGGGCCTGAGGCCAGCAGGGGACAAGTGACCCTTGCAGCCCTGGGGCCTCATTGCCTCCTTGTCCCTGCTCAGCAGCCTGGCAGGGGCCGCCCCATGCTCCTTTCCTTGGCATTGCCCATCCCCACATCCCAGTGACTCAGCAAGAGCCCTGAGCAATGAGGGAGGGACAGGATCTGCCTGGCCAGGGGCTGGGGCTCAGGCCTTGGCCCTTTGCATTCCTGAAACACATCCAGGTTTGCCCAGCACCAGAGACACATTTCCCTTGCTTGTCCCCAGCTGTCATCAGTGCCTCCAGTGTTCTGCTCTACCTGGAACCTGGGGACATTTTGTCAGTCATATTCCTCATGAGGATCTCTTTTAAGTACAAGAAACTGCCATGTTTCAATCTGACTTTGAATCATTGAGCGGTTTTTGAGCACACTCTGAGGCACTGATGAGTCTGATGCAAAAAGCACCAAAGCCCCAGAGGGTTATTCAAATCCTTCTGCTGTGTCTGTGCTGCAGAACTGGGCCGGGCTCCTGGCCCAGAGGCAGCTCCTGGCAAGGGCAGCAGAGCTGCAGAGAGACAGCTCTGGCCAGGAGCAGCTCCTGTGCACAGCCCAGCAGGGCTGGGGCACTGCCAGGGCCCCTCAGGGACACCAGCAGGGCACAGACTGAGCTCCCAGGGGCTCAGCACTGGCAGGGGCTGTGGCATGTCCCAGAGGGGGCTGTGTCACATCAGCACCTCTGTGGCTGTGTCATAGAGGCACAGAGCAGCTGGGATGTCAGCAAGGGGCTGTGTGACAGCACAGAGTGGGCTGTGTGAGGTCACAGATTGGGCTACGACACCACAGAACTTGTGGTTTGAGGTCATCAAGCAGCTACAGCATCATAGAGGGGACTGTGTGACATCACAGAGCAGGCTGTGACATCATGGCATGGCTTTATGACATCATGGAGCCGGCTGTGAGGTCAAAGTTTGTGCTGTGACATTACAGAGGGGCAGTATGACACCACAGAGAGGCTCGTGTGACATCACTGAGGGGGTTGTGAAATCACAGAGGTTGCTGGGGCATCATAGAGTAGGGTGTGAGGCCATAGATCAGACTCTGCCATCATGGAGCGTGGCTCTGTGACATCAGAGAGGGGGTTGTGACATCAGTGGGTGTCTGAGTAACATCACAGAACAGGCTGTGACATCACAGAAGAGACAGAGACATCACAGGGTGTGTTGCAGTGTGTCACAATTTCCTGTCTCACCTATCACATCCCCCTCAAGGATGCCAACCTTTTCCCCTGCCCCTTTTGCCCTCCAGCCTGGCACCTTCCAGCAAGGTGTCGTGTGATTGGCAGATGCCCCCCAGGCCTGGGCTCATTGGTTTGTCCTAGCGTCCACGTCCCCTGACCCTTCACCTGCTCACACCTGGTTGGCCCTCACCTGTCCATCCCCTCCCCCGGTCCTCAGGGCTTAAAAAGGACATGAGACCATGTGGTCGGGGTCTCTGCCATGGTCTCTGCTGTGGTTCTGTCTCTGTCGTCTGGCTGTCTGGAGCTGTTGCCAGATTCAGAAATCTACCATGCTACAATAAACTCTGGATCTAAGCTACATGGCAGAACCAGCTCATTTTCCTTTCACCGTCTGAACCTTTTCTACCAAAGGTAAACTGAGTTCCTAGCCAGGCAGGACACACCCCGAAACATTCGGGGCTTAATATTTAATAAGGGTGACTTTGTGATGTCACAGATTGTTCTGTCTCAATCACATCACAGCTCTATGACATCACAGAGTATATCCCAGCATTGGCTCTGTGACATCATGAGGGGGATTTGTGTCATCCCAGCATGGGCTGTGATATCACAGGAGGCTGTGTGACATTGAAGGTGGTTATGTGACATCACAGGGAGCTTTGAGAAATCATAAGGGGACTTCATGACAACCCAGTGTGGGCTGTGACATCACAGGGGCTGTGTCATATCACAGGGGTTTGTGTGACATCACAGGGGTTTGTGTGACATCACAGGCATTTGTGTGACATTCACAGGGGCTGTGTGAGGTCACTGGGGAGGTCACTCTGCCCCGGCCCCCTTCACAGTTCCCCCCAGAGCAGTCCAACCCTGCTCATGCACAGCGGGGTCCCCTGTCCCCCTGGGTCCCCCCGCCCCCGGCCCCGCAGCCTCCCCCAGAGGATGTTCCACGAGATCGACCCCAGAGCCTGACACGGGGACGGGGGACCGGGGCCCTGGGGGTGGCACAGGGGGACAGGGACCCCCCGGCAGTGTCCCTGTGTCCCCCAGAGCCAGAGCCTGGGCCAGGGCTCCTTCACCCTGGTACCAATGAGGCCTTGAGAGCGCTGAAAAAATCCCCAGCAAGGGATCAGCAAATACCAGATTTAATATTAAGCAACAGCACCACAGAGTTCCTTGGCAAGAGTCACTCTGCTCCTGACTGGACACTTCAGGCACACCAAGGAAACAAAGCAACAACAGAACCAAACAAAATCCAGGCAATCAAACCAGAAATGAACCAAGAACTGTGTGTGCTTGTGCGCCTGTGTTATAAAAAGACAGTGAGGGCAAGGATAAAAGGAATGCAGCCTAAAAGCTAAACTGAGCTCAAACTTAACAGGCCTTGACTGATTACTTAGACTTCAGCATTTAGCAAAAGTATTTCACCTTACTTATAAACTTGACAGTATTTCACCTTATTTATAACCTATGACTTAATGATTTCACTGTGCAATAACACTTAACAACATTCAACTTAGCTTATAACTTATATTAAACTTCATTACTTAGCTAAAGGGCATCTTAGCAGCATTTAACTTTGCTTACAGCTTGTGATTCACCCTTACTTACAGGCCTGACTGGCTCAGCTATCCAAGGCACTCAAACCCCTCAGAGAGCAGCATTTCTGCCACATTTCCCCAGCACAGGCACTCCTGTGTGCACACAGACACCAAGAGTCAGTGCAAGGCACCTGGGAGAAATTCCCCTGAGGGCAGGAAATGCTCCCTGAGGATGCTTTGGCATCTCCCCAGCAGGCAAAGGGCTGAGCCTCGAGGAGTGGGGGGATCGGCCCAGGCTCCGTCGTTGTTGGGGATCCCCGAGTGCAGCAAACGGGAGAGTTCCCGGCTGGGAGAGGCCCCACTCAGAGGGAGTCGTTGGCCCAGGAGAGCTCCAAGGGCTCCTTTTGGAGCGCTGTTTGCAAGGCCCCAAGAGAGGGGCTTCAGTCCCAGCAATGGTTCATCCTGGCCGCACTTGGCACCAACAGCTTTCTTTGGCAGGGTGAGAACAGGGATGTTGTGCCACGGAGGGTACAGAAAGAGCTCCCAGGGCTGCTCCTACAGAAAGCAGGAGCTGGTTGGGCAGCAGCAGTGCCTGGAGCAGACAGTGTTTGTGATGAGCTGCAGAGGAGCTGGGCCCAGGGGCTGTTGGCCAAGGCTGAGGCCCAAGGAGCATTTCTCATCTGGCAGGGCGGCCTGAGAAGGGGAGGGGGGAATGCAGCAGCACAGGGCCCATGGAACCAAGGGGCCATTGTGACACTGTGGGGCCTTGTGACACCAAGGCTGCAGTGTGACACTGTGGGGCCTCATGGAATTATGGAGACCACTGTGACATTGCTGGGCCTCATGGGACCAAGGGGACCATACTGACACTGTGTGACTCCATGGAATGTAGAAATCATTGTGACACTGAGAGGCCCCATCGAACCAAGGGTCCATTGTGACACTGAGGGGCTGCATGGAATCTGAGACCATTGTGGCACTTTGGGGTATCATGGAACCAAAGGTCCATTGTGATATTGCAAGGCCTCATGGAACCATTGAACCATGGAAAGACCTATAAGACACTTCACATCCTCATGGAACCAGAGGGCTGTTGTTACACTGAAGGGACTCATGGAATCATGGAGACCATTGTGACACTGTGAGGCCCCATGGAATAAGCAAAGCATTGTGACACTGTGGGCCACCATGGAACCAAGGAGACCATTGTGACACTGTGACGCCTGATGAAACCAAGAGGCTTTTGAGACATTGCAGGGCTGCATGGAACCAAGGGGCCATTGTGACATTGCAGGGCCTTCTGTCATCAGTTGTCCATTGTGACACTAAGAAACCAAGGGGGGCCATTGTGACACTGCAGGGCTTCATGGAACCAAAGCTCCAGGGTGACACAGAGAGGTCGCCTGTCATCAATGGTCCCTTGTGACACTGTGGAGCCAAAAGAGACCATTGTGACACCACAAACCCCCATGGGCCCAAGGTCCATTGTGACATTGCAGGGCTCACAGAACAGAGGAGTGATGTGACATTGTGGGGCCTCTGGAACCACAGAGACCATTGTGACACTGCAAGGCCTCATGGAATTGTTGGGACCATTGTGACACTGCAAGGCCTCATGGAATTGTTGGGACCATTGTGATACTGTTGGACCCCATGGAACCAAGGCACCCTTGTGACACCTCAGGACCCCATAAAACCAAGGGAACACAGAACAGGTCTGCCTGGTTTGGCCTCCCGTGGGCCACCTGACTAGTCCAGCTGACCTTGGCATGTTGAGGGTCTCTTCTCATCTGCTGCTGAAACACTGGCGATCCGTGCTTTCCTTCCTATGGAAGAGAACTGTCCTTCTTCTCCAGGCACCCATGACCAAAATTGGGATTTCACCAGCAAATTTCCTTATATCTGGGATTGTTCCCATAGCAATATTGCCAGGACAAGTCTGTCTGGCAGTGGTTTCACAAGGGTCACCTCTCATCTGGCCCCAAAACCCTGGGGAAGACTCTGTGCTTTCCTTCCTATGGAAAGGAACTGCCCTTCTTGGCCAGGTGCCCATGGCCAAATTTGGCTTCCACCTCCAACATTACCTGCTGTGGAGGAGAGCCCCTTGAGGGCTGAGTGTGCCAAAGGCAAAGCTCAGCTGCCCTTGGGGGCTGCAGGAACAGTCAAGAGCCCAAAGAGGCTCCATGGCTGTGCTGGAGACCAAGGCTGAAGGAGGGAAATGCAGGGCTACTGTGCAATGGGGAGGGGATGGAATTCCAGCAGACTCATCAGCTTGCAAGGTGCTCTGCTCTCCCTCAGCTCCTCTCTGGGAGATGCCAATCCCAGCTCAGCACCTCTGGCTACTGGGGCCCTCCCAGGAGAACTGCCTGTTCATGGGCACACAACTGATGTCGGCCTGGAAAGGGGCACAGGTTTTAATACCTGTTTGCTTCATTATATAGAAGCAAATCTTTCTTATCTGGGTCACTTGAGTACTTTGAAGAAATGGCCAAGTTTTCTCACCAGGAACAGGAATTTCCTGAATCAACTGGATTCTTCTGCTGATGGCACGAGAAGAAATACTAATCTTCCCCTCTAGCTGTGCCTCCAACATTCAGTCTAATATTTCATTCTCTTCTTCTTTCAGGTGTTTCTTGCTCTCCTGGTTAAATGGCCATGTCCAAGGACATCTCTTCATTTAGAGCAGCTGCATCTATGTCTTTCCTGTTGCCCCCACATTTCCTCCTGCAGCTGTTCTCTGGTCATTCCAATGCATCTGCCTTGAATGGCTTCATGCTTTGAGCTTCAGGGAGTTGCCCAATCTTTCAGAAGTTTAAAGAACTCTTTATTCAGCATCTTAGATGTATTTTTATCTTTCATATTGCCCCTTCTCATGTCTTTGTCTAAATCCTTTCTCTGGCAATCCCTTGTGGATGGTGGACATGTCAGATGTTGTTGGGATGTCAAAAGGAGCAGAGGGAAGGGTTTTGATGTCTATTAAATTTTCACATTTTCAAAATTTATGTTGGCCATGAAGAGAAACCTTTCTGTGCCTCTGAGTCTCACCAGTTCCTGGTCCCTCCAAGGACACAAACCTGATGAGTTGTGGTTGCCACTCCAGGGGCTGCACTTGCACCTCCCTCCATAGCCAGAGCAGAGCTCCCTTGTCCCAGAAAGTCCCTGGCAATGCAGGG
Source organism: Agelaius phoeniceus (assembly GCF_051311805.1). Lineage (NCBI taxonomy): Eukaryota > Metazoa > Chordata > Aves > Passeriformes > Icteridae > Agelaius > Agelaius phoeniceus. The sequence goes on from NW_027509877.1 coordinate 1,263,932, forward strand.
ATGAAGGAAACTGGACAGGCTGTGGGGATCAGGGCAGGGCAGAGCCAAGGGGAAGAATGACTTTTGCATTTGATGGAGCTGTGCCTTCCCTTGGCTCTGTTGGCTGACAAGAAATGAACATCCCTCTGTGTCTCGGGCAGCTCCTTCTCCAAGGAAAGCATGTGGGAGTTGGAGCCAAGGAGCTGGAACCTGCAGGTGCAGCCTAGGCTGGAGGCAGCTCAGATTTGCACAAAGGCTGCTCTGAGTGCCAGGGCTTGGATGGGGGAAATGGTGGGGTGGGGGTAGGGACAGAGTCTGATTGTCAGCCAGGAAGGGTCTTGATTTTCATATCCATTCAAACTGAATGAGGAGGTACTTGGATTCAGTGTCAATTGGAGATTGCACATATCCATGTATTAACAGGAAGAAAAACCTAAGCAGCGCCTAAAAATGTTTTCTCACTGTCTTTTTAAATATGATCTATTCAGATTGAATGCACTTCAAGCCTCTGGAGCAGTAAAATTCAGCAGCAGCCTCTGCAAGTTGCTGAGGATGTCAGCAGCCCCCACTGAGGCCATCCCTGCCCAGAGACCGTGGGGGAATGGGCAGACAAGGAGAGCGTCCCTGGGGCTGGGGCAGCACAACTCAGAGGCACCAGCGGCTCCAGCTGGGCAATGGAGTGTGGAATGTGGCTGGGGAAGCCCTGCCTGGGCTGGGCCAAGCAGGACAGGCAAGCCCTGACTCCCACTCCTCAAACAATTTCCTCAACGAGACATTTTAAAGGAATTACAATTGTTTGTGTCCTCTGAGTTGGATCTACTGGAGAAATACCAACAAGACATTCTCAGGAGCTCAAAACAACCAAACAGCCTTTACTGGCAACTTTAGAAAATCAGAGAACCTTTGGCAAAAGGTTTAATATGACAGTGAATCAAAACCAAACACTTCTCAAAGCATTACCTTGGCCCATTCAACTTCACAAACTCTAAGCCCATTCAAGTTGAAGTTAATCAAAATTTGCAAGGAGACAGAAATAGAAGAAGTAGACAGAGAAAAAGACAAATAAGATACAGAGAAGCACTCACACCTGGGTTCCAATGTTGTTCAGATGGAAATGCCAAGAGGAGGGAGGGTCAAGATGTGTGCTTGCCTTGTGGTCACCCTTGTGGTCACCCTCGGTCTTCCTGGGCCCTTCCCCCAGGTGGGGCTTGGGCTCATTTGGTCCCTCGGGAGCTGGGCTGGGGCTGCAGAGGTGGCTGTGGAGCATTGCCTGTGCTGTGCCAGGGACTGGCAGCCACTGCTGGGCTGGGATGGAGGATCTGGGGGATTGGGGTTCCAGGGCAGGGCAGGGCTGGGGTCACAGAGCAGGGCAAGGCTGGACCTGCCTCTTCCTCCCACACACACAAAATTATTCAAGCCATCAATCTCCTCCAGTCTGTCACAATAGGCAGTATTGGAGGTGGAAGCCAAATTTGGCCATGGGCACCTGGCCAAGAAGGGCAGTTCCTTTCCATAGGAAGGAAAGCACAGAGTCTTCCCCAGGGTTTTGGGGCCAGATGAGAGGTGACCCTTGTGAAACCACTGCCAGACAGACTTGTCCTGGCAATATTGCTATGGGAACAATCCCAGATATAAGGAAATTTGCGGGTGAAATCCCAATTTTGGTCATGGGTGCCTGGAGGAGAAGGACAGTTCTCTTCCATAGGAAGGAAAGCACGGATCGCCAGTGTTTCAGCAGCAGATGAGAAGAGACCCTCAACATGCCAAGGTCAGCTGGACCAGTCAGGTGGCCCACGGGAGGCCAAACCAGGCAGACCTGTTCTGTGTTCCCTTGGTTTTATGGGGTCCTGAGGTGTCACAAGGGTGCCTTGGTTCCATGGGGTCCCACAGTGTCACAATGGTCCCCAGGTTCCATGGGGTCCCACAGTGTCACAATGGTCCCCAGGTTCCTTAAGGTCCCACAGTGTCACAATGGTCTCTGTGGTTCCAGAGGCCCCACAATGTCACATCACTCCTCTGTTCTGTGAGCCCTGCAATGTCACAATGGACCTTGGGCCCATGGGGGTTTGTGGTGTCACAATGGTCTCTTTTGGCTCCACAGTGTCACAAGGGACCATTGATGACAGGCGGCCTGTCTGTGTCACCCTGGAGCTTTGGTTCCATGAAGCCCTGCAGTGTCACAATGGCCCCCCTTGGTTTCTTAGTGTCACAAGGAGCACTGATGACAGAAGTCCCTGCAATGTTACAGGGGCCCCTTGGTTCCATGCAGCCCTGCAATGTCTCAAAAGCCTCTTGGTTTCATCAGGCCCCACAGTGTCACAATGGTCTCCTTGGTTCCATGGTGGCCCACAGTGTCACAATGCTTTGCTTATACCATGGGGCCTCGTAGTGTCACAATGGTGCCCTGGTGTCACAAGACCCCACAGTGTCACAATGGTCCCTTGGTTCCATGGGCCCTGTGCTGCTGCATTCCCCCCTCCCCTTCTCAGGCCACCCTGCCAGCTGAGAAATGCTCCTTGGGCCTCGGCCTTGGCCAACAGCCCCTGGGCTCAGCTCCTCTGCAGCTCATCACAAACACTGTCTGCTCCAGGCACTGCTGCTGCCCAACCAGCTCCTGCTTTCTGTAGCAGCAGCCCTGGGAGCTCTTTCTGTACCCTCCGTGGCACAACATCCCTGTTCTCACCCTGCCAAAGAAAGCTGCTGATGCCAAGTGCGGCCAGGATGAACCATTGCTGGCACTGAAGCCCCTCTCTTGGGGCCCTGCACACAGCGCTCCAAAAGGAGCCCTTGGAGCTCTCCTGGGCCAGCGACTCCCTGTGAGTGGGGCCTCTCCCAGCCGGGAACTCTCCCGTTTGCTGCACTCAGGGATCCCCAACAACGACGGAGCCTGGGCCAGTCCCCCACTCCTCCAGGCTCAGCCCTTTGCCTGCTGGGGAGATGCCAAAGCATCCTCAGGGAGCATTTC